>NC_048307.1:19778845-19973081 GCF_013100865.1 Trachemys scripta elegans | reverse complement strand
TGATGGGGGCTAATTTAGCTACAACAAGTCAGGAAAAAGATCTTGGAGTCATCGCGGATAGTTCTCTGAAAATGTCCACGCAGTGTGCAGAGGCGGTCAAAAAAGCAAACAGGATGTTAGGAATCATTAAAAAGGGGATAGAGAATAAGACTGAGACTATATTATTGCCCTTATATAAATCAATGGTACGCCCTCATCTCGAATACTGCGTACAGATGTGGTCTCCTCATCTCAAAAAAGATATACTGACACTAGAAAAGGTTCAGAAAAGGGCAACTAAAATGATTAAGGGTTTGGAACGGGTCCCATATGAGGAGAGATTAAAGAGGCTAGGACTCTTCAGGTTGGAAAAGAGGAGACTAAGGGGGGGATATGATAGAGGTATATAAAATCATGAGTGATGTGGAGAAGGTGGATAAGGAAAAGTTATTTACTTATTCCCATAATACAAGAACTAGGGGTCATCAAATGAAATTATTAGGCAGCAGGTTTAAAACAAATAAAAGGAAGTTCTTCACGCAGCGCACAGTCAATTTGTGGATCTCCTTACCTGAGGAGGTTGTGAAGGCTAGGACTATAACAGAGTTTAAAAGAGAACTGGATAAATTCATGGTGGTTAAGTCCATTAATGGCTATTAGCCAGGA
Source organism: Trachemys scripta elegans (assembly GCF_013100865.1). Lineage (NCBI taxonomy): Eukaryota > Metazoa > Chordata > Testudines > Emydidae > Trachemys > Trachemys scripta. The sequence goes on along the minus strand of NC_048307.1, from coordinate 19,972,436 downwards.
TGGGTAAGGAATGGTGTCCCTAGCCTCTGTCTGTCAGATGATGGAGATGGATGGCAGGAGAGAGATCACTTGATCATTGCCTGTTAGGTTCACGCCCTCTGGGGCACCTGGCATTGGCCACTGTCGGTAGACAGGATACTGGGCTAGATGGACCTTTGGTCTGACCCGGTACGGCCTTTCTTATGTTCTTATGTACACATAGAGCCTCTCTCTGCACCTCAGATATACCAGATCAGTCTTTTGATCTTCATCAGAAAAGAAGGTTCCCATCCCATCCCTTGCTATTTACCTCTTCCTGTTCATTTCCTAATGAATTCTCCACAAGCTCTTCATTAGCATTTGACTCAGTATGCTAATAGACTTCTGTTGCAAGACACACAATACACAGTGGTCCACCAGGGGGAGATGTTTCTCCCCACCTCCTGTATGGAAAAGTTTGTCTCAAAGGCCTGGTCTACACTACGAGTTTATCTCGAATTTAGCAGCATTAAACCTAATTAACCCTGCACCCGTCCACACAACGAAGCCCTTTACTTCGACATAAAGGACTCTTAATATCGATATCTGTACTCCTCCCCGACGAGGGGAGTAGCGCTGAAATCAGTATTGCCATTTCGAATTAGGGTTAGTGTGGCCGCAATTCAACGGTATTGGCCTCTGGGAGCTATCCCACAGTGCACCATTGTGACCGCTTTGGACAGCAATCTGAACTTGGATGCACTGGCCAGGTAGACAGGAAAAGCCCTGCGAACTTTTGAATTTCATTTCCTGTTTGGCCAGCGTGGAGAGCACAGGTGACTATGCAGAGCTCATCAGCACAGGTAACCATGCAGAGAATTGAAAAAGAGCACCAGCATGGACTGTATGGGAGGTACTGGATCTGATCGCTATATGGGGAGAGGATTCCGTGTTAGCAGAACTACGTTCCAAAAGACGAAATGCCAAAACTTTTGAAAAAAATCTCCCAGGGCATGATGGAGAGAGGCCACAATAGGGACTCACTACAGTGCCGTGTGAAAGTTAAGGTGCTCAGACAAGCCTATCAAAAAACAAAGGATGCAAACGGTCGCTCCGGGTCAGAGCCGCAGACATGCCGCTTCTACGCTGAGCTGCATGCAATTCTAGGGGGGGCTGCCACCACTACTCCACCTCTGACCGTGGATTCCGAGCAGGGGGTAATCTCAGCCATGCCTGAGGATTCTGTGGACGGAGAAGATGAGGAGGAGGAGGATGACGACGAGCTTGTGGAGAGCACACAGCACTCCTTTCTCCCCAACATCCAGGATCTTTTTCTCAGCCTGACTGAAGTACCCTCCCAACCCCCAGACAATGAGGCCATGGAAGGGACCTCTGGTGAGTGTACCTTTGTAAATATAAAACATGGTTTAAAAGCAAGCGTTTTTTAATGATTAATTTACCCTGAGGACTTGGGATGCATTCGTGGCCAGTACAGCTACTGGAAAAGTCTGTTAACGTGTCTGGGGATGGAGCGGAAATCCTCCAGGGACATCTCCATGAAGCTCTCCTGTAGGTACTCCAAAAGCCTTTCCACGAGGTTTCTGGACAGTGCAGCCTTATTCCGTCCTCCATGGTAGGACACTTGACCACGCCATGCTAGTAGCAAGTAATCTGGTATCATTGCATGACAAAGCCTAGCAGAGTATGGTCACTGTGTTTGCTGGCATTCAAGCAACATCTGTTCTTTATCTCGCTGTGTTATCCTCAGGAGAGTGATATTGTTCATGGTAACCCGGTTGAAATACGGGAATTTAATTAAGGGGGCAGAGGTGGCCATTCCTACTGGGCTGTTTGCCTGTGGCTGAAAAGAAATCCTTCCCTGCAGTTAGCCAAGCAGGGGGAAGGGAAGGATCATTGGCGCTGAGCTTTTCGCGTTTGCCTACCAGGGATCTTCCCTGATACCAGCCATGCGGTAGGGGGAAGGGATAAAGCGATCATCCCAGAGAATTGGAGGGGGGTGGGGGTTAGTTTGGTTTCTGCTGCTGCACATTAACAGGAAAACCGCACCACTCAATGGGCTTTGCTTGCTATGTGGGAAAGGAGGGCGCTGCTTTAAGGCTGCAGAAGCCGAAAGACAATGACTTACCATGGCCACATGCAAGCCGAATTCTGTTGCCCGGACCTGCATCTGTGATCTCTAACACCAAAGCCGCATGTTCTCTGAAATCATGGAATCCACCCGCAATGAAAGAGCTCATCTGAATGAGTGGAAGGACACGGTATCAAAGTACAGGAAAGATGCCAGTGAACGTGAGGCCATAAGGGACGCTCTAGATGAGAGGTGGCAGGCTGCAACACTGGGGCTGCTGCGTAATCAAACGGACATGCTCCGGCGTCTGGTGGAGCTTCAGGAACGGCAGCAGGATCACAGAGTGCCACTGCAGCCACTGTATAACCTCCTTCCCCCTCACCATGTTCCATAGCCTCCTCACGCAGACGTGTAAGAACGCAGGGGGGGAGGCTCCGTGCACCCTCCCACTCCACTCCAGCCTAAGCAAAAGGATGTCATTACTTTGAACTTTTTTAGTGGCCTTCTCCTTCCCTCCTATCCTCCTCCCAAACCCCACCTGGGCTACCTTGTCAATTCTCTCCCTATGTTTATAATCAATTAATAAAGAATACATGATCGAAGGGGGGAGGGTGGTTTGCTTACAGGGAATGAGTCAATAAAGGGGGCAGGTTTTCAATAAACAGAACTTTCACACCGTAGCCTGGCCAGTCATGAAACTGGTTTTCAAAGCTTCTCTGATGCACAGTGCTTCCTGGTGTGCTCTTCTAATTGCCCTGGTGTCTGGCTGCGAGTAATCAGCAGCCAGGTCTCCCCCTTACTCTCACAGAGATTGTGGAGCACACAGCAAGCAGCAATAACAATGGGAATATTGGTTTGACTGAGGTCTGAGCGAGTCAGTAACGTGCGCCAGCATCCCTTTAAACGTCCAAATGCACATTCTACCACTATTCTGCACTTGCTCAGCCTGTAGTTGAACAGCTCCTGACTACTGTCCAGGCTGCCTGTGTATGGCTTCATGAGCCATGGCATTAAGGGATAGGCTGGGTGCCCAAGGATAACTATAGGCATTTCAACATCCCCAATGGTTATTTTCTGGGAAGTAAATCCCTTGCTGCAACCGTTTAAATAGATTAGTGTTCCTGAAGATGCGAGCGTCATGAACCCTTCCCGGCCATCCAACGTTGATGTTGGTGAAACGTCCCTTGTGATCCACAAGTGCTTGCCGCACCACTGAAAAGTACCCCTTGCGGTTTATGTACTGGCTGCCCTGGTGCTCCTGTGCCAAGATAGGGATATGGGTTCCATCTATCGCCCCACCACAGTTAGGGAATCCCATTGCAGCAAAGCCATCCACTATGACCTGCCCATTTCCCAGAGACACTACCTTTCGTAGCAGCAGCTCAGTGATTGCTGTGGCTATTTGCATCACAGCAGCCCCCACAGTAGATTTGCCCACTCCAAACTGATTCCCAGCTGACTGGTAGCTGTCTGGCATTGCAAGCTTCCACAGGGCTATCGCCACTTGCTTCTCAACTGTGAGGGCTCCTCTCATCTTGGTATTCTGGCGCTTCAGGGCAGGGGAGAGCAAGTCACAAAGTTCCATGAAAGTGCCCTTACGCATGCGAAAGTTTCGCAGCCACTGGGAATCGTCCCACACCTGCAACACTATGCGGTCCCACCAGTCTGTGCTTGTTTCCCGGGCCCAGAACCGGGCCTTGTTTCCACGGCTATAACGTGCCCCATTAACAGCATGATCTCCAAAGCGCCGGGGCCCGCAGTTTGATAGAATTCCATGTCCATGTCCTCATCACTCTCGTCACCACGCTGCCGTAGCCTACTCCTCGTCGCCTGGTTTTGCAGGTACCTGTTCAGCATAAACCACACGATAACGTGCGAGGTGTTTACAATGTTCATGACTGTTGTCTTGAGCTGAGCGGGCTCCATGCTTGCCGCGGTATGGCATCTGCACTGTTCACCCAGGAAAGAGGCACGAAAATGTTGTCTGCCATTGCTTTCCCGGAGGGAGGGGGAGGATGTACCCAGAACCACCTGCAACAATGTTTTTTGCCCCATCAGGCATTGGGATCTCAACCCGGAATTCCAATGGGCAAAGGAGACTGCGGGAACTATGGGATGGCTACCCACAGTGCAACGCTCCGGAAGTCGACGCTAGCCTCGGTACATGGACACACACCACCGAATGAATGTGTTTAGTGTGGCCGCATACACCTGACTTTATACAATCAGTTGCCAAAAATCGAATTCTGTAAATTTGGATTAATCCCGTAGTGTAGACATACCCAAAGCATGCTATCTTTGAGTTTTCTCCCTTTAACTACAAGGCTAGAGAACATAATTTTCAGCATATATACACACAACTCCTCGCATATTTTCCATATAAACATCTCACAATGATTATGACCGCTGTGACAGTCTTTCATTAAAGATCTTGCATGTCATTCTTTCGGTTAATCCAGGGGATCCCTGTACCCCAGGGCCCTCTCCCAGTTGGCATCAAGAGTTCCTTGGGTCAACCCTGAATCTACCTCTTTCTTTATTATGTACAGACACTACCACTATACAAATAAGAGTACTTCCCTTAGACATTTGATAAGATACCAAACAAAAAACTTGAAGGTTAAGTAAAAAACTGGAGGCATTTGTGAAAGATTGGATGTCTTGAATGTTAACTAGCTAGCAGAAAGGCTAGAGTAACTCAGAGTAGATAGAAGGAAATCTTTTTCTATGGAGTGGAAAAGTGGGTCCCCAACAGCTTACTGCTAGGAATGATCTTGCTTGCTACACCCATAAAGTGATTTAGAAAGGGGAGCAAACTGCTTGATATTAAAAGGAAATCTTTCTATTGAATTCAACAGGAGTCGGATAAGGCCCAAAATCTATGGATGACAGACATTGGAAGGATAACAGATATTCTTGAGAATCTTCAGCGACAGGAAGATCTAAGCAGACTGGAGAAAAGGACAAAAGTATGTCATATAGAACTGAATGTGATTAAATGTAAAATCAATAACATTACCCACTTCCATAGTGCCTTTCATCTGACGATTACAAAGTGCACATTAAATTATTCCTTAACACTTCTATAGCACACTACCCTTTTTACAAATAAGTTGAGACACAGTGATTAAGTGACTTCCTCGAAGTCTGACAGAAACCCTGAATCCTGAGTCCAAAATCATAAAAACATAACAACAGCCATACTGGGTCAGACCAATGGTCCATCTAGCCTAGTATCCTGTCTTCTGACAGTGGCCAATGCCAGGCGCTTCAGAGGGAATGAACAGAACAGGCAATCATCAAGTAATCCATCCCCTGTGGCCCATTCCCAGCTTCTGGCTAACAAAGGCTAGGGACACCATCCCTGCCCATCCTGGCTAATAATCATTGATGGACCTATTCTCCATGAACTTATCTAGTTCTTTTTTGAACCGTGTTATAATCTTCCCAACATCCTCTGACAAAGGATTCCACAGGTTGTGTTGTGTGAAGAAATACTTCCTTTTGTTTTTAACCTGCTGCCTATTAATTTTATTTGGTAACCCCTAGTTCTTGTGTTATGAGAAAGAATAAATAACAACACTTCCTTATTTACTTTCTCCACACCAGTCGTGATTTTATAGACCTCTATCCTATTCCCCCTTAGTCATCTCTTTTCCAAACTGAACAGTCCCAATCTTATTAATCTCTCCTCGTATGGAAACTGTTCCATACCCCTAATAATTTTTATTTCCCTTTTCTGTACCTTTTCCAATTCCAAAATATCTTTTTTGAGATGGAGTAACCAGATGTGCACGCAATATTCAAGATGTGGGTGTACCATGGATCTATATAGAGGCCATATATCATATCATCTATCCCTTTCCTAATGATTCACAACATTCTGTTAGCTTTTTTCACTGCCGCTTCACATTGAGTGGATGTTTTCAGAGAACTATCCACAATGACTACAAGATCTCTTTCTTGAGTAGTAACAACTAATTTAGACCCCATCATTTTATATGTTTAGTTGGGATTATGTTTTCCATTGTGCATTATTTCCTATCCTCTGCGCTAGCCACTGAAATTTTTAGAACGCTTTGGACAGACTATAAAATAAATTGTATAGTAAACAGTTGTCTATGAAAAATTTAAAACAGCAGTTAAAAGTGTGATACTATGTGGTTTAACTAAAATAAAATGGACTACTTCATCGACTACTAGTTTCAGATATTTTTAAATGCCAGTGCTTAGTCTGCAATTGCATGCATTCCTCCATTATTAAGTCATTAAATATAGTTACCTAAGTCGATTTTTATCTGCAAGCAGCATATGGACATATCTTTCCAGAGAATGTTCATTTAATGCACAGCGTAGCCAGGCACGGCCTCTGCCAATATCTGTAGTAATAGTCCTCAGAGAGTAGAAGCGCTGTAGTTCATGTTTATTCAGAACTTCTCTTACGTAGTACCAAAACACTGGCTCTGCAAGATATATTAAGATACAAAAATACACTTAACAAATATGTCTGGTCTATTTTCCTCTCTCCCTATCACAAAGTCATTAAAGAGAATACCATTTATATCATTTCTATTCTTACCTCCAAATTTTTATGCCAGTTTTTTCAAATATCATTCTAAAGCCAATATAATTACTATTTCATGCTTAAGCACAGACAATAAACTGTCTCCTATCTATAGAACATGCTATTTTACTAAAACAATACAATTACCTGCTTATGACCTTGAACATAGATGAATCATTTCCCAGCTTGTTGTAACCCTTCAGTTTAGTAGCTTGCTTACTTCTACAGAATTTCTCTGAAGCTATTGACTGTAGATATTTGTGATAAGAATTATCCCTGCAGGATTCCACCTTCACTCCTAAATCTAATATATATTTAAAAAGTCATCCAATTTACCATTTCATTTATAACAGCAGGGCCAAAATTTCATCTGGGGATGCATATTGCTATCGTTTTTAAAAACACACCTATGCTCCAGAATTGATAAATTTGTGACTGATGTAAGATAACTTAAGTTTGCTGGCAACAAATTCTACTTACTATTAAAAACCTCCCATCAAATTACCGTATTGCAGTTAACTACCATTCTACTCTATATAGGTTCTCATACCATGCTCAACACTCTGATATCTGACCATTTTCCAGCAGTGCATTAAGCAATATGATTAACACTTGTCCTGTGTTTGTTCTCTCCTCCTGTCCCTAGGGGAGAAATAGAGTGGGTTTTGGGTATGGTGGTGGTTGTTGTTTTTGTTTTTTGTGGGGGGGAGACAGGAAGGAGGGAGAATTTGGTTTGTTTTTTTAAATATGCATGTTGCTATGTGTTTATGCTAGAGAAGGCAAGGTCAAATAAATGTGCCTTGTACTTGATGTGGAAGGTGGTGCAGATTGTGATGGTCATTATTTCTTGGGGGAGTTAATCCCACAATCTGGAACTGGCCCCCAAGAAAGTTCTGAATTAGAGGTAATGACAATACACAGGTCAAGAACAGCATACGTGTGTACAATAAAACACTTTTACTTCACCACATTTTTTAATTAAACTCAAGATGTTCTCAGGATACTTTTATGGCAGGTCACATCCTCCCAATTCACTGGGTAGAAAGGAGCAGCCATCTATTAGCTTATTCCTTGCCATTAAAATAATATTTTTAACAAGTTATATGCAGTTTGACAATTACTATTGACCATCAGTATTGCATGAAATATATATATTGCTCAAAACCAAACTATACAGCAATATTAGCATTAAAGTTTTGTGACGACACCAAATGGTCACAATTAGAGAAGACTGAGAAACTTCTAAGGGACCTAATAAAGCTAGACAATTGGCAACATGAAAACAGATTAAATTCAAGGCAGATCAGTACAAGGAAATGAATATGGGAGAGAACAATTTAAACTACTCCTACACTTTGCTGTTAATTTAGAAGCAATCAACCACTCAGGAGAGAGACACAAGTACCCTTGTTGACAGCTCAATGAAAACCTCTGCTCAATGTAAAATGGTAGTCAAAAACCAAATAAGATTTAGGTTTTTATTAAGAAAAGGATAGCGAAACCTCATACTGCCATTACATAAATTGACAGTAAACCCTTCCCTTGAATACTGTGCTCAGTTCTGGCCATCCCATCTCTCAAAGGATATAACAGAAATATAAAAGGTTCAAAGAAAGGCAATAAAAAAAAAAAAAAAAATCACAAAAGGCATACAATCTCTTCTCAGGTTGGAAGTTTTTAAACACCTCAATCCTGTCACATCTTATTTGTCTTCTCTAAATTAAATAAGCGTGGTTGTTTCATGCAATTAATATTATAGGAAAGGTCAATCAGGCAGTCCTAGTTTCTCTCTGCTAATATAAAAACTTTGCAGAAGTTCACGCTTTTGAATAGGGATTGCATGCTGAGAGACACAGTTATTGTGGGAGCTGTTGGTGCGGTTAGCTGCTTTTTTAGGTTTATTTGCCTCTAATCTGTTAAAAGGAAACTAAAATGTTAAACTGGCATCTTTTTAATATATTTTTTGAAACCTAAATACAAGGATGAATAAAAATAGAACCATATAACCTTGTGCAACTCAGTACCACAAGATATTACTGAAAAAAATTAGGGAAAAATATTGAAGTGTGAACAAGAAAATTGGCAGTTCCGCTAAATGAGATGAAAACATGTAAGAGATAGGAACCTCACACTTCAAAGACATATCAACCACATATCCCTGGGGTTATAAAGGAACTTCCCCCATGGGCATGTTTATCACAGACATTTTCATTTGGGGGATTTATACATTTCTGTGAAACACAGAATACTGGACAAGATGGACCACTGGTTTGATCCAGTATAACAATTCTCACTGTCCTCTGTTCCTTTACACACGGATCCTACACATGGACTAAATTTAACAACTAAAATGGAACTATTCACATGTGCAAAATTAAACATGTGCTTACCATGGATTAGGGCCTTATATAATGAACTAACATGGAAAAGATAAAGAGGGCCACACTATATGTCTGGAAGCTTTATTACTATTTCTGTAGCTCTGGTCTGGCTTGCATTTATTAGGGTCTCTCCATTTCAAACAGTTAAACTGGCATATCTAAGAAAAGAAAAGATTCCTTAAAATAAAATACATCAGTAGCAAAACTACCTCGATTTACTTCTTTTATGAAGACAGTCTCTTATGATTGTTTATGAAAACATGCATTCATTTGTGTTTCAGTAAGACAGAAAAACTGAAAGAGGAAATGAAAATGTTACTGGAATGAAAAAACAAATAGATTTCCCCTTCTGCTCAAAGCTAACAATCCCACTGTTTCCTGGCACTCTGCTTATTGACAGCAATCAAGGCTTTCTGAAAAGGATGGAATTTCGGGCATCAACAGTTAATATTCAAAATTTATTGAATATAAATTAAATACTAGCATTACATACTATAGTCCAATATGAACATATTGATATAAGGTGGGATTTCCAAAAGCACTAAGTCACTGATTAATTGGGAGCAGACTCACAGAGCTTTTGAAAAATCCCACCTCTCAGGTTTACAATACTATACAGGTTTACAATACAATACAGTCTGACAATCACATACAAAAATAATAATCAGGAAGATGATCTACTCTGTATTCAATGTATCCTGCATAAATGTGAGGCAATATACTGATATTATGCAAGTTACTCAAATATTTACTCAAATATTCACCCACTTTACACAAAATAAAGTTTACATAAATTATACATTCAGTTTTGCTCTATTTGATTATAGGTTCCATAAAGCTCCCATGTATTATACATTACTCAGCTGTGTATTACAAGGTTAGAATGCCATCCTGAAGTGGTTTATTGGGCAAGGACAAACTAATTTTGAAGTCTGGTTTCAGAAAGTACAAATCTATGGCTTTTTGATGGGGAGAAGGGGAAAAGCCCAAAGTTCACAACTTAGGCATTGTAACTAGCTTGTACTTAAATGTTTGCCTTGTAATTAGTTGGAAAATGCTTTTAAACATTTTATAGCATTTTTCACATTAAGTGGCATTGTACAATATTTTGACATTGCCTTTTCTGTGCTATGTGAATAGATTTTTTTAATTTCTTATTTATTCACAGCCAAGCAGGTGCAAAATTCTGTTGTTTTTAATTGGTCCTTTGATTAGATACTAATATTTTAATTCCCCCATACACACATTGATATAAATTAGTCATTCTTCTTTATAAACATATACAGAAAATGATGGTGGTTATCACAGAAGTCTTCTGCATTATGAATCATAAGACACAGTAGGGAGGGTAATCACTGCCTATAATACAATAAGATAGCATACTGTAAAAAAGAAAGAATGTTTAAGATAAGAACATAAGAATGGCACTCTTGAGGGAATCCTGCACCAAAAAATTAAAATTCTGCACACAATATTTTAAAATTCTGCAAAATTCTGCATATTTTATTTGTCAAAATAACACTATATAATTGCATCAGTTGCAATTATTTTGGTAATGTATTTCAAAATACCTGTCAGCAACTATGTCTGTAACAATAAAGACAACAAAAATTCCCCCAGGAGTAGAGTGTTAAAAAAAACCCTACGACAACCCAGTTCCTGTATCTCTGCCCCCTCCCACCCAGAGCTGAGACAGGGGAGAGGGGGTGGCAGACACCCATACCTTCTGCCCACAGAGCCCAGCCATGGGGCACCCCTCAGCCCAGACACCCACAACCCCTTGCCCCCAGACAACCCCTTGCCTCCAGAGCCCAGCTGCAGGCACCCATGCACCCAGACACCTGCAACCCCTCCCTCCTCAGAGCCCAGTTGTAGGGCACCCCCGCACCTCCTCCCCACAGTGCCCAGAGGGAGAAACTGCCTGATGCTGGGTCACAGGCTTGTACTGAGTTTCCTGAATGCCGCCTTCTTCCTTCAGAGTGTGCCGGGAACTGTACCTGCTGGGAACCCTCTAGCTCCTCCTTCCCTGTCCCCTGGCGGGGCCTTCTATTTGCAAGCTAGGAAGCTGGGCTCTGCTGGATCCAGCAGCCCCTAGTGGCAGCCAGCAGTTCTGCAGTGCCAATTCTGCAGTGAAAAAGAAATTCTGAGCAGAACAGTACATAAGAACATAAGAATGGCCATACTGGGTCAGACCAAGGGTCCATCCAGCCCAGCATCCTGTCTGCCGACAGTGGCCAATGCCAGGTGCCCCAGAGGGAGTGAACCTAACAGGCAATGATCAAGTGAGCTCTCTCCTGCCATCCATCTCTACCCTCTGACAAAGAGAGGCTAGGGACACCATTTCTTACCCATCCTGGCTAATAGCCATTAATAGACTTAACCTCCAAGAATTTATCTAGTTCTCTTTTAAACCCTGTTATAGTCCTAGCCTTCACAACCTCCTCAGGCAAGGAGTTACAGAGGTTGACTTTGCGCTGTGTGAAGAAGAACTTCCTTGTATTTGTTTTAAACCTACTGCCTGTTAATTTCATCTGGTGGCCCCTAGTTCTTATATTATGAGAACAAGTAAATAACTTTTCCTTATTCACTTGCTCCACACCACTCATGATTTTATATACCTCTATCATATCCCCCCTTAGTCTCCTCTTTTCCAAAAGTCCTAGCCTCTTTAATCTCTCCTCATATGGAACCCGTTCCAAACTCCTAATCATTTTAGTTGCCCTTCTCTGACCCTTTTCTAATGACAGTATATCTTTTTTGAGACGAGGATACCACATCTGTACACAGTATTCAAAATGTGGGCGTACCGTGGATTTATATAAGGGCAATAAGATATTCTCCATCTTATTCTCTATCCCTTTTTTAAACATTCCTAACATGCTTTTTTGACTGCCACTGCACACTGTGTGGATGTCTTCAGAGAACTAACCACGATGACTCCAAGATCACTTTCCTGATTAGTTGTAAGCTAAATTAGCCCCCATCATATTGTATGTATAGTTGGGGTTATTTTTTCCAATGTGCATTACTTTACATTTATCCACATTAAATGTCATTTGCCATTTTGTTGCCTAATCACTTTGTTTTGTGAGATCTTTTTGAAGTTCTTCACAGTCTGCTTTGGTCTTAACTATCTTGAGCAGTTTAGTATCGTCTGCAAACTTTGCCACCTCACTGTTTACCCTTTTCTCCAGATCATTTATGAATAAGTTGAATAGGATTGGTCCTAGGACTGACCCTTGGGGAACACGACTAGTTACCCCTCTCCATTCTGAACATTTACCATTTATTCCTACCTTTTGGTTCCCTGTCTTTTAACCAGTTCTCAATCCATGAAAGGATCTTCCCTATTATCTCATGACAACTTAATTTACGTAAGAGCCTTTGGTGAGGGTGTCATGGAGTATTGGGGGACTCAGGGCCCTGCACCCCCGGCCTCCTGCGATTCACCATGACTCTCAGCCAGCCAGTAAAGCAGAAGGTTTATTTGGATGACAGGAATACAGTCCAAGACAGGTCTTGCAGGCACAGACAACAGGGACCCCCTCAGTTAGGTCCATCTTGGGGTCCCAGGGCATCCCAGCCCCTCTTGGGAGGTCAGAGCAGTCTCTGCCTCCCCACCATCTCACCACCCAGCTTCCAAAACTCTGCCTTCAGCGACCCCTCCCACAGCCTTTGTTCAGTTTCCCGGGCCAAGGAGTCACCTGGCCTCCAACCCCTTCCTGGGTTCTCATGTTACAGGCTCAGGTATTCGCCCTCGGGCAGACTCCCATCCCGCAATGCAGACTATCCTAGCAACACTCCCCTGTCAGCATTCACACACCACAGTAAGAACAGACCCAGTTCGTCACATTTCTCCCCCCTTCGAGACCGAACTGAGCAGGGTCACTTTAGCCAGTGACCCAGGGAAGTTCGAACCTACCCCCATTCCCATGGATGCCCCCGCATCCCTTCCATTCCTTGGTGAGAATTACACCAGGCCCCTCCAGTTTCACGCCCCTCCCTTAGGTCGGGGTGCTTGATGGCACTCGCAGTTCGCAAGTGGGAAGGTTTATGCGGCCTGTGCCCTTTTCCCACCCCAATACCCCTGGGGTTCCAACTGGGCTGTGGTCTTCTCCCAGCGCTCCAGTCTGGAGGTCTGTGCTTTGGGCTCTCTTGGTTTAGAGCCGCCCTTTTAACCTTGGCCACCCTCCGGAAAGGATCCTTTATGCTGGGCAAGGGTCCTAAAACTGTTTTCCCGTTGTCCCAGGCCTTCCTCCCCCTCTGACAGGGGTCACAGGATCGGCAGTACTGTCGGACCGTAACAAAGACCCCAGGCCAGTAAAAGCTCGGTAGCAGCCTCTGCTGGGTACGCTAGGTTCCCTGGTGCCCTGAGAGAGGAACGTCATGGGCCCGGCACAGTAGCTGGCGGCGATACTTCTGGGGTACCACCAGCTGCCTCCTGATCCCCCCTGACTCCATTTTCCCTGGGGGAGCCCATTCTCGGTACAGGAACCCCTTCTCCCACAGGAACCTTTTCCGGCCACCTCGTCCCATGGTCTGTACCGCATTGAGGTCGGCCAGGTCCCTTATCTTCCGCAAGGAGGGATCTCTCTGCAACTCGGCCTGGAACTCGGCAGTTAGGACAGGGATGGCCGCCTGCTCTTTCTCGTCCGCTGGGTCTGAAGCTGCAGCCTCCCTGAGCCGTGTCCCTGGGCGTTCCCTCCCCACCAGGTTAGGGTCCTGCGCCTCAGGCAAGGCACCCCCCCCAAGGCCAGGGCGCAGTGCCCCTCGCCGGCTCTGACTGCGGGTCACAACCAGTGCCCTTTGGGGGTTGCTTGGCCAGTTCTCCAGGTCCCCCCCCATCAATACCTCAGTGGGCAAATACGGGTGTACCCCCACATCCTTGGGGCCCTCCTTGGCCCCCCACTTCAGGTGTACCCTTGCCACGGGCACTTTGACTGGTGTTCCGCCCACCCCCGTCAGGGTCAGGTAGGTGTTGGGCACCACCTGATCTGGGGCCACCACCTCGGGCCGGGCCAGCGTCACCTCTGCGCCCGTATCCCAGTATCCATTGACCTTCCTCCCATCCACCTCCAGGGGAACAAGGTACTCTCTCCGGAGGGACAGCCCCGCGCCCACCGTATAAACCAAAAACCCTGAGTCTGGGGCATCCAGCCCCCTAGAGGAGCTGGCCTGGGGCCCTTCTCTCTCTTGAGCAGTTGATAAGCTGCCAGCCCCTCTTGCGTGAGAAGCCTGCCCCTCGTCCGTCTGGGCCTCTACCAAGTTAACCCTGTGCGGGTTCGGTCTGCTCAGTCTGTCCTTGAGCTTGGGGCACTGGGCCCGAACGTGGCCTCTTCGGCCGCAGTAATAGCAGCTCATGTCCTGTGGGTCCCCTCGAGCCGGTCGGTTGTCCCTGACGCTGGGCATTCCCCGTGGGAGGGGATTCCCCATATTCCCCCTTTGGGAGGTCCCAGGGTGACTCTCTCTCTGCATCGCGGCGGGCCTGTTCCTTTGGGGCTCCTCCCTGCCACCCCCTGACCGGCTCTTTACAAACTCATCGGTCAGCTGCCCTGCGTGTCGCGGGTTCTCTGGCTTTCGGTCCACCAACCACAGCCTCAGGTCGGATGGGCACCGCTCATATAGTTGCTCCAGTACCAGCAGTTTAATCAGGTCCTCCTTCGTCTGGGCCCCATCAGCCCACTTGCTGGCGTATCTTTCCATGCGGACGGCTAGTTGCAGATATGAGATCTCAGGGGTTTTATCCTGACTCCGGAACCTTTCCCGGTACATCTCAGGAGTCAGCCCAAACTCCCGTAGCAGGGCCTTTTTGAATAGTTCGTAGTCCCTTTTCTCTGCCTCTCCCAGTTGGCGGTACAATGCCACGGCTTTGGGGTCCAGTAAGGGGGTAAGGACCCGGAGTCTGTCCGCGGGATCAACCCGGTGCAGCTCGCAGGCCGTCTCAAAGGCCTCCAGGAAGTCATCCATGTCCTCCCCCTCCTTGCGTGGGGCCAGGATGCACTTATCAAAGCTCCGTGCAGTCCTGGGTCCCCCCTCACTCACCGCAGCCGGGGGTTCGCTGCCCTTCAATCTCGCCAGTTCCAGTTCATGCTGTCTCTGTCTCTCTTTCTCCTCCCGTTCATGCTGCCTCTGTCTCTCTTCATGCTGTCTCTGTCTCTCTTTCTCCTCCCGTTCATGCTGAGCTGTTCACGATCCTCCAGCTCTCTCAGTTTTAGCTCTTTCTCCCATTCCAGCCAATTCCGCTCCACGGATGCCGAACGTCGCCGGGAGGATCCCCTGCTGGCCCGGGGGGTCACGGCGCCTTCGGTATTTGCTGGGTTCCTCCCCACCCTTCCCCTAGGCATAGGAAGGAGGGGTCTCGGGGAGCCCTCAGCAGCCGGCTGACCACTCCCAGCTGGGACAGACTCTGGTGCCTGCGCTGCATTTGCCAGGCTGCTTCCCTGAGACACAGGGAGCAGTTCATTCGCGCGATCTTCCGCCTCCAGCCGGGCAATGAGCTGTTCTTTGGTGAGCCTCCCAATGCGCAGCCCCCTCTGCTTGCACAGCTCCACCAGGTCGCTCTTAAGCCGCTTGGCATACATCTTCCTGCTGGCCACTCACCAGCCTGTGTGCTCACAGCTCCCCAGTCACTTACTGCAGGAAGCGCCGTCCACGGGGTGCAATAGATCCCGCCGCTGCCATCAGATGTCACGGAGTATTGGGGGACTCAGGGCCCTGCACCCCCGGCCTCCTGCGATTCACCATGACTCTCAGCCAGCCAGTAAAGCAGAAGGTTTATTTGGATGACAGGAATACAGTCCAAGACAGGTCTTGCAGGCACAGACAACAGAGACCCCCTCAGTTAGGTCCATCTTGGGGTCCCAGGGCATCCCAGCCCCTCTTGGGAGGTCAGAGCAATCTCTGCCTCCCCCCCATCTCACCACCCAGCTTCCAAAACTCTGCCTTCAGCGACCCCTCCCACAGCCTTTGTTCAGTTTCCCGGGCCAAGGAGTCACCTGGCCTCCAACCCCTTCCTGGGTTCTCATGTTACAGGCTCAGGTATTCGCCCTCAGGCAGACTCCCATCCCGCAATGCAGACTATCCTAGCAACACTCCCCTGTCAGCATTCACACACCACAGTAAGAACAGACCCAGTTCGTCACAGAGGGACCTTGTCAAAGGCTTTCTGGAAATCTAAGTACACTATATCCACTGGATCCCCCTTGTCCACCTGTTTGTTGACCCCTTCAAAGAACTCTAATAGATTAGTAAGATATGATTTCCCTTTACAGAAACCATGTTGACTTTTGCCCAACAATTTATGTTCTTCTATGTGTCTGACAATTTTATTCTTTACTATTGTTTCAACTAATTTGCCCGGTACGAACGTTAGACTTACCGGTCTGTAATTGCCGGGATCACCTCTCGAACCCTTTTTAAATATTGGCGTTATATTAGCTATCTTCCAGTCATTGGATACAGAAGCCAATTTAAAGGATAGGTTACAAACTATACTTAATAGTTCTGCAAATTCACATTTGAGTTCTTTCAGAACTCTTGGGTGAATGCCATCGGGTCCCGGTGATTTGTTACTGTTAAGTTTATCAATTAATTCCAAAACCTCCTCTAATGACTCTTCAATCTGTGACAATTCCTCAGATTTGTCACCTACAAAGGACGGCTCAGGTTATGGTGTCTTTGAAAAGTGTCCAGGTAGCTTGCAGGGATTTCACTCTAGTTACTATACCTTTTAATTTCTGTTTAACTAACCTCCTAATTTTTGCATAGTTCCCCTCTCTGAAATTAAATGCCACAGTGTTGGGCTGTTGAAGTGTTCTTCCCACCACAGGAATGTTAAATGTTATTATATTATGGTCACTATTTCCAAGCGGTCCTGTTATAGTTACCTCTTGGACCAGATCCTGCACTCCACTCAGGACTAAATTGAGAATTGCCTCTTCCCTTGTGGGTTCCTGTACCAGCTGCTCCAAGAAGCAGTCATTTAAAGCAGTGGTTCTCAAACTAGGGCCGCTGCTTGTTCAGGGGAAGCCCCTGGCGGGCCAGGCCGGTTTGTTTACCGGCCGTGTCCGCAGGTTCGACCGATCACGGCTCCCACTGGCCGCGATTTGCCGCTCCAGGCCAATGGAGGCTGCAGGAAGGGAGCCAGCACGTCCCTCAGCCCGCGCATTTCATCCTGAAGTGACATGTACCCAGTCAATATGGGGATAATTGAAATCCCCTACTATTATTGAGTTCTTTATTTTGATAGCCTCTCTAATCTCCCTTAGCATTTCATCGGCACGATCACTGTCCTGGTCAGGTGGTCAATCATAGATCCCTACTGTTATATTCTTATTAGAGCATGGAATTACTATCCATAGAGATTCTATGGAACATGTGTATTCATTTAAGATTTTTACTTCATTTGATTCTAAATTTTCTTTCACATATAGTGAAACCCTCTCCCCAACCCCACCTCCCCCCACAACCTGTTCTGTCCTTCCAATATATTTTGTACCCTGGAATGATTATGTCCCATTGAATATCCTCACTCCACCAGGCTTCTGTGATGCCAATTATATTAATATCCTCCTTTAACACAAGGCATTCTAGTTCACCCAACTTATTATTTAGACTTCTAGCATTTGTGCACAAGCAGTTTAAAAATTTGTCACTGTTTATTTGTCTGCTCTTTTCTGATGTGTCAGATTCTTTTTTATGTGAATGTTTCTCATCTGATCTGGCCCATACTTCATCCTCTCCTTCTGACTAAAACCTAGAGAATATCTATCAATAGACTCTCCTCTAAGAGAAGTCTCTATCCAATCCACGTGCTCCTCTGCAGCAATCGGTTTTCCCCCATCTCTTAATTGAAAAACTGCTCTGCAACCTTTTTAATGTTAAGTGACAGCAGTCTCGATCCACTTTGGTTTAGGTGGAGCCCATCCTTCCTGTATAGGCTCTCCCACCCCAAAAGTTTCCCCAGTTCCTAATACATCTAAACCCCTCCTCCCTACACCATCGTCTCATCGACACACTGAGACTCTGAAGCTCTGCCTGCCTATCTGGCCCTGCACGTCGAACTGAAAGCATTTCTGAGAATGCCATCATAGAGGTCCTGGATTTCAGTCTCTTTCCTAGCAGTCTAAATTTGGCCTCTGGAACATCTCTCCTACCTACGTCATTGGTGCCTACATGTACCAAGACCACCGGCTCCTTCCCAGCACTATACGCAAGTCTATCTAGATGGCTCGAGAGATCCGCAACCTTTGCACCAGGCAGGCAAGTCACCATACGGTTCTCCCGGTCATCACAAACCCAGCTATCTATGTTTCTAATGACCAAATCTCCCATTACTAACACTGTGCAAATTCTGATTGCGCAGAATTCCCCAAGAAGTAGAATGGGCATACTGGGTCAGACCAATGATCCATCTAGCCCAGTATCCTCTCTTCCAATAGTGGCCAATGTCAGGTGCTTCAGAGGGAATGAACAGAATAGTCAATAATTGAGTGATCCATCCTCGTCATCCACTCCCAGCCTCTGGCAGTCAGAGGCTAGGGACATCCACAGCATGGGGTTGTATACCTGACCATCCTGGCTAATAGCCATTAATGGAGCTATCTTCCATTAACTTATCTAGTTCTTTTTTTAACCAAATTATAGTTTTGGCCTTCACAACATCTCCTGGAGTTCCACAAGCTGATTGTGTGTTGTGTGAAGAAGTACTTCCTTTTGTTTTAAACCTGCTGCTTATTAATTTCATTGGGTGACCCCTGGTTTTTGTGTTATGTGAAAGGATAAATAACACTTGCTTAGTCACTTTCTCCACATCATTCATGGTTTACAAGTATAAGTTATTTGTATTTTCAAGTTCTGTTCCCTAGGTCTGTCACTGGCTCTTCACATGGCCTTAAAAAAGCCACTCAACTTCTGTGCCATGGTTTACCATCTATAAAATAGATTATGCAGCTTCCAAGAATGGGTCACTGGGTTATGATTTATTAGTATAATCCTGGAGCATCCAAGGTAATGGAACAATCTATACCAGTATATTATACCTGAACTACATAGGGGGAGATGATGCAACAAAGAAAAGATAAAACACATGGGCACAAGAGTATCACTGACAAGGGGCAAGAGCAGAAGAGTTCTAGTGAGCAGGGAGAAGAGAGAAACAGGCACCTAACCTCTGCTTCTGTTAAGACCATTGTGATAACAGAAGTGTAACTGGGGGAGAAGAAAGAGGAGGAATTCTCTTCAAATATTTTGAATCTTCTCAAAATACTGTTCTACCCATTATTCAAACAAACACTGCAAGGAATGCAGACCCTTTATGCTAAAGGACACTAACATATACCAAAATCTTGACTGATCAAAATGAAGTCCTGTATTGTTATTTCAATCCAAGAGAACACAAGAATAAAGGAACATCAAACTAGAGACAGAGCTGCGACACTACTGAGGAAGAAGGGACCTATAACAATTGCACATGCCTTTCAAGATTACATATAGCTACAGCCCTGAGAACCACATTCGCTCTCAAAGGGCAAAAATGTTTGTTTCAGAATCTTGCTTACAAAAAACAAAAATATAATATTTTATATATATTTTTAAGTACCAAAGGCTTTTCAAAGATCCACTCAAAAAGGCTGCTCTTTTTCAAAGTGTATCTTTGGTAAAATACTCCGTTTGTATTTAATATGAATAAAAATAAAACAATATTAAAAGATCAGCACTGATGTAAAAAGCAGCATTGTAGATGTTTACAGCGATTTTGGATCACATTTTGTCATAAAATTTGCATCCATTAAGTTCAGCTGAGTTGTCCAACTTTTTTACTGCCAAAGATTGCTGCTAGAGCCACATTTATACAGCAGAAATGTAGCATTCAGATATGTTAATCACAGAGTTCATCTATTCCTTTGTGTTATAGCCACCCTTAATACAAACCAGCTCAGAATCATTTTCCTGACAGTAATAACAGTATTAAATTACATTTGTACCTGTTTTGGAGATGCACAATCATTCAGAAAAATAAGTTTACTTGCAAATAGTCACTGACATATTGATCATATGTTCTCTTCAGTCACTATTCGGTGTTGTTAAATTTGCCTGCTGCACCACATCCACATTCTCACTCTTGATTGAGCTTCCACATGTTACTCGTTATTATGGTTTTCTATGCAGCCAAAAAAAAAGATACTCCTCTCCTCGAAGTACAAAAAGAATCTCATATTACTGACAGGCAGCCAAGTAAAATGCTTTTTTTTTTTTTTTTTAAACAGTTATATAAGCACATGGAAGCTTGGGAACAGTTTAGCTGAGCTAGGTAATGTGGATGGATATCTCAGAATTTTAAGATTAAGGAAGTTCACAGACGGAACAAGGAACCTCACATGCTTCTGATTTTACCACCAACCATACAGTGAGCCCTGAAGCATAATAGTTAGGGCCCTACTAAATTCACAGTCCATTTTGGTCAATGTCACAGTCATAGGATTTTAAAAATCATAAATTTCATTATTTCAGCCATTTAAATCTGAAATTTCACGGTGTTGTAATTGTAGGGGTCCTGACCCAAAAAGGAGTGGGGGGGGGAATCCCAAGTTTATTGTATAGGAGGTTGTGGTAGTGCTACCCTTACTTCTGCACTGCTGCTGGTGGACAGCTGCTTTCAGAGCTGGGTACCCAGCCAACAGCTGCCGCCCTCCAGCTACCCAGTTCTGAAGTCAGCGCAGAAGGGTGGCAATACCATGCCCCTCCCACCAAAAATAACCTTGTGACCCTCCTGCAACTCCTTTCTGGGTCAGGACCCTCAATTTGAGAAACGCTGGTCTCCCCAGTGAAATTTAGAAGTATAGGGTAAAAAGCCCACAAAAGACCAGATTTCACCAGGGGGGATGCATGACCAGATTTCATGGTCCGTGACACATTTTTCATGGCCATGAATTTGGTAGGGCCCTAATAATAGTGAGGAATATAGGAATGCATTTAAATGTCAAAGTATTGTGATCACCAGGAGCAGTAATAGGTAACTGTAGAATACGAGATCTTGGATTAGGAGAGGGCAGAACAGCTGCTGAACAAAAGGAGGAGATTGTTGATTGCAGGCTGGGGAGGCTATGCAATGAAGAAACTACCAATGGGAGAAGGGAGAAAGAAGCAAAGCATTCTGCCATCCCAATCCACACTAAAAAAAAGGCAACAACAGGTATAGAAGAAGCTAGGATTCCACAAAGATCTGAATAAGCAGCTGAACTTTCATTTGTTTATCCAGTCTGAACCTCCAAACTGTTTTGAGTTTTGCCCATCACTACCGAGGAAAGAAATGTTCAAAGCTATCTATACAAACCACACTGAAAGGATAATTCAGAGAACGTGCACAATAATTTCCAAAGAAAGACAAGTCTTTAGGCTTCAAAGAAAACATTAATACAAGAGTCCAGAACACCAGCATAACTTATCTTAGCCCATGACCAACAAGAACAAAAACTGCATTAACTGAATTATGAGAAAAAAATAAGATTAAACTACAAGTTCCTATTGCACTTAACTATATTTGTAATATGCCATAATTTGTAATTATGGAAACTGTAGGTGGAGGTCACAGTAAGTATAATAAATTCCACCATATAGATGGATTAAATGTCCAAATATCTTACTTCAACACTTGTTACAGTTGAGTGATTTTCAGAAGCCTGAAGAAAGAACAGGAGTACTTGTGGCACCTTAGAGACTAACAAATTTATTAGAGCATAAGCTTTCGTGGACTACAGCCCACTTCTTCGGAAGCCTGAAGGTTATGGTCCCTTATAATTAAGGCTACATTTTAGTCACAGATAATTTTAGTAAAAGTCATGGACAGTAAACAAAGATTCCCGGCCCGTGACCTGTCCATGACTTCTACTATATACCCTTGACTAAAACTTGGGTGCTCTGGGGTAGGGGGCAGCCCAGGGGCACTGTGCAGGTGTTCTGGGGCAGGAGCACTTGGCCCGGAACCAGAGGTGAAAGTAAGCCGGTACGGGCCGGTATGGAGGACCAGTAAGAAATGTGCAGTCTGACTCCTCCTCCAGCCAGGCTGAAGATGCTAGGCTCCCTGCTTTCCCCCTGCCTGGCACTCAGCAGTGGCTGCAGGGGCTCCCCTCTAGCTTGCAGCAGGGAGCAGGGAGACTGGCTGAGAGGGAGAAGCAAGCCTAACCCCTGCGTAAGAATAGTTTAAAATCAGCTGTTCCCTGCGCCATTCAGCCCCTGGGGTTAGGAGCCATTTCTGGCATCCTTGTTAATTTCACTCCCAGTTGCTGGGGGTCGGGGGGGGGGAGGAGGGTGTGTTTGACCATGGCAGGGGCAGTTCTTTTCTGCCCCCGGGGTTAAGGGGAATCTCTCCAATACTAATATACACAACAAATACAAGCATTTGGCTGCACAGCTAAAATCCTCCCCACCCCCCACTCAGCAGGGGCTCTCCCATCTAGCTGCCTGCATAAGAACATAGGGCGCAATCTCAGATCTCTTCTTGTTTTGTCCTGCCTGCAGAGTGCAGAGGCTGAAATTGACAAAACTTTCTCTAAGTATCTTGTATATTTCATGAAGGCTATTCCAGTTGTCCTTCATTCACCCCTGCACTGCCTTCCCCTACTACTAGCCACCCACTGGTGTGCCCCCTGCACTCTTTTATGTGCCTGGAAGGGAGATTAAAAAATCCTTGATATCTGACTTGCTAGGAAATAGAGAGGATCTAGGGAAAGCGGGGCACTGGTGAGCATGGTGCAACGCAGTCCCTTGCCCCCCTGGCTCCCTCTATGTGGGGGTATGGCACTCAAAAGCTAACTTTGGAACATCCACATGAATGTCTTCCTGGGAAAACAAAATCTTCTTGTCTTGCTTCACAGATCTAAATCTACTCTGATCCAGGTATGTTCTAAATGTATAGGTACAGTATGGATGGATCTCTCAAAAAAGATAGCTCTTCAGTGTAGGAGTTGGACCAACAGCCCCCTGGGGAAGGACATACTCCATTAAGCAGCACACATTAAGCAGAAGTTCCTGAGGTGTTAGCCCAGAAACACTTGTCTCCTGCCCCCCCCTTAAAAGGGCACTGGCACCATCCCCACAGGACAGTAATACATACAGTATGTATGTGTATGAATGTGTGTGTCACAAACAATGCAGCTGCAGCCTGCCGCCGACTGCCCCGACCCCAGCAACCGGCCCCTACTATTGTATTATAGAAGTATTGGAGATCCCCTCATCCAGGGGGCTGAAAAGAACTGCCCCTGCCATGGTCACATACGCTCTGCTTCCCCTCACCCGCCCCAACAACTGTGAGTGAAATTAACAAGGGTGCCAGAAACAGCTCCTAACCCCCGGGGCTCAACTGCGCAGGGAACAGCTGAGATTAAACTGTTCTTATACAGGGGGTAGGCTTGCTTCTCCCTCTCAGCCAGTCTCCCTGCTCCCTGCTGCAAGCTAGAGGGGAGCCCCTGCAGCCGCTGCTGAGTGCCAGGCAGGGGGAAAGCACGGCCTAGCATCGGCAGCCTGGCTGGAGTAGGAGGGAAGACATGGAGAAAAATGTGACAGTGAGTTTTCACTTTTTCAAGCTTATTCCAATAATAAAGTTTTATTACAGACAGTATTTTTAGTAGTAGTAGCAGCTTTATATTCTATATCTAGGTCATGCAATGGGAGGGATCCATGAAGTAGGTAGGAGAGGTGGGATGCTTGCTTGCGATTGGACCATATGGGTAAGAAATGTAAATTACTTTCACCCCTGCCCAAACCCCAGGGCTCCAAGCTGCCTCTGCAGCTGGTAGATCCGGGGGCGATTTAAAGGCCACGCCTCTACCAGGTGAGGCCCCGCCCCCTCCGCAGGACTCTGGAATACCAGTAAGTCCTTTAAGTTACTTTCACCCCTGCCCGGGACTCCCGCTGCTGCTGGGGGAGGGGGTAGGCTGGCGGGCTCCGCACGGCTCCCAGAAGCAGTCAGCATGTCCCTGCAGCCCCTAGGTGGAGGCATGGCCAGGGGGGCTCCGCACGCTGCCCCCACCCCAAGCACCCGCTCCGCAGCTCCCATTGGCCAGGAATCACGGCCAATGGGAACTGTGGGGGCAGTGCCTGTAGGTGGAGGCAGAACGCAGAGCTGTCTGGCCATGCCTCCACCTAGGAGCTTGTTGCAGCTTCTGGAGAGACCCCCCCAAGGTAAGCACCAACTCCCTACCTTAGCCCTGAACCCCCTCCCACACCCAAACTCCTGCTGCTGACGGGGAGGGAGGACAAGGGGGTGCAGTGGCCCAAGACTGCCCCAGCACCCGAACTGCTCAGGCAGCCCCTGGGCTAGTTGCACCAGCCACTGCAGAAGTCACGGAGGTCCCAGAAAGTCATGGAATCTGTGACTTCCATGACATACTCGCAGCCTCACTTATAATACCTTAAAACTGTTATCTCTCGGATGAGGAAGGGAAGACAAACACATCACTGGAGGCCAAGCAAAGGAGACATCATGAAGCTGAACTGTTTAAACACAAAGTGTGGATAAATAAATATGGGGGAATGAAGGGGAGAGAAGAAGAGGAGCAGAAAGGAAACAGAGCCCAACACAAAAGCAAAGTGTTCACTAAAGAAAGGAAGTATTTTGACCACAAAAATAAAAAAAGGCAAATAATACTCCACCCAATACAAGCAGCATAAGCTTTGTTTTTAAAATTCCTGTTGAGGCTTACTATCTCATGCCCACTGGCATAAATTTTGAAAATTAAAAGCAGAATAGAATAGGGTTAATAATGGAACAATACCATTACAAAAGCAACATTACAATTATATAATGTTTAACAATATCAACTGTTACCAAATAAAACGCGCCTTGGAAAGTTCTTTCCATAGAATTGTATGGACTGAGAACTCCTGAAAGTAATGGAAGAGATTTGGGGCTAAAACTGCAATAAAAATGAAACTAAACTTAAAAAAAAAATTCAGAGAGTTTATACTGCTATTTACAATCACTTTAAGAAAATAAATTCCAGCATGTACTAAGCTAGTATTAACAGCATCTTGGATTTTTATACCAATTTTTAGATATTCAAATATTAAACACTCTTCAACATGAATATGTACAACATGCTACATAAAAGAGTGAATTAACAAGCATTTTTATTTTATAATGAGACTTTAGTTAAGTATATTAAAAATAGCTTAGAGTCTGGTTTGTTTTCTTAAACCCAAAAATTAGAGGTTATGTCAATTGCTTACACATAACAAGGATGATATTTTGACATTTTTCAATAGGTCAGTTGGAACAGTGCATTACCTGTTTCTGTTCTGCTGGAGAAACCTGCTGCCTGTTTGATTGCTGCTGCTGTTAATGCTAATCCTCGGCTCCTCTTCAAACCGTGCTGTAGTACAGCTTCAAACTGAGCACACAGGCAAGTCACTCTGCAACAGAATACGTGATTAATTAAAGACAATGTGAAAAGAATAAAAATCAATCAATTATGTTTAGATTCAGTGGATTTAGACATCTGGAATAAATGCAGAATGTGCAGGTACATGCAGTATATCCCATTCATTTCAGCTCCTCTGTACATAACACAATTACATTTTAAACAGATAAACTTCAACATTTACAACTATTTCATGATTTTTTGGAATATGCGGACAATGTACATGTACAAGTTCTAGGCAATTTTACCTGTTTGTTAGTGATACTTTTGCTGTTTTTCAGATGTATTGTAATACATCAAATGCAAAGCTTATTTCCATTTGTGCAACTGGAACAGCGTCAAACCCACGACACATGAAAAAGCTCAATTTTTATGAGAAAAAGCAAACTACACAAAACTTGTCAGAGTAACATGCTTACACCTTCACTTACGTCTACATCTTGATAGCAGCTGAAATTTTAGATTTCAAGTTTTCTGTAATTATCTTTAAAACTTAAATTATTCAACACAACCTGCACTGCAAACCTGATTAAGAAAAATAACATAAAAATGTATATTGACACTCCTCAACTATTTTAGGCATTATAAAATGAAGCAAAATCTGCCTAGAAAGTAATTTAGACTTTTTTTAAAAATTGACGTCAACCTTATTACTTGACATTTTAGTAAATTTAACTTATTTTTTAAAATTAAGCCAAAGTCCACTGTACTCCATTTCTGAATACACCTCTACCCCGAAATAACGCAACCCAATATAACACGAATTTGGATATAACGTGGTAAAGCAGTGCTCCGGGGGGGCGGGGCTGCGCACTCCAGTGGATCAAAGCAAGTTCGATATAACGCAGTTTCACCTGTAACGCGGTAAGATTTTTTGGCTCCCGAGGACAGCATTATATTGGGGTAGAGGTGTATGTCATAACAAATACAGCAAATGCTTTGTTATCTGGCATGTTGGGAGAATGGAAGGTGCCAGTAAGTCAAAAATTCCAGGTAACTAAGAGGGAGGGAGTTTGGGCGCATGAGGGAGCTTAGGACTGGGGGTTGGGGTGCAGGAGGGGGTGCAAGCTCTGGGAGGGAGTTTGGGTATGGGAGGGGGCTCGGGGCAGGGTGGTGGAATGCGTGAGGGGTTTTGGCGTGCCAGATCCGGGCAGCACTCACATCGGGCATCTCCCTGCAAGCAGCGACATGTCTGGAGAAACACGGCCAGGAGGCTCTGCGCGCTGCCTCCGCCTGCAGGCACCATCCCCGCAGCTTCCTTTGGCCGCAGTCCCCAGCCAATGGGAGCTGCAGAGCCAGTGTTGGGCAGGGTGGGGACAGTGCATGGAGCCCCAGTGTCCATTCTTCCACCTAGGAGCACTGACCACGGCCAATGGGAGCTGGTGGGGGGGAGCGCCTCTCCAGATATGTTGCCACTTGTGGGGAGCCATTGGAAATGCCGGTTTATAGAGCTTTCCAGTTTGGAAAATGCCAGATAACTCAACTTTTCCTGTATAGTTCTCTCACACTTTGTTTTGCCAAACTATGCATACTGAAGAATGCACTGCAGGCAACTAGACAAGGAACAATAATCTCTCCGCAAACATTTGTGAGCTGTTAAGGGACAATATCAGGACTATTAGCTTTGATGATTTTGCTTCCTCTCCATCTAATCTATAAATTGGGTTGGACCAATACAGGAAAGAGCCCACAAATACAGGAGATCAAAAGAATTCTGGCAAGTTTAAAAAGGAACACTCTTTCAAAAAGGGGCGGTAATTATTTGGGGGAACCAGACAAACACAGGAGACCGCAGATAGGGATTTCTGAAGAAGTTAAATCTGCCTAGTTATCATCAGAAGACAGTACGTTTTTACATGAGATAGACATGCGTGTAGACAGTCTTAAAATCTGTGTTTTCTTCTCAAGCTTTGTTCCTACTGTTACATAAATAATACTTTGGTTTTAAGGAGGCAGTCTGATCACCATATATCATTGGTGACAGTAGGGTCAGTTTACGTCTGGGTTTTCCCAGACATTGCCTCTTTTTTGAGCCTCCGTCCTCTGTCTGGGCAAGCCCTGGAACCATGACAGGTTTTTACATATAGAATAACTTTGGTGAGAAATACTAAGGAAACTTCTTTTGCAATACTAATAAAGTATTAGTATAAAGTAACACATTATGGAAAAGATAAACAAGATGGAATTTTATGAACAAATGTGAATAATTCAGTGTTTTGTTAAAGATAACTGCTATTAATAGGAATTTCAAAGTTTGAACAAAAGAATCCACTTGATTCTTGCAGTTCTAAAAAGCAACAGCTAACACAGAGATTCTAGTTCCTCAGATAAGGAAGATATGTCAATCAAATGATTAAAAGCAGATGCATGAAGAAAGAAAACTGAATAATACTGAATATTACTATGAGAAACTGAATTATGTCTCCCAAAATGAAATGGAAACATTTTTCATGCTGGAGTAATAAATTTTATACAGTAATCTATAGAAAAAGCAAAACTATATGAAAAAGAATAGACACTGGAAACTAAAAGTGTTTCAATCACGTGTATTTTGTGTGTAGGTAACATATACTATGACAATGATGTGTGCAATATAAGAGTCTATATAGAACAAACCAACAACAAAATGGCCCTTTGTTTACTGGACACTGGAGAACTGTGAACAATTAAAAAATCCAGCTATAAAAAAGGCTGAAAGAACATCACTGACATTAGTAAATCTCGTAAAATTTGCAACCCACATAAGGCCTCGGCTACACTAGAGTTAGATTGACGTAAGACAGCTTATGTCGACCTAACTCTGTCAATGTCTACATTACAATGGTGCTCCCACGGATGTAAGTGACCCACTTCATCAACTTAATAACTCACCACCACGAAAGATGTAGCGCTTAGTTTGATGTAGTTAGACTCACTCAGTGTCCGTGTAGACCCTGCATTACTTACATTGCCTGTTGGCTGTCAGCCAGGCACCAAGCTCACAATTGGAGCCCTCCCACCCCCCAATCCTAGGGCTGACAGCCAGAGCCAGAGATAAAATTTGAAATAATAGCAGCCATGAAACTGACAAGAATGTATATTTCACTGCTGTAGGCTCCCTACTGTGAAACTGAGCCCTGCACTGGGCTCACATCTCAGGCTGTCGGCCCTGTGAGCATAGGGGCTCCAGCTGTGAGCCCCACATTCCGACTGTCAATGCCCCACTTCAGTTGGTGCAAGCGCACCTGATGAGAACGTGCACCAGTGGCAGAAAGAGGGCAGTGTGGACACCAACAGCAAATGTAATTGCTCCAGTGGCTGTAGGTCAACCTAACTTTAGTCGCCCTAATTTTGTAGAGCAGACAAGCCTTAAGCGTGACTTATTCTCTCCTCCAAAAATATTCTCAACCACTGAGCATAGCTCCAAATCACACTGGAAAAATGTGTGATCAGAAATCTCTGCATGTAAAATTTTCACTTCCTGTTTAATTAAGACTTAAGCTGCCTAACTACAGCCCAAATAGCATGACTGAGCAAGATGAGCATTCTGCTTGATTCAAGAGACTATTTGTGAATAAACCATGTCATTTTTTGGTTTAACATTAGGCTTTTTCAATTCCAAATGTCCATGCCTGTCAACATATCAATCCTAAAGGGGATACCCAAACCGCTCATTCTTGACAAAGTGTTTCAGAAATAGAGTAATGTTGCAAAAAGTAGTCATTTGGGTCAGAAGCTTTTGCTTTGAATCTGATGATAACTACTTCTATTTTAACATTACAGATCACACTCAGGAAGACAGTCCCTGACTCCAGGAGCTTACACAGTAAGACAAGCAACATACAAAGGGTGAGGGAGAGGTATAATATACACAATAAAAATAAGAATTAACAATTCACAATTGCCATTTTAATTCACTTTCTATGGGGGAAAAAATCTAGGTATTCAGTGTCGTTTGTAAGAAACTGATCAATGGATGACAAACTACACTTGAAAAGGCAGCTGAGCGCATGAGGAAGAAGTAGCTGCCATTTCCACCCCTAGTCTAGGTACTTTTCTCCAAAGACAGCTGAACTAAGTTCAAGGTTAGTTTACAGAACTGAAACGGGAGTTGGTTTAAGAATTTAGGACAGGCAGCCGTGGAGTTTAATGTAAGTTCTGGTAGACTATTAGAATCTTTCAACTGGTCTCTGCTGGCTTTCACTAAAAAGACAGCAGCCCTAGTAATTAGTTAGACTATCAACCTGTTATTTGATGCCATAACCTAATTGACCAACTGGAACCTAAATGACAACAAAAACTAAATGACAATTTTCAACTGGCATTTGTACCATTGAGAAGAGGCAGCTTGTAGCAGGAGGAGAGGAATAGGAAGAAAATGTTTTTGCAGCTAAAGAACATTGGGAAGTAAGAAGAAAAAAAAAACTTGGGTTTTCATATGTTCATTTTTAATTGGTTAAAATATGAAACCCATAACAGAACAGGGCTAGATTTAAGACATCTATATAAATATAAGACATATAGTCATTTTAAAAACAGAAATATTGGGGTAAAAAATAAAGTTCTTCTTTACTTATATCCAGACTTCAGAATTCAGCATGTTGCCTTAATCCTGCAAACACGTGAGTAGCCCTTTTGTCTGGAATATGATTCATGTGCACCAATATGAGGAAGGCAACCAAGAGTTTCTCAAGCATGTTTTTAAGTGGGTCAAATACTCTACTGGACCAAATATCTTTTTACTATATAGCCTAAGTAGTAATAATATATAAATTTAAACATGCTCCCTAAAGCTTTTTACCTGCTATCAGAATCTGAAGCAATTTCTTTTCTTCCTCCAAACCGGATTTGACACTGTAATAAATAAGTTTAAATAACACGAGTGTTAAGAAACTGAAAATTCTTAAATGCTCTCATTTTAATTTTAAAACCAAAAAAAAGAAGATGTTCACTGACTCAGCATGGAAGTTATATTTCAAGCAACATAAAAACCTAGAAGCAAGGCAGGGCTGTAGAGCAGGGCAGTTACAAACCCATCCTGCTGTCAGAAAGAATACTTAATCACATTTTAGCATTATGTTCCCTGACAAAACCTCCACACAGCAAATAGATTCAAACAGCACAGCAGCAGAGTCTAGATGCACTACTAAATTACTGCTGCTTCTGAAGCATTATAACAGACGAGCCAATATCTATCATACATATCATTGATTTATATTGCCACATATAGTTGTCCTTGTACAGCTTCCTTTTAGTTATAAGGACACCAATTAAAACTTGGGGAAATTAAATAAAGTTCTGTTTTTCAGCAAAGAAACATTCTGAAAATAAAGACTTTAAAAGTTATTTTTAAAATAATTTTAATAAGTCAAGTAATTTCTCTGTTAACTTGTCTGGAGGGTCAAGAATCCAAAACCGGTTTCATCAAGATGACGATGTTCTCCATTTCTAAATCCAATTACTAATTCAGGCTTAAATCTGCACACACTTATTGCTTCCAGGAGCAGTATGTACTTCAGTGAGTAGTCACAGAAGCAAGGACTATACCCTGTATTGGAACCAGGATTGCACCAAACTCAAAAACAATAATAATTTTGCACTTGGGACGGGGAAGAAAAGAAGTGCATCATACCTGCATTGTCTCTATTTAACATTATGGGATAGAGAGGCAAGCAACGTTTGAAAATAGCAAAAAAAAAAATCAACATATATCTGAATTCAAAGTAAATAAGTTACTAATGTAAACTGTTTACCACTATCTCCACTCCAGCACACAGTGCATTATCAAACCTTTCTATCTTTTAGCTGCTAACTGAAAATCTGTCATATTTGGCAACCCAGATATCAAAAGCATTGCATTTTCCTAGATTATTTTATTAATGTAACCAACTTAGAATTTTTTTATTCTAAACTTCCGAAATCTTCCACACATTTTTTAAAGTTGTCAGAGATTGCTCAAAACATTTCTGAGTTAAGCTATTAATTATTTAACTTATTTGCATGTATTTTCTTGTAACAGGGTCTCAAGAGTTTTGACATTCAGTTACAGAATTAGGGCAGAACTATGCACAGACGTAGATCACAGAAGCAGAACCCCATACAGAACACCAAACTTCCCTTCACATTCTACCCACAACCCTCCAATATAAGTTGATCATAATGGTCCCTTCTAGCCTTAAAAATCTATCAAGTTCTGGGTTTATAACATTTGAATGAACAAAATGCCATGCCTATATGGGGCCAGGAGAGTGCATTTTTTAACTCTGTAGATAAAATGACATTAAAATCCTAATGTAGACAAGGTAAACTGTAGTTTTAACAGCATTTTAACTGGTCAAGGTAAATCCCAGGCTCCCTGCTAGGGTTTACCTCAACTATAACTTGCCTCGTCTGCTCTGGGATTTTAATACATTAGCTAACACACCTTTTTTTCCTAGAGACCTGAGAGAACTTCTTAAGAAGAGCAAGTTTCCCACTCTATCTATTGAAGAGGGGAGGGAAGAATAATAGCAACTCTTGACAGAAACATCAACTCAGCATTTATACACTGCTGAAAGATTTTTAGAATTGGGGCAAACTTGCATTTATTGTTTTGATTTCTTACCTGTTTAACTGCATCCAGTAGCCGCTCTAGAAGAAACTGTCTTTTGTCATTGTTCTGTGAGCCTAAAATTCAACACAGCTTTATTATTTTAACAAAAATATATTAGTCCCAATTCTGGAAAACTTTCCTCACATGTACTAGTCATCCCACGGAGGTTAATGGAAGTACTTCTACGAGTAAGAGGATGCAGGATCAGACCTTTGTTTTGTTTTTTTTAAGATACCCTTTATTTAATATGCAGAAACAATGCATCTGATTTTAATAAGTTATTCTTTTTGTGGAATCAACAAAAATTACCCTAGAGTTCTTAAAATATTAAGAACAGTATTAACATAGTCTTCTCTGTGTTAAATGCCAGTCAGGTAAAATTAATTACCGGTAGTAAGCAAGCCACTACACATAAACATTAATGCACAGGCCACATTTAACTTTTTAATCTAAATCATTTCAATATGCAGTGTCAACTTTCACACCTTGCTTGGATGAACACCTCTTATAAACATGTCTGGCTGCACATAAAGCTTGCTGTTTAATTAGGCTAAGTCACTGAGTTATATGCAGTGTTGTCGTAGCTGTACCGGTTCCAGAATATTAGAGAGACAAGGTGGGTCCGGTAACATCTTTTATTGGACCAACTTCTGTTGAGAAGAGAAAGAAGCTTTTAAGCTTACACAGACCTGAAGAAGAGCTCTGCATAAGCTCAAAAGCTCGTCTCTCTGACCAACAGAAGTTGGTCCAAAAGATATTACCTCACCACTTTATCACTCTAGGCCTTAAGTTAGACCATTTTGTGCCCACACTTTTCTTCTTCTTCCTCCTCCTCCCATAGAACATTCAGCTTAATATAAAACTCTGACCTTTATATCAGAATTCTAACTGAATAAATTTCCCTCAAATTTCCCTAGCAAAACCTACTGCCCAAACAACATTGAAGAACTGGAGAAGGTATAAGGGGTGGAAAACATTTCTCTCTTCTTCTTTCAGAGTAACAGCCGTGTTAGTCTGTATCCGCAAAAAGAAGAACAGGAGTACGTGTGGCACCTTAGAGACTAACAAATTTATTAGAGCATAAGCTTTCGTGGACTACAGCCCACTTCTTCGGATGCATATAGAATGGAACATATAATGAGGAGATATATATACACACATACAGAGAGCATAAACAGGTGGGAGTTGTCTTACCAACTCTGAGAGGCCAATTAATTAAGAGAAAAAAAACTTTTGAAGTGATAATCAAGCTAGCCGAGTACAGACAGTTTGATAAGAAGTGTGAGAGTACTTACAAGGGGAGATAGTCAACGTTTGTAATGGCTCAGCCATTCCCAGTCCTTATTCAAACCGGAGTTGATTGTGTCTAGTTTGCATATCAATTCTAGCTCTGCAGTCTCTCTTTGGAGTCTGTTTTTGAAGTTTTTCTGTTGTAATATAGCCACCCGCAGGTCTGTCACTGAATGACCAGACAGGTTAAAGTGTTCTCCCACTGGTTTTTGAGTATTTTGATTCCTGATGTCAGATTTGTGTCCATAAAAGAAGTGGGCTGTAGTCCACGAAAGCTTATGCTCTAATAAATTTGTTAGTCTCTAAGGTGCCACACGTACTCCTGTTCTTCTCTTCTTCTTGCAACCCATCACCCTGGAGTACCTCCTGCACCTCTCATATGTGTTCTATTCCTGCACAAAGCATCTCCAATTTACCCAAGCAGGAGAAGAGATTAGAACTGACCACAATTCATTCTGTGGAAGCTGCTCCTCTCCTGCAGAGTAATTTCTAAAACCCAGACAAGAGTTGGACTCGAGAAAACACAGGACGCCTGTACCAGATGTGAATCCATAATTAAAGAAAACAAGTATATTTTATTACCTAAATTACTATTATCTAATTACATAACAGATTAGTGGTGCTTCACTTGGAAACCACTGCTATTTTCCATTATTAATTTACAGAGGGTTAACTTTAGATTTTGAACTTTGAATCAAGTTCTGCAATCATTATGAGATTTTTTTTTTTTTTTTTTTAAGAACTCTATACACATGAATGTGATACTAGTAGCTCTGGCTAGAGTCATCAGACAGTTATGCCAATGCACATCAGCCATGACCTGTATAATCGTTATTATTTCAGTCCTGAGAATTTTTATCAGAGATTCCAACTTTGCTGAATTAAGACATATTGTACTATGGTTTTATTTATATTTTTAGGGAGTAAGTAATCTGTAGGTCTAAGTGTGCCACAACTAATCAAAATCACTTACAAAACTGTACAAGAAAAACATGCCAGTGAGAGTACACGCTTAATAAAATCCAGCCATAAACAAAACCACATGCATGCCCCATGTTGCCTCAGTCTCATTCCTTCAATACTCCCATTTCTTTCCAGGTAACTGGGAAAATACAACGAGAATCTTATCTTATGGTATGTCTACACTACGAAATTAGGTCGAATTTATAGAAGCCGGTTTTATAGAAATTGGTTTTATACAGTCGATTGTGTGTGTCCCCACATAAAATGCTCTAAGTGCATTAAGTCAGCAGACCGCGTCCACAGTACCGAGGCTAGCGTCGACTTCCGGAGCATTGTACTGTGGGTAGCTATCCCACAGTTCCTGCAGTCTCTGCCGCGCATTGGAATTCTTGGTTGAGATCCCAAAGCCTGATGATGCAAAAACAGTGTCGCAGGGGGCTCTGGGTACATGCTCCATCAGAACAACGGCAGACAATTGATTCGTGCCTTTTTACCTGGGTTACCTGTGCAGACAACATACCACGGCAAGCATGGAGCCCACTCAGCTCAGTTCAGCTCACCGTCACCATATGTCATCTGGGTGCCAGCAGACATGGGGCTGCATTGCTATATAGCAGCAGCTCCTTGCCTTTTGGCAATGGATGGTGTATTACGATTGGTATCCATCATCGTCATATTCCTCAGTGAGTTCAGTCAGAGGCACCTGGGCAGACATGTTTTGTCTCCTGGAGACTCAGTCCTGCCGGCAGTCCTATTGCACCGTCTTGACGATGATGGCTAGCAATCGTAATACAGCATCTTCTGCCAAGCACCCAAAAGATGCCAATGGCTATCAGTCATGCTGCACCGTCTGCTGCCAGCCTAAGATGTAAAAGATAAATGGACCAGATTTGTTCTGTATTCATTTGCTTCCCCCTCCCTCCGTGAAATCAACGGCCTGCTAAACCCAGGGTTTTAAGTTCAATCTTTGGGGGGGGCATTCTATGTGACAGTTGTTTGTGTTTCTCCCTGATGCACAGCCACCTTTTAATTCCCTGTAAGCCATGTCGTCACTCGCCCCTCCCTCCCTCCGTCAGACAATAGTTTCGCGCCTTTTTTCAGCCCAGACGCCATAGCACTCAGATCACCGCGGCAATTATGAGCACTATAAACACGCGCATTGTCCTGGAGTATATGCAGAGCCAGAACATGCCAAAGCAAAACCTGCCGCGTCCACAGGTTCGGCCGATCGCAGCTCCCACTGGCCGCAGTTCGCCGCTCCAGTCCAATGGGGGCTGCGGGAAGCAGCCCAGGCCGAGGGATGTGCTGGCTACCGCTTCCCGCAGCCCCCGTTGGCCAGGGACGGCAAACTGCTGCCAGTGGGAGCTGCAATCAGCTGAACCTGCAGACGCGGCAGGTAAACAAACCGGCCCAGTCCGCCAGGGTGCTTACCCTGGTGGGCCACATGACAAAGGTTGCCGATCCCTGTAATATATAAACACAAAATAGTATTACAAGTCTCAGTTAACTGTTATGATCCTTTAAAGCAGGGGTCTCAAACTCAATTTACCTTAGAGCCAGTGCCAGTCCTCAGATCCTCCCAGCGGGCCAATGTCACTCATGTCGCCCAGAACCCACCCCCACAAAACTCCACCCCCCACCTGCCTAAGGCTCTGGAAGGGAGTTGGGGGGGGCGGGGAAGTCTGGGGTGCAGGCTCTGCGAGGGAGTTGGGGTGCAGAAGAGGTGAGAGGTTGGGCTCTGGGAGGGAGTTTGGGTGGGGGAGGGGGTCTGGGGTGCAGGCTCCGGGAGGGAGTTTGGGGGTTGGGGGGACAGGGAGGGGTGCAGGCTCAGGGAGGGAGTTTGGGGGCAGGAGGGGGTGTGTGGGAAGGGGAAAGGGGTGCAGGCTATGGGACGGAGTCAGGGGGTGCAGCGCTTATCTGGGGCTCCAAGGCAGGGCGGGCCGGGGGGCCTCCGCGCCCTGCTGCCCCCAGGCACCACCCCCACAGCTTTCCATTGGCCACAGGGGTGCTCGGGGCAGGGTCAGCGCGCGGAGGCACAGCCCCGTCCTGCCCCGCCCCTGGGCCACAGGAAGGGGCCGGCAGCCACTGAAGCGAGCAGGCAGATGCTGCTCAGCTGCGCTGCGCTGCCGGGGCCCCTGGGGGGGAGGGGAGGTAGCGCCCAGGGGTGGCAGGCAGGACCAAGGGAGAGACCCAGCCCCAAACCTGCTGGAGCCCCACGGGCCACATTGGGGAGGCTCGTGGGCTGCAGATGGCCTGTGGGCCGGGAGTTTGAGACCCCTTCTTTAAAGTCCTAATGATACCCCTTGAGAAGTCTTAAAAAAACACTACTGAAAGCCAATTTTACCTATATTAAATTTTTCTTCTTTTAAAAAAGGATACTAGGGATATTTGCATAACAGTATCTTTGTTGTTTTTAGTATATCAGCCCCTGATTATCTCACTTGAAGTCCTAATTCTCCATTCATAGCATCACAGTTGGCTGCTGTGGAGAAGAGTGTGATGAGAGGTGGAATAAGACTTCAAACGAGGAGTCAACAACAGGAATGAATAGCTGACCTTGAAAACAATACGCATATAAGATACGCATGCATAATTACTACTCCTTTCTAATGTAGTCTCACAACTGTATCTGAGGACATAAAGAGGTCCAGAATATTTTTCAAAGATTTTTAGGAAGCATCAGTTAGTTCTGAGGTATTATTGTCTACAGTAGCACCCTAATATTATTTACATTGTCTTCAGTTCAATTATCTATGCTATTATGAACTGCCTTGATAGTTTGAAAGGCTAATTGCCTTATATGAATGAATGCAGCCAGTTTTCCTGTGTATGCATAGGAAATAGAAGATCAGCTTCAAAGCAACAATATACGCTGCCTATTCTTCAGCCAGGAAAGGTCTTGCTGTGGCAATTGTTATCAAGAGGCTTATCAGCTTGCCAGAAGACTCTAAAGAAAAAGCCCCGGGCCTGATCCTTTTTATCTCAGGTCTGCTTAAATTTTGACAGGCAAGGTCTAAGTCACAAGACTGAGGTCTCCAGGTTTACCCTGGAATTCTAATGGAAGAATTTGAACAAACTCTACACCTGGACTAACTATTGGACTATAACTTTTTTAATTGATTCCATAAAGACTTTTTACAAATCACCAGCCTCACAGTCTTTGCTATGAAACTGACCTCAGGACTTTTCACATATCTGTATGTATATTGATCTCTTAAACACTGCAACTCTCTTCCTTCTTTTTCCATTTGTCATTAAAACCTTTAGTTTTAGTTACTACAGGATTAGGATCTGCATGATTATTGGGTAAGATCTAAAATTCATGATGACCAGGGGATCAGTGTCTGGTCCTTTGGGACTGGTGGACCTAAAATATGGTAAACCTGGTTTTCAGTAACCATTTACTATATTACACTTGGCTATCTAGATAGAGGTCAAGAGCTGGAATACTTAAAGGGGACTGTATTTGGCTTCTTGGTAACCAGTGTGGTATTACAGAAGTTGTTTTGTTACAGGCGTGGTGAATCTAATAAAGAATAAATCACCAGTCTGGGGGATTGTCTGCCCTATTCCTTGCAGTCTGTCCTGAATATAGCATCCTCAGTGTGGCCCATTCAGGCACCCAGTCACAAGGGGGTACCAATTAAGAGGGATCTACTGCATTCCATTTCACAATTTACACACCGCTAAAGTTATTGTGATGCCAAGTCCTAAAGCTGGGTGGCTGAACTGCTCCCATGCAAATTCAAATAGCAGTAAATTTGCAGCACCATATATATTACTGGGGTTTTTTTACATTAAATATGTCACACGGAGGGGAGGAAAAGTTATATTTAGATTATTATGTAAAAAAAAGGAAGTCCATGCAGAAGTCTAAAAATGACAATGAAAATATGAGTTTAAAGAAGCAAAAACTAAGAAACGCATGAAGAGTCTCCTTCCCTTTAAAAGTAATCAGTTTCAAAAAGTGAGCTAAAATTAGTTTCAGGTACTGCACCTGCCTCTGAGTCACATCACATTTTTGGTGCTTTTACAGACACACTTTTCTATTTTTAAAATGTTTTTCCTGTCTGTATTGTATGAGAAAGATCCAAACACACACGAGTAGAAACTGACTGATTATGCAAGTGGGGAAAAAAAAGTTTTCGTCTAATCCTTCTAAGTTACAGTGATTTTAAGAACTATTTGTAGAAACTATAGTTAAAATAACTCAGACAGAAGTATGATTTTTAAACTGATTGTGTCCCTTTAATTCATCCTAATACACCCAATCACTACATATGCAGCAAATATGATTAAATTCAGATACGAACAAAGATCAACTTTTAAAAATTGTATTTGAATTTAGTACTCAATGGTGCTGCCTTGAATTAGCCATACTACAGAAAGCTTTAGTACCTAGCTCTGTCAATATACCTAATTCTTGTCAGACCATACTGATACTATTTGAGTCCTCATCCTCTCTTTTGCAAAGACAATTACAGTGAAGGCTGTGGTGCACAAATAGAGCTTAAAATGAGACTCTTCAGGTTCCTGTTTTCTTGTAACCCAAGTCAGGATTTGAGTCAGTTTCAGAAAGTTAAAGGCAGATACACTTCTTCACTGCACTACCCAAGCAGATAAAATCATCTTGAATAAGTGACAAGTTAAAGACTTTGTTGGCATTAAGGCTAAGTTTACATTAGAAGCATAGTAAATCTGTTGTATCATTTCACCTAGTGTCTTGTAATGGTAAAAAAAAAATTAGGCTTGCCAAGCCATACAATTGACCACCTATTATTTGACAAGGGTCAAATACTGTCAGATATTCCACCAAGAATGCCCTGATGTAGATGACAATCAAAAAGGTAGGCTGCATTATTGTGTCATCTGTTAGCAAGCCTACTTAAATGTACTGATCACTCACTTTAACATATGCTAATAGCAACTGTTTGGAAAAAGGTGAACTAATTGAAAGCTATCAGAGGGGTAGCCGTGTTAGTCTGAATCTGTAAAAAGCAACAGAGGGTCCTGTGGCACCTTTAAGACTAACAGAAGTATTGGGAGCATAAGCTTTCGTGGGTAAGATCCTCACTT
This sequence comes from Trachemys scripta elegans, assembly GCF_013100865.1. Classification (NCBI taxonomy): domain Eukaryota; kingdom Metazoa; phylum Chordata; order Testudines; family Emydidae; genus Trachemys; species Trachemys scripta. The sequence continues at coordinate 19,933,126 of NC_048307.1, read as the reverse complement.
CTTCAGATGCAAACTTGTTGTAGCTTTTTAATTGAAAGCTTAGCATCTTGACTGATTGGAATCTCCAGAACAAACAATATATGTATATATCTGTATCTTTATTTGTATACCTGGCCATCACTGTACATGGCAGTTTACAAAACACATTAAACAAGTTAAAATATATGATCCCTGCCTCAAAGAGCTTACATCTAAACTGACTAGACACATTTACAGAAATTAACTCAGAAAAGAGTGGGGGAGAAAGAGGAGCATTCAGTCATTAAGTCTCCTCCCCTAACACACAGAAAATATGCACAAGCCATTAAGATGATTGAAGAATTGGCCTATCAAGCATAAGTGCCTTTAAAAAGGACTCTCAGAGTTGCTATGTGTTTTATTTCTGTTTAATTTTATTTTACTTTTTCATTGTAACTGGTTCAGTCTTGAATAATGTTCATGTTTAAATGCTAACCCATTGCTAAAAAGGGTAATGAGAGTAATTATTTCTTTCATTTTTTAAAGATTCATTTCATTGTGTTTCATATTCTTCTGAATTGAAACTTGTTTTTTGTAATTAGGCATAAATATCTAAGGCTAAGCCTATTAGACACCATAACATCTTACACTTTTGTGTTACTATTCTAATAAATTAGTGCTTTAAAATATTTGACCTGTTATTTTTGGACCGCTCAAATGCCAACCCTAAATATATATACAGTATATATATACACACAGCAGACCCTTGCTAGAACGCGTATCTTTATAGCGCAAATTCGGTTATAGAGCGGGACCGCGCATGGATCCCAAATGTAATTACTGTACCTTCATTGGAATCCATGGTTACGCGGTCCCCGCGTTAACGCGGGACCGCACATGGATCCAAAACCCCGCGTTCTAGCAGGGGTCCGGTGTATATAATTTATTTTTAGGGTTGGCATTTGAGCAGTCCAAATATATAAAAATACACACACACATACACACACACAAACCTTGTTTAGCCAAAGCCCCCTTTGTCAAACCACCTCCACATCTAAAATTAGGCTATGTCCCCTGATATGAATCACTTCTATTGAAGAGCCTCCAATTCATATGAATAAATCTCTCTCATTCTGTTAATAAAACTGAGTTCTGTCACACAATAACCTAAGAAATTCCACAGTGCGCAGACTCCAATATGCAAAGTTTGGTAATTACAGTCAGCAAATGTAGTGAGTTGATTATTTGTGTGATGGTCCCTGACAGTTTTAGCTATTCAATACTGTACATGGCAAGTCCAAAATGCTATAATAGCCCCACAACTGAATACAGTTCGTGTCTATATTAACTGGGGTTGTCATCTCACCCACAAAAAAAATATTCTAGCATGTAAGAGTAGATCATGACTATTAATGAAGTAGATATAATTGTACAGGAAATATCTATCAGGCAGTATTTCATACATGACTACAGTTCCACATTCTGTTAAAAGGACATTATCAAAAAAAATCACACCATAAAATACTGAATCTATGTTACTAAGGCAACAGATTAATAAAACTAATAAACTTACCAGTCTAATTAAATTTTTTACTTTTGTACCATATTTGCATTTCAATTTGAAAAAACGGTGGTCAGAGGCAATTCCTGGTTCTCGCACACTAACATTTATACTTTTAGAGTTCATAATATTATAGAAAAATGATTGACAAAGTTTTAACTGACTTGTTTAATGCATGCAAATTGTCCTATTCATCTTTAGTTTTAAGACTAAGATTTTAGACTAAATATAAAGAACAGTGCAAAATCTTGATCTTAAAACAAAAAAGATGCATTAAACAAATCAGTTAAAACTTTGTCCTTAATCATTTTTCTATTATATTATAAACTCTAAAAGTATAATGCTACTGTCTGATAATAAATGATTGTGTCCCAGCCTCAAAAAGAGACATACACCTCTACCCCGATATAACATGACCCGATATAACACAGGTTCGCATACAACACGGTAAAGCTCTGACACGCTGCTCTGAGCAGCATGTTAAGGGTTCCGGGTCTGACGGGTTGGATAAGGGGCAGAGGGTCTCGGGGGCGGTCAGGGGCTTCCCGCCCCCAGGGTCTAGGAAGCAGAAGCTGTGGGGGGGGTCAATTTGGGGGGCCCCCGCAGTCCCAGAGTGGCCCAGGAGATTAGCGGGGGGCCGAGAGCAGCCTGCTCTGCTTCCCTCGCCCCGGCCCAGCCGTGTCGCTTGGGGGACACAGCTTGGGGGGAAGGGATCCCCACCGCACTCACCGGCAGCGGCAGAAGCAGAGCAGCCCTGCCCCAGCCCACTCCACTCTGCCAGCTCCCAGCCGCGGCGCTCCGCTTCCCGCAGCAGGTGAGTACAGGACCTTTCCCAACCCACCCCCCGCACCCCCAGCGACACAGCTGGAGCTAGGGCAAGGAAAGCAGAGCGGGCTGGGGCCGCATCGCTCTGCTTTAGGGTGACCAGACAGCAAGTGTGAAAAATCGGGACGGGGGTGGGGGGTAATAGGAGCCTATATAAGAAAAAGACCTATAAAATTGGGACATCTGGTCACCCTACTCTGCTTCCCGCTGCCGGTGAGTGCGGAGGGCGTCCTTTCCCCAACCTCCCCGCACTCACCGGCTGCAGGAAGCGGAGCACCGCGGCTGGGAGGTGGCGGAGTGGAGCAAAGCGGACTGGGGCCACGTTGCTCCGCTTCCCGCCGCTGCGGGTGAGTGCCTGTCAGGGGGCAGGGGGCGTGGATAGGAGTCGGAGTGGTCAGGGGGGTTGGGTACGGGGTGGGGTTCTGGGGGTGATTAAGGACGGGGTCTCTGGAGGGGGTGGTCATGGAACAAGGAACAGGGAGGTCAAAGCAAGTTCGATATAACACGGTGAGATTTTTTGTCTCCCGAGGACCGTGTTATATCGGGGTAGAGGTGTAGTTGAAATAGATTACTTTTAAGTTTGCCTAATTCTCTACCTAAAGACAAGTGTGAATATGATGCATACTTTCTCTTTCCTGCTGCTCTGTTCCGTGACGCCCAAATTTATGTTCCCATAAACCCTACTTTTTCCAGAAGAAAGAGTTATATTAAAATATGTTTCACTTTATTGTTTAATTAACTCATAGATCTTGGCAAGATTTACAAGTTCATAAAGGTAGGTCAAACGTTTTGCCAACCATCCTTAATAACGTTGCTTTATGCATAATCCTGTCCTGGATAACTGAAAAACATTTCAATTTAGAGAGAATTCTACCCGCATCATACATGTCTCTCTATTGGTAAAAAACAGATGAAGGCTTTAAAAACAAAGATTTGGTAATTCATAAAAATAGTGACAAGAAATATAGTATATAAACAAACTATAGACAAAACTGCTGCTAATAAAACAGCTTTCAGAGTTTTTCGTAGAGATGTCAACTGTTATTTTTAACTGTAAAGGGAAATTCCATTGCTCAAGTGTGCAAAGACTTACCACCCAACAACAACTTAAGCCCTGATCCTACATCCAGGTTGAGCTAACTGCAGGACTGGAGCAACATCTAAAAAGCAGATGCAGGCCCCTATAGGTTAAGAGGGTAGTTTTGAAGTATATATGTATATAGTGGCAAAACTTGAAATGAAGCCGAACATCTGAGAAAAGATTTTTTGTGTTTTGAACGTTTGAATGTTACCTGCATTTCACAAAATACTAATAACTTTCCCTGCAGGTCTATTATCATCTTTTTCATCTCCTTACAAGTTAAAATTAGAAAAGTTATTTATCAAAATAAATACAAATGCCAGATAAACTGAGAGAAAATGTTACTAAGATGCTTTCACTTTCATCTGCTGTATAGTTTCTCTTTCATAGCCAATGTAATTCATGAATCCACATGGGGTTTAGCTGCCTCAGTTAATACTTTAAATGTTAAAATTGCACCTTTCATCAATAGGGGTTAAACATTTTGGCAGTAGAGTTAGAACAGAACCCAGGACCTAATTCCCAATTAACTGCTGCAGAAAAAAGGACAATCTCAGGGTCAGGGATGATTTCCCTCAGCATGCTATTTGTGTTTTATGAGCAACTCTGACAGGTCTTATTTCAAGTCAATTTTTATAACTACATTATCTCTCTATTTGAATGAAGAATGTGTCAATCTGCATTTTGAAATAATATTTAAAATATCACTCACGTAAGAATCCCCTTTGAAGATAACTATTGTTAACTGTTACTATCAGTGCTGGTACTTCAACTCACCCTTCCCTCCATCTCAGAGATTAACCTCCATGCTGATTCGCCCCTAATCCCTGGAAGGATAGAATTGCCCTAGATCCTATATTTACAAGATAAATGGCCAGTTCAAGAAAAACTGAGGCCTGTGGAAAACTGTACAATTCTTCCTCTCTCATTAAAATCTTAAGATTCAGTGAACACCATCTTGCCTCACTTGACCTTAAATACCCTGCAGTTAATTTAGGGTAGAAGGAAAAACACGTGTCCAGAACTGGTGTGCGTATTTCAAGAGTTACAGATGGAGGTTTCGCATTGTCACTTTAAAAAAAAAAAATCACATCAACAAACACGTTTCTTTGCTCGGGTTACTAACCACACCTCAGTGTATTAAGTCAAGTAAGAATATTACGTTATTTATGCTCTGTTTACTTTCTGCACTTTGCTCAGTTTAGGCAACTTTGATGCCAAAGCAGTTGGCCTTACAGGTGTTTACAGTCCGTGTGGCTCTCAGGGGCTCAGCGCTGCAGGGTCTGGGATTTCACACGTTGCTCGAGGGCTGAGCTTCACACAATAAAAATGAAGGGGGAGAAGGGGAGATGCGCCTCACTCGGGGCTCCGAAGTAGGAGGGGCCACCTCCCTAGTGCCCAGGGGCTAGGATACCCCTCCAGCACGTCAGCCTGCCCCCAGCGGGAGCCGACAGCCTAAACCGGCCCTTAGCACCGGCTGGCACGGGGCGCGCCATGACCCCCGGCAGGCAGCACCGCAGACAGTGGGGAGAGCGGGGGGGGGGCGGCTGTGACGCAGGCTGAGCCCCCATCCCCGCGGGCTCGGGCGGGCACTCACCGCTCATGATGCCCTGAGTCCGGTCCCTCCCCGGGACTGCAGCTAGCCCCCCTGCTCCCGCTGAGACAGCTCCACGGAGGGAAGCGGGGCCGGGGACACACAGAGCGGACACCCCGCCCCGGAAGTGAAGCCCCGCCGCCCCGGAAGGTAAATACTGGAGCCTGAGGGCGCGCGCGAGAGAGAGCTCCGACATGCCCTCCCTCCGCGCCGCGTGCGCTTCCCCAACCGCCTCGCAGGAGCGCTGAGAGCTGCCTGGCCTGGGGAAGGGCGCGCTCGCGGCGGGGTCCTGTGATGGCCCCGCTCCTGGTGGGCGGGTCTCTGGCTAGCCGAGGGCAGGCTCTCCTGTGCCCCGCTCACTGGGGGAAGGGCCCCATTCAGCCTCTAGGCCCCACGCCCAGAGCCGTTCGGGGAGGTGGAGGGCCTGGGGCTGCTTGGAAGCAAAATAATAACCACTTCAGTGGGAGATTCAGGTCCAGTTTTCTCTGCTAACTAATTACCTGGGTTAAAGAATCAGAGGCAGTCAAGGAAAAGGAAAGCTGGTGTTATGCATCCGAAGAAGTGAGGTTTTTACTCACGAAAGCTTATGCCCAAATAAATCTGTTAGTCTTTAAGGTGCCACCAGACTCCTTGTTGTTTTTGTAGATACAGACTAACACGGCTACCCCCTGATACTTGAGGTCAAGATTGTGGCACTAGCAACTTCAGCTTAGGGAGAACTGGGGTATCCATGCAAACTTTGCATCATGCGGGTTGTTGGGTTTTTTTGATAAGGTGAACCAAAAAGCAGAATAGATTATCAATTGTGAACCTTGTTTCCACTCCTGAACATAGAAGTGCTGCAAAGCCTGATCTGAACTTCATTTCTTGGGACCAGCCCCTTCTGATGGAACTAAAGTAGAAACCTACATCTACACATTCACAGTTCAAGCCTATCTAGCGGCAGCATGAAGCAGCACTTGAACTCCAAGCCATTCTGCTCTTAGAAACATAATCATCCAAATGTGAACATCCACAATAGATGTAGTCCTGTGGTAATTTGGAAGCTTCTGCAGTATTTCTTTTCTAATGTGCTTCATAAAGCAACTTCCCCTTCACTGATTCTTTGCATGTACAGATAATTGTTTCAGAGCAAAGCGGTATCTTCATAATACTAATTTGAAATTATAAATACCATATATAAATAAAAGATGGGTTAAACTAGTGAAAAATAAAATATTCTAAACTTTTAAATACAGGTGTCAGGTATCATTTAACCAAAAATAATCCCAAATTGTTGAGGTTTCAAAATACACAGCACCAAGAATAACTACAAAAGTAATTGGAAAAACTAGGTACCAAAGCAAATAAGAATAAAATCTTTCTTTGATTAAGGGCTATATCCACACATAGATCCAAGGACTTGTACAGGTCCCAAGCACAAATGAAGATTAATGCAATTGTTGTAACAGAAACAGTTACGGTACATCTTATTTAGATTCTCATGATGTATGGCTAGGCCAAAATTTTCAGACTTGTGTGGCCAGAGTTACACATCTAAATCCATAATTAGACGCCTAAATATGTGGCCTGTGTGTCAGAAGTGGAGAGTGTGATGTTAAGCAAGTTTCTTAATCTTTTTCCTTTCAGTTCCTCAATTTCCCCACCTTTAAGATGTGGGTTATTCTTGTCTTAATTCACTCATGATTGTTCGTTCACCCTGAGATCCTTGGATGAACAGTGCTCTAGTAGTACAAAGGTGATTATTGCTGAGCACAAACAGCCTTCATTGACTTCAATGGGAACTGCAAGTGCTCAGCAGCTATGAAAACACTTATTTAGGTGCCTAAGCATACCTAATTTGAGGTTGAGTTTTTAGCATGTAGCTAGTTGATACTACTAGTAAATCCTTGCTAAGTACAAATAGATCATTATGGAGCCCATGCTAAAATAGGGAGATTTTACATTTTTTGAAAATGTTTGATTCATAAAAGAAAGCCCTCCTCTACTATCAGAAATCAGATTGGCAATTAGAGGCTATGCAATACCATCTCCTCTTCCAGTATAGCTCACAGCTGCTATCTTAACTGGGTATAACTGCATATTCCATAAATGTATCCAGGATTAGAGCACTTCCTTTGCAAGCATTCCCATTTTCATTGGGCCCCAAAGTCTCAGAACCTGGATCTCTGAAGTGGTACAAAAGTGATGCTACATACCATTTTTTTTTTTTTTTGCACCTCTCAGTACTACAAAAACATTTTGTACAAGATTTATTTGTGTGACATAGTCATTAAATATATATTTGAGCTTGCTTATTGATGGCATTTATGCACATCCAACCTTTTGTCTAGTAAATATAGTCTTTAATGATAGTGCAGAAAAGTTTTCCCCACATAAGGGTTCTTATAGCTTATAAGTTCCAGTAAATAGCTCCCAAGAGAGACTAAAATTAGAAATAATATAATACCAATTAAAGTTAAATGCAAGAGCTATAAAGAAACCACATATACTATCCTTCTCTACTGACAGCAAATAATAAAATTTATGAGTATACTTATACTGGATGATCTGATTGATTATTATGTAGTAAAAAATGCTTCCATTTCCCTATCACAGAGTCATCATAACACCTGGAATATAGCTGCAATATTCAGAAGTCTTTGTGGTGACCAGAACAGTAGCTCCTTCCTCTGTCGCTGGTAATGGGAATGAAGTATCAAAGCCAGTTTGGAGTTTCACCAAGTCACAGTCCCCGCAAGTGCATTCCTCCACTGAATACATCAGTGATGCTTCACTTTGGAGGGAATCTACAATTATATCTGTATTCACACTGGTCTCAATATCAGCCTTGAGTATAACATTCAGCTCCACTGCAGACTCTATGAAGATATGAAAAGATATTTTAGTTCACGTGTCATGCTATCTCAGTAGTAAAATCAAGTCATAGAATCTACTGAACGTGTCCCCCGCTCCCGAATTTAGGATGGGCATGTATGGAATCTATTATATATATACTATCATATACACAAATAAAATTAACAGAAGCATGTTTTGCTGTAAATATCTATGGATATGAAAAGGTCAAAAATTAATTTAATTCTTTCTGCCACAGGGAAAATATACTTCATATATGGCTTTGAGAGGCTACAGAGTTGAATCAAGTCAATTTACACTTTACAAGCTGCAAGGCTAATCTTCCATTTTTATTCTCCCTCCAGGTAAAATTCCTTTTGACTTCAATGGCAGGAAGGACTGGGCCTTAATAAAGAAATTCTGTTAAGCGTTTATAGCAATTTTCCAATGCAAAATAGGATAAGCAAGTTAAAAATATATATTGAAATAAAAAAGCAAATGTGATTCTGTAGCCAAAACCAGCGGGCTCCTAACTACTATTGGCTATAATATGATATCCTTACCCATGTTGGGAAGTACTTTTTGCCACAGTTAGCCCCATTGACTTTAGTTCATCTATTTGTGGAATAATGTACTCTCCAACATGAGTAAAACTATCAGAATCTGGTGATGTAGGCTATATTAAACATTATAAATTAAAATAACATAGCAGAAATTCACAACAATCTGAAAATATTTTACAAAGAATTGTATTTATTGACAATCATATTTTGTACCTGTGTTTTTCAGTTCTTCCTTTGATTGTTTTGGGTGCCGCATTTTAAACAAGACCATTAATATGAACACTGTGAATGTTAAAATCACTCCTATTCCCAAACCGATCCAAAGAATTGCATCTGATACTTTTACTTGACCTGTAGTACCTTTTAAAATAAAGGAGACATATTATGTACATTAAAAACAACAAGCAATTAATATATAAATACGTGGCCTAATCTATAAGCCTCTCACATCTCTAAGGAATAATTTCTTTTTCTGGTGAGTGACAGCTAGGTAGCTTGAAACATTTACTTTTCCTAACATAGTTCAGTTGATATATAAAATACTGTGTTTAGGTCTTCAATCTTGTACAGATTTTATACTTGGTCTTGTAAACTTTAGTGTCATTTTTCATGGTTTATATTTAGAATCAATGCTAAGTATAAATGTGAAAATGCACAGCACAAACAAATAATGTTACAGAATTGGTACTTACTCTCATTACAATAGCTCTGACATGAAAAAGGTGGCTTACTGGAACATCGAAGGTGACAGGGTATACAAGATTGCAGCAAGCTGTCAAAATACTCATTTTTGAAGCAATGTTGAGCCATCGGGGTCAGTAATTAGTGAACTAGGAAGCCACAGAAATGGTTAAAGAGTAAGGACAAGCTAAGGAGGAAAAATGTTTCCACTTCTCACTTTGTACAAACAGTAGTAAGTGTGGCCAGCAACACCAGCTAAATATCAAGGTTCTTCTTTAAAAGAGTATATTAAATAATAGGGATTTCACCCTGAGGCTTCTCAAGGGACTCTGGCTGCTCATTTGAATAGTAACTGCAGATTCAAGTTTCTAGAAGGACCATCCAGCTGGATGGAAGTAATTTTCAATGTAAATTCTGTCTGAAACAGAAACTGATTATTTATAGAGGACATTTCTCAAGCAGGTGCTAAACACTACACACTGTAGAAAAAGTCTGAGGATGCCTAAACAAGCATTTTCATTAACAGGTAGTCCCTTTCTTCAGGAGTTTGTTGTATTCTTTCTGTCGAACTGATGGATCCATACCAATTATATCTCATTCTAGACTGCAAACTTCTCCATGAAGCATTGGTTTAATTTTTATTCTTTTCTGTTCCATTGCCACCACCAAACAACATACTGTATTGTTGATGAATAGAGGAGAAAAAAGAGGACAAAAAGAGCCTGTGTTGTCTAGTGGATAGAGAAGGGGGCAAAGTCAGTACACCTACAGAATGTATGCTTGGTGAGGCAAGTGCTGTACCCCGCCTCCTCTCGGATCCTCCGCTTCCCATTGGCTGGGCTGGGCTGGGCTGGGCTGGGCTGGGAGGGTGGGCGGGCTGATTGTTTCTCAAGTTCCCTTCCCTGCCACCTTTTTAAACAACTCCTCAGCTTTTCAAGCTGCCCTGCCCTTCCTCTCCTTACTTGAAGTTTTTGGATGCTGCAGATCTGACCTATTGCTGTTTTGGGGTCAGGATTGATTTTTTCCCATTGGCCCAAACTGGCTAAGGTCTGCTGGGTTTTTTTGTTTATTTTTTCACTTTCTTTGCAGTATCATGGAGGCAAAGTAGCATTGAAAGGAATAGGACTTGAAAGTGTAATAATAGGACGTTTATGATGACTGTTTAGCTCATTGCAACTTGCAGCTAGTGTCCAGCATGGATAAATGCTAAAAGGGCCAACTCCCAGAGGTAAATGAGGCCTAGGACTTCACTGGTTGACTTTGTGTCTATTGGAGAAATGGAAACTTTACATTGTCATGGACCGAGATCCCTCCTTGCTATCCTTGATCCCCCCACCACAGGGGGAGAGTGTGACAAATGTGGACATTTTCTGTAATATTTTTATGAGCTATTTTTGACTCTCTACCTACCACCTTTGCACTGTTACACATTGGGGGGAAAGAATTCATTTTCTTGCTAGGACATGAAAGATCCAGCTAGGTATTTGAGACATCTAGCTGTTGGATTGTCTGGGCAGGAATCATGTGAATGGATGACCTACATAGACAAATGGAACCCCAATGACTGAAAATTAACATCTAGCTGCAGAGGCAGCTGAAAATGTGAATATAGCACAGTTGTGTCCAGAGAATTAAGATAAGAAGTGTCAGGTGGCTGTGTTATGAGCTGAACACTCAGAGACACAGGCTCTGGCCTAGGAATAAGATAATGGGAAAGACAGAGAAATGAAGCAAAGATGGTTTCTACAGCAGCTTGGTTCAAGGGAGCCCTGGCTTTAGTCTCTCTGAACTCTGTCTTAACCTTTGCTCCTCTATGATAACCTAAGGACTTTCAGATTCTGTAGACCAGGTGATTAGCAAATTGTTACCCTGTTTTTAAAAGACTGCCTGGTGTCACTGCAAATACTTACTGAGAGCATTGTGCCCTGAAGGAGCACAAACCTCCTGCAGGAGTCTGGTTTGGCTGGATCTGGTCCAGAGAGCCATGGAGAGAGACAAGGATTGCTGGAACCTGAAGGCCTCGTTTCAGAGTTATGGAGCCACAGACATTCCCTTGTGGAACTGTGTGGACACTTGGGGTCTGGTACACTAAAGGGGTCAGTCCCAAGGGACTGGTTACAGGTCTCGTCTATGCCCTAGTGCTGTGAATGCAAGACAGAGGGCAAGAGGATTCAGAAGTGAGCTGAGTTTTGGGGTTCAGCCAAGGAGGGTCTACCCCAAGTTATTGATTAAATAGTAGAAGCCCTGTAACCCCCCACTGGACACAATCAAATGGTCGGTGTGTGAAACTGTATGGGGTGTATAGCACACTTCCCGGTGTTAAATTAATAAAGTTGTAGTCTGCCACTTAATTGGATCCCTGCGTCTTGTCATTAATTCACTTGCATATACTGATACTCAGTTCTCTTCTTGGGTACTAATGGCAATTATTATGATTTGGCTATAATATTCCCTTTTTAAAATACTTATAATAATTAATTATTGCAGATATAAACTGTGATAAAAGTTTCTGTGTATACAGAATACATTCATACTGAAGGACAGATGGGAACCTGCATACTCTCCTACCCTCTTTCCCCATATCCAACCACACCTGTGCTTGGTCAGCTTCATTTAGCTTTTCATTTTAATAAGTCATCATAAAGATGTTTTGTAATTCTTTACCTGAATGGTTCACAAATGCAAGCCTTGAGAGGATCCAGCAGCAGGGCATTCTCCCTAATAATCCTGAAACTAAAGCAGGTCCAGCAGTCCCCACAGCACACAATTAAATATTCCCATCTTCCCTAGTGGGAACAAAGGTGAATCCTCACCTCAAACATAAGGAAGCAATGATCTGGCCTGGGTCACTTTCATCCCTGAGTCACTAATTCTGTCAAATACACAAGATATGAAGTGTTCCCAGTTGTATGCATAGGGCCTTAATTCACCTGGGATAAGCCCATGGTTCTCAATAATGACCATGAGATTTCAAAGAGAGAAGGTGAGTGAAGTAATATATTTTATTCAGTCAACTTCTGTTGCTGAGACAGACAAGATTTTGAGCTTACACAGAGCTCTTCAGGTCTGGGAAACTAACTCAGAGTAGTTTCCCAGACTCGAAGAAGAGCTCTGTGTAAGTTCAAAAGGTTGTCTCTCTCACCAATAGAAGTTGACTGAATAAAAGGTATTACCTCACCCACTTTGTCTCTCTAATATACTGGTACCAAAACAGCTACAACAACACTGTATACATGAGATTTCAGGTCAGTCCAGAAAATCCAGTGTCCACATGGACACTGAAGTCACTCAAGGCAATAGGCCTGGATGTATTTGAGTAAAATACTTACTTGTACCCCAAGCTATTCCAAATATGCAGACACTCCTTCAAAAGTGGCCACTGATTCTGAGTGCTTCTGTTTGTGGAGTTATCTACCCATAAATTAAAGCTCCCAAAATCAGTTTTTAAAATGTTGGCCTGAAACTATCTTGACATTTACACTAGATAAACAACCTAGAACAAAACTGTCATTGAAATAAGGAATGCCCTGCATCTGAAATTGGTTACAAATGGGTAACTTTCTCACCCTAACCCACCCTGGTCTTCTTTTGCACTATGTATCCATCTAGAGCAGTGGTTTTCAACCAGGGGCACGCGTACTCCTAGGGGTATGCAAAGGTCTTCCAAGGGGAACGTCAACTCATCTAGATATTTGCCTAGTTTTAGGCTACATAAAAAGCACTAGCTAAGTCAGTACAAACTAAAATTTCATACAGACAATGACTTGTTTATACTGCTGTATATACTATATTAGATGGCACCATAACGTGCGTATACGCACTGTATTAGACATGCGTTTTATGTCATTTACTGATGTATGCAAACACATTAATGAGGTTGAAGTTGTCATAGAGATTCAAAATATTAGTGTCACGGCCTTGCATGGATAAATTCAGATCATTCAGATTGCTAAATATATCTGTGAAGTAGGCAAGTTGAGCTAACCACACAGTATTGTCGAACACAGAGGCAAGAGGGGATGAATGATCAAAAAGAAATCCGTGAACATAAGCAATCAGCTGAGCTTCTCCACTAATATATGTGGACTCATCAAGTGGAAGGGCAAATCTTTTTGCCTTTTTATGTTTCTCTACAAGTGGAGAGACAACATCCTCAGCTATATTTTCAATTCTACAACACACAGTGTCATTTGATAAGGGTACTTTCTTGAGAGTATCAGCTGCTTTTTTATCAAGCATGTTTTCTGCAAGCACCGTAGAGGCAGGCAGAATAAGATCTTCTGAAATTGTGAACAGCTAATTTGATTTTGCTATAAGAAAGGAGACAGCATATGAAGCTTCAATTGCTTTTGTAGAAATACTTGAAGCTTTTTTCATTTTAAGCTGCTAAGTCTGGAACTCAAAAAGCTTTCTTCAAAAAAATTCTTCTGTGTTATCTGCATGCACGGGGTGTTTTGTCTTCAAATGTCGTTGCAAATGCGTTGGTTTCATACTGTTATTTGATAGAGTTTCTCCGCAAAGAAACACAAAGATTGAGGTAGATTACTATTTGTAGAGATGTGAATCCAAAAGCAATATATTGTTTGCGGAACTGATTACATTTTTTTCAGTCATTTTCAATTTCTTACCATTTTCAGGTTTCAGAGTAGCAGCCGTGTTAGTCTGTATCCGCAAAAAGAACAGGAGTACTTGTGGCACCTTAGACACTAACACATTTATTAGAGCATAAGCTTTCATGGGCTACAGCCCACTTCATCGGATGCATAGAATGGAACATATAGTAAGGAGATATAGATTCACATGAAAAGGTGGGAGTTGCCCTACCAACTCTAAGAGGCTAATTAATTAAGATGAGCTATTATCAGCAGGAGAAAAAAAAATTTTGTAGTGATAATCAAGATGGCCCATTTCAGACAGTTTGACAACAAGGTGTGAGGATACTTAACATCGGGAAATAGATTCAATGTGTGTAATGGCTCAGCCATTCCCAGTCTCTATTCAAGCCTAAATTGATGGTATCTAGTTTGCATATTAATTCAAGTTCAGCAGTTTCTTGTTGGAGGCTGTTTTTGAAGCTTTTCTGTTGCAAAATTGCTACCTTTAAGTCTGTTACTGAGTGACCAGAGAGGTTGAACCGGACAGTCTCTATGCAAAAGAATAAATAGACACAAATCTGACATCAGGAATCATAACATTCAAAAACCAGTAGGAGAACACTTCAACCTTTCTGAGCATGCTCATTTTCCTGAACAACTAAATCATTTCTCTCCTTCTTAGGGAAGTGTTTGCAATTAGCTTCCCAAGAAGGTCATCTGGACAAGACATCAGCTTTAGTGTGCTTGTGCCCAGACTTCTATGTGACTGTGAAATCACAACCTACAATTCTTCCAACCACCTGGCAAGTTGCCCTGAATCTAAAGAGCAATCGAAGGGATGCATGGTATGTCCTGACCACAATCTTCTTCTAATGCAAATAATGGTGAACATTTTCTATAGCGTTAACTACTGACAGAAGTTCCTTTCGGGTAATGCAATAATTTCTCTCCAGAGAATTTAGACTCTTACTGTAATAAGTCCCCACCCTCTCAAGTCTTTTGCTTTCTAATACTTATGTCAATACTGCCCCCAAACAGTAAGCACTAGCATCTGTATAATATGAAAGGAGTTTAGGCTAAGACAGGAGCCACCATAAGAACTTTTTTCAATTCTGAAAATGCTAAATCACACGCTGTTGACCACTGAAGTAGTTTCCCTTTCTCACCCATCCTACGCAATGGTTTTGTAATACTGGCAAATCCACAAATAAACCTTCTATAATAGGAGCAGAGCCCTACAAAACTCGGCACATGTGTGAGTGTCTTCTAAGACATTGGCCAGTTCTGAACAGCCTCAATTTTCTTTTTGTCAGTGGAAACTCCCTCCTCACTGTGTGCCCAAGGTAAATTCCTTGTTTTGAAACTACTCACATTTGTTTAGGTTCAGTGTGAGATTAGTAGCCTTAAGCTTATCACAGACCATTTATAAATTTATCAGTTCTTGTTCAAAGGTTAGCATGCGCCACTATATCACTAAGTAAACAAACGGGACTAGAGAAGCATGCCCTGCAATACCCTCTTCAAAAAAGTCTCAAACATGGCCTGGCAATACATAAGCTAAAAGCCATCACTTTAAATTGCCACAGGCCTTATCCTGCTGTGAAAAGCAGTCTTTTTCCTGTCCTTTGGATCCGCTCCCATTCACCAATACACATCTTTACGATCCAGTGTGGAAAACCAGACTGAATGTGCAACAGCATCCAGGGTATCATCAGGAGCGCCGCCAGCTTTTCTGCCACCCTAGGCAGCAGAAGGTCCCGCCCCAAAATGCTGCCCCCCACAGAGACAGTGGAAGGTCCTGCCGCCAAAATACCAAATGCCAAAATGCCGCGGTCGCCACCCCCCAAATTGTAGCACCCTAGGTGACCGCCTAGGTCGCCTAATGGGTTGCGCCAGCCCTGGATATCATATATTTGTGGTAATAGATAAGAATTCATTTAATTTTCTATACAGACATCCCCCGACTTACACAATCATTCCGTTCTGGAAAGCCTTGCATAACTCGAATTTTGCGCAAATGTATACCCATACGTTACGCAAAAATTTCCGCAACTCGAAAATCCTATTTCTGGCTTATGGAACTTTTTCTGTAAGTGTGAATTTGCATAAGTCGGGTCTTGCGTAACCCAGGGAGCGTCTGTAGTCCACTCTGTAATAGTATGCTACATTGCATTATACTGTTCTGCCAGTAGGTGGTGTTATGTGCTCCATAACTGAACTGAGCATACAATATACCTGACAGCGCATTAAAGATGTATCTCTCTGGGGTGGAAGTTCTGTAACCAATCCATATCTGGTACATCACACACACAATCTGGTGCTGCCATCTTTTTTCTTAACCAGAACTATGAGTTAGGCCCAAGGACAGGTTGAAGGGTTAATTATCCCTTCTCGATACATTTCTTCAATGGCTTGTAAGCCTGTTTCCTCTTTGCTTCTAGTAAATGGTAAGATGGCTGTTTAATGGGCCTGTTTTCCCCAGAATCCGTCATGTGCTGGACACAGTGCTGTACAACTACTTCTGATTCTAAACCAGAAAGTCTTTTAGACCATTCTGCTTCTCATTTATGTACAGCACTAGGCTAGAACAAGTCCTGGAAAAACTCTGAGTGCTCACCTTTTCCCCCTTCTGTCTCTTATTTTTCTTCTATACCAACATTTACTAGATCCACTCATTCACAGTGGTTCCCCTTTTTTACTATTTGCAGAAACATTCAGCAAATGGACAGGAATCTGTTCCTGCTTCAAATCCACAAGAACTTTGGCAGCAAAGGTTCCCTCAAGAACCTAGGTCTTAAGTAGTTTTATCCCTTAGCCTGTTTTATCTTGAAAAACTTGTTGATCTGAGCAATTTAAAAAAAAGTAAAATGACAAGATGGGGTACTGGCCCCACATTACTGTGAGTTGACCCAAATAGCTCCATTACCTCTTTTGGGGCTCATCTACTCTAAAGCTATTAATTAAGTTAGAGAACACAATTACAACACAGTTGTCCTTGAATCTGGTACAACACAGATAAAATGTAAAAAGTTGGATGGTGCCTAATCATAGCCCAAAACTAAGTTAAAAGTCCAAGGATTTACCCTGGTTACAGGGACGCATATAGGTCCAATCTACACTACAGCATTTAACAGTGTTGTACCTGTATCTCCTGACTTGTTAATAATCGTACTGCAGATGGTGTCTTATCTGAAGTCCAAACCCTGAGGTCCTAACTCAGTTTTCACTCAGGCAAAGTCCTATTGTCGGAGTAGAAGTTCTGGATGAGTAAGGAGTACAGGAACAGATCTATGAGCCATTTCTTTTCTGTGTTCAGTGACTGCTAACTTTATTTGAAGGATCAAAAATGGACACCGTGAAGAATCAAGCACATGGATTTATTACGCACAGCGCTTGCGGAGTGTCACTTTACTTATTAGGCTCAGAGACACTGCAGAACAATAGATTATATAGGGCAGAGAGAAGCAACGGGGATGGGTTTTCCCAAGCCCCTGGATAGTTTCTAGCAGCAAGACAAAATAAGTACAATAAGCCAATGGTCTAAAAGATTACATAATGGCTCCGCCCATGGCCCAAATTAACATATTGCTGACACACAGGTAATTACCCCCAAACTATGTCTATTAAAGTGTATAGGTTAAATCCTAATTTTGGGGTCCAGGGGAATGAGGTAGCAGCTCTCCTGGTTGACCAACAGGTACATTCCTGAAGATTTAAAGCAAAAAAGCAGTAATTAGTATTTAACAATAACAATTGTTTATAATTGACCTTTGCATTTCTGCGGGCTAGGATTGGCATACATCTGTGAGAGGAGTGTGTCATAACTTATGTCAATTATATTAGGCCTCTCCCTGAACTCTGTCTGGGATTTGAGGGGTATTGTACCACTATCTCCTCCCTGCATTAGGGAGTAACCGTAAGGCCTTTCTCAGCACTTCATGTGTCTATAACTCACGATAAGGATGCCCAATTACATTCAGAATTATGCTGACTCTGCTCACTGACTTGAAACACACAAGGTTATCTGTTTACCCCAGCTTTCTCTTAGCTATGTATTGTTCTCTGTTAGCTGGCCCCCATGCCCCAGGCCAAGCTGTGGACTTCGGGCCTATATGAAAAGTTCTTAGCAAAAACTGCAGTTAAGATCTTACATCCACAGCAAATGGATTTTGGCCCTTCGTTATTCAATTCCTGCTGTTCTGTGTAAGCTGTAGATAAACAGAAAATTCATTTTACTTATAGGGTTCTTTTAAATCTCTGTAAGTAGATGCTCTTTTTCAATCCTACAATGATTCCTACCATAATATCTTCAAACCCCCATGTTCTATTACAAAATTATGAATATATTAATAATCTGCACAAATTACTTTTTTCAAATTGCATTGGAATGTGGTGATGCAGTTTTAACATTTATTTGATTTTCTGATTAAAAGGCTTCTAGAAATTGATAACAGCAAATACCTGCTGTGAATAAAATGAATCCCTTCTTACAAAATTTGTAAGAGCATATTCATAATGCTAATGGTTCCATTTCAATATAAAGTTAAATTTACTAATTTGTAGTTTCTTGATCTATTTTTTAAATAAAGCTTATAACTCTAAAACAGTCTTTTCTTGCCAGAGTAATTTTCCATTTTAAAGCTTTAATTAATCGAAAAAGGACATTCAGACAGTGTATAATCTAGTATTTGAAATTACTGTCACCATTTTTCACCGCCAACTACTTAACAATAGTTAAGAGAAATGATACTATATGGTGCAGGGGCAGCTTTTAAGTTTAATATGTATATGAAAAGAATTACCTGCACTGATTAAGGTTCTTTGGTTCCTTTCATGGCTAAACCATGACCTCCTGTGAGAAGGGCCGTGGAAAGGCAAAATTTAGATGGAAAACTCAGTAACCTTGAGGTTATGGCATTTCTGCAGCATTGTCCTGCCAGGGTCAGGATACAGATAAAGCGAGAGAGGAGTCATCAGTGGTTCACAGTCAAGCTGGAAGGGCATATCAAGTGGGGTCCTGCAGGAATCAGTTCTGGGTCTGGTTCTTTTCAATATCTTCATCAATGATTTAGATAATGGCACAGAGAGTACACTTATAAAGTTTGCGGACGATACCAAGCTGGGAGGGATTTCAAGTGCTTTCGAGGATAGGATTAAAATTCAAAATGATCTGGACAAACTGGAGAAATGGTCTGAAGTAAATAGGATGAAATTCAATAAGGACAAATGCAAAGTACTCAACTTAGGATGGAACAATCAGTTGTACACATACAAAATGGGAAATGACTGCTTAGAAAGGAGTACTGCAGAAAGGGATCTGGGGTCATAGTGGATCACAAGCTAAATATGAGTCAACAGTGTAACGCTGTTGCAAAAAAACCAAACACCATTCTGGAATGTGTTAGCAGGAGTGTTGTAAGCAAGACACGAGAAGTAATTCTTCCGCTCTACTCTGCTCTGATTAGCCTCAACTGGAGTATTGTGTCCAGTTCTGGGCGTCACATTTCTGGAAAGATGTGGGCAAATTGGAGATAGTCCAGAGGAGAGCAACTAAAATGATTAAAGGTCTAGAAAACATGACCTATGTGGAAAGACTGAAAAAACTGGGTTTATTTATCTGCAGAAGAGAAGATTGAGAGGGGACATAACAGTTTTCAAGTACATAAAAGGTTGTTATAAAGAGGAGGGAGAAAAATTGTTCTCTTTAACCTCTGAGGATAAGACAAGAAGCAATGGGCTTAAATTGCAGCAAGGGTGGTTTAGGTTGGACACTAGGAAAAACTTCCTGTCAGGGTAGTTAAGCATTAGAATAAATTGTCTAGGAAGGTTGCGGAATCTCCATCACTGGAGATTTTTAAGAGCATATTAGATAAACACCTGTCAGTGATGGTCTAGATAATACTTAGTCCTGCCATGAGTACAGGGGACTAGACTAGATGACCTCTTGAGGTCCCATTAAGTCCTACAATTCTATGATTCTACAGTGTCTGTTGAGGAGATGGGAGATCAAAGGCCATTGTGACATCGGAGAAACTTAGACTGTTCCCAGAAATCCCATGGAATCCTGAGGAAACAAATCTGTGCACCTGTAGGTTGGGGATGACAACGGATCTGCCAGTATACCCACAGAGTTGAAAGTTCAGATGTCCTGCTGGCCTTCTCAGTACAAGACATTGTTACCTGAAATGGGCCAGCTAGTAAGCTTAGGGAGGACTAATGACCTACCAGAGTTTGGCAGAAAGCAGCATGTTTATTATATTGATAGCTAAGCTCAAAAGAAGGGGGGGGGGGGTCACACTCACACTTGCATGCTCACGCTCCCAGGACAGGCACAGCACTGGAGATGTTAAGATCCTTGAAGGTAAGTGTCCCACAGCGCAGTGATGGACGGTGTGATGAAGGTAAGTCTTCCCGAGGCACGATGAAATGCAACGCAGCGAACCACTAGCCAGGCGGTCCGGGCGAAAGGCCTTCACGGGAGGTACAAACTTGTGAGTGCACACCTGAGCACATGGCCTCTTCCCCTTTTAAGGACCTGCTCCTCATGGCCTGCGACCAGAGATGGCTTGGCCGCATCTGGTTGGTCACACTCCACCTCAGGCAGTGTCCATGCAGTGTCCATGCACTGAGTGTGTGAGTGCTATCTAATTAGAGTCCCAGACACCTTGTCTACCTGGAAGCTCTTCTGATCTTCCAGCTGTTCAACCAGCCCATTCATCCCACAAACATTCCAGGAGGGAAGGGAGGGGGAAAGCCACTTCACAGGTATTCAGAGAGGGAGAGGAGACAAAAGAGGGGGAAGTGTAACAGACCTTTTGAGCATACAGGTTATACATAGCATACAGATCACTGGTGCTCCTGCAACAGACATCATGCCACTTGAGCTGCCAAAGTTCTGGATCAATGGACCGCAGGGCAATGGTGGTGAGCTGAGGGCTTCACACTAGATAATGCTGACAAAATCCCTTTGACATTAGTGGGAGTTCAGCACATCATCATTACTGACTCTTTCAGGACTGGTCTTTCTTGCGTAAGTGACCTCAACTATGAAAACACTTAACACTCTAAGACAAAGGCCTTGGCTACATTTGCGAGTTACAGCGCTGTAAAGCCGCCCCCAGCGCTGCAACTCACTCCCCGTCCCTCTTATCGCCTGCTCAGAGACTGCAAAGACTCAGGAAGAGACCACGAAAAAGCAAAGAAGACATACTGCAAGAAGTGATGCGGCAATCTATTAAAGAGAATGAGAAAGCACAGAACTGGAGAGAGAGAGAAAGCAGGATCCGCCAGGAAAACGCAGCGCCCCGGCAGCAAAGCACCGTGCACCGGCAGCAAAGCACTGATCAGCTCATAAGCATCCTGGAGCGCCAAGCAGACACTATCCAGGAGCTCGTAGCCATGCAGAAAGAGGAGCAGTACCGCAAACGCCACCCCCCCCCGTACAACCCTTGTCCCAAAACTCTTTCCGTTGTGCCCCACTGTCACCTCCAACCCACTTTCCCCAACTTCCGTGTTCTTCACGCCACCCACTGCCTCCAACACCAGTATCTTCACCACCCAGCCCTGAAAACCATGACCCTTACCCTCTGCACTCAACCCCCATCACCATGCAGTATAGCTATCCTGAAGTGCAGCACTCACTGCACAGCACACCAGACAGGACATACGCGAATCTGTGATTGTATCATTCCCTACTCCACCCCCTTGTTTCTTTTCAATAAATAATTTTTTTTTCTTTTCAATAAATGGATTCTTTGGCTTTGAAAACATTGAAAACATTATTTATTATAATTAATTGCATAAAGTAAAAGACTCCTTAGCCCAGGAAATAAACAGGCACTGCAAGTCTGCTTGTCTGCAGACACTGATTCCTAAAGATTGGAACTACTGCACTTCACTCCCGTGCAGGGCACCAGATATCACTGCTGGTTTTCAGCTTCAAATTGCTCCCTCAAGGCATCCCTAATCCATGCAGCCCCACGCTGAGCCCCTGTAATAGCCCTGCTCTCTGGCTGTGCAAATGCAGCCTCCAGGTGTTGAACCTTGGAGGTCCATGCCCTGAGTGAGGCTTTCACCCTTCCCTTCACAAATATTATGGAGGGCACAGCACGCAGATATAACCGCGGGGATGCTGTTTTCGGCCAAGTCCAGCTTCCCATACAGAGATCGCCAGCGGCCCTTTAAACGGCCAAAGGCACACTCCAAGTCATTCAGCACCAGCTCAGCCTGTAGTTGAACTGTTCCTTGCTGCTGTCAAGGCTCCCTGTGTAGGGTTTCATGAGCCACAGCATTAACGGGTAAGTGGGATCTCCAAGGATCACAATGGGCATTTCAACTTCCCCTACCGTGATCTTCCGCTCTGGGAAAAAAGTCCCGGCCTGCATCTTCCTGAACAGCCAAGTGTTCTGAAAGATGCGTGCGTCATGCACCTTTCCAGGCCAGCCTGTGTTAATGTCAATTAAACACCCACAGTGATCCACAAGAGTCTGGAGAACCATAGAGAAATACCCCTTCCGATTAATGTACTCGAATCCTAGGTGGAGTGGTGCCAGAATAGGAATGTGCGTCCCATCTATTGCCCCTCCACAGTTAGGGAACCCCATTTGTGCAAAGCCATCCACTATTTCCTGCACGTTACCCAGAGTCATGGTTCTTCTAAGTAGGATGCGATTAATGGCCTTGCAAATTTGCATCAACACGATTCCGACAGTCAACTTTCCCACTCCAAACTGGTTTGCGATTGACCAGTAGCTGTCTGGAGTTGCCAGCTTCCAGATTGCAATAGCCACCCGCTTCTCCATTGGCAGGGCAGCTCTCAATCTCGTGTCCTTGCGCCGCAGGGTGGGGGCAAGCTCCTCACACAGTCCCATGAAAGTGGCTTTTCTCATCTGAAAGTTCTGCAGCCACTGCTCGTCATGACGATGTGATCCCACCACTCGGTCCTTGTTTCCCGAGCCCAAAAGCGGCGTTCCACAGTGCTGAGCATGTCCGTGAATGCCACAAACAATTTCGTGTTGTACGCATTACGCAACTTGATAGCATCGTCGGACTCCTCACTCTCACTGTCACTTTGGATCTTAAGGAATAGTTCGATAACCAAACGTGACGTGCTGGTGAGATAAGTCAGCATACACCTCAGCAGTTTGGGCTCCATTTCCCGCACACAGATCGCGCTGCACAGAAACCGTTGAAAAACGGAAACAAAGGGATTTCTGGGATGCGAAGTGATGCATCACGGGGCATTGGGACAGGACCCAGAATGCCCCGCACCCTCGCCCCCTTCCCACAACCCACGGTGCCAGAATGGGAAAAGGTGCTCTGTGGGATCGCTGCCCATAATGCACCGCTCCCAATAGCACTGCAATTGCTGCAAATGTGGCCACCGCAGTGCGCTGGGCAGCTGTCAGTGTGGACAGACTGCAGCACTGTCCGTACTCAGCTGCACGAAGTCAGGTTTAACTCACAGCGCTGTACATCTGCAAGTGTAGCCAAGGCCAAAGAGAAGAAAACAAAAAGAGGGCAAAGCTCTTTGAACAGAAATGGTATGTTAGCCACAGTGTGGATCTCTCTATTGCATATTCTGCACTCATCTATACATGAAATTCCTGTTGATTTCATGAAACAAATAAAAATAAAGGTACTGTTAGTAGGTGTACATATTATATACATATAATACAGATACAGAAAGAGAAATCCATGAAAATAGCATTCAGTGTTTCCTTGTAATAATACTTCTATTTTTTTATTTTTTGTTTTAAATTGTTAGTTCTTTTTTTTAAACCAGCATCTCTTCTTCCAGTTCTAAACTGGAGTACTATTATATATTCATCATCTTGACTTTCATCCACATTTAAATGTTTAAAATTAAATACAAAAAATTCTCAATAAACTAGCAATATAAGGCAAGCCGCATTGAAAATATCCGTCTGATGTCATGAAATAGATTATTAGAATCCTGGGCTTATTTGAAGCCAAGCTGACCCCTTTGCATCATTTAATTTCACTTTCTTTTGGCTTCAGAATGAGGAGATAAAAAATATTGTCAGAAAATAGCATAATTACAGAGCATATTATTATGTCTGACACAGTGAGGGACAAATGAATGTTATTTTTCTGTGAAATTCTCAGCACATGGCAATTCACAAACAAGTTACCTTCGGCAGAATATTCCATGGAGCACCAGATCCATCCAACCTCTGCGGATGGCTCTTCAATGACCTGTGTGAAATAAGCTGGTGAATCTCAGTCCAGTTCCAAGGGGGTGGATGTGTTTATCACAAACATCCCTACCATAGTATATTAGTTGGCACCCTGATTAGTAATGTCAGGGAAAAGGTCAGTGGCTGAATGGGCATGGAGACTGAACTAGTCTCTCACCAATAAAAAGAACAGAAGTACTTGTGGCACCTTAGAGACTAACAAATTTATTAGAGCATAAGCTTTCGTGGGCTACAACCCACTTCTTCGGATGCATACCCTGAAATCTCTCACCAGTAAAGATGATCCCTCCAGAACAAAGTGCAGAGCATTGACAAAGCGGTGTGGGAAACTTGCAGTTGCAAGAGCCTAAGATGTACTTGTTTTGTAAATAAATAGGAACCCTGGTTCAAGAAAGGACAATGGGACTGAAGTGTCTGCTTAAATGTAAGCAAGTTCTTAAATGTTGTCTTGAATATGACTGGACTTAAGCATGTGTTTTAGTGCTTTCCTGAATTCAATGGTGAGATGTGTGGGACGGTGACTTTTTTGTAGCTTCCTTTTTACAATTGTTTTTGGCTTTACTTACATCAGCACTTCTGGTACCACTAAATATTAGTAATTAGTTCCTTTCTGCAATAGCTCTTTGCAGCATGTTCTAACATAGTATTACACACATACGTGAAGAGGGCTTTAACAGGACCACATCCTGCAGTCTTTACTCTGGCAAAATTCCTGTGAAATCATTAGCCCTCAAATGGCAAACTCTTAAATTGTATTCACACCTCCACGTGCTTTTTTACATATTTTAGCAAATGTGGTCCAAGGAAACCACATAAAATTTAGCATAATAGATGAATGAGCACAGATCCTTAACCACAGTTTCACATTTTCGTTCATACTTTGGAGGGGGTAGGGAAGTAGCAATTGTGAATGTATTTTTCTTTGTTTTAGCTGCTTTTCTTATAGTTTTCACACATACCCCAACAGTTAAGTACAACGTCAATGGCTTTCCTTTCAAGACTGAAGAGGGTGTATACAATTACTCTGATTGAGCATTAAGCTCTTTAACTATCTTCAAAAAGATTTCACTAAATACACAGATGATATCTGTCTGATATTCAGTCATTATACATCTCTAACATTATGTAGAAAAAAGTAAGAGTTAGGTTCAGATTGTCAATACTAGTGAAGGTTTTTGGTGGAAGAATGTAACCTAATGGTATCACATGATAACTGGAAATCAAAAATAGGCAATGTAGAAAATAGTGTTATGTTTGAATTTATATACAATATTTAATACATTCTGCAAAATATTAAGTGCTTATCATGAAGAAAGAAATAGGCTCAAAGCACACCGGCTGCTGATGAATAATATTAAAGAAAACACCTAACATGTCATTTAAAACAAAAATCTTCAGAAGACTTTGATGGAAGCAGAGGTGCACATATAACTTATGCATATACACTCATTCAAATTCTAACCTTAGGTCTGAGTTCCAGCAATCAAGTATACACGCGCCAGAAGTCATTAGTTATAATTAACTTTATAAGTGCCTCTTGGAAACAGCAATAAAACAAAATGCACATGAGGTGGTATACAACATCAGGCTCTGATTCAGCAGAGATTTTCAGTGGAAGTAGCTTTATTTTGAAAATACTGGCCTTACCTTGTTTGTACCATTGTGAACACTGGGGATATAATGTATGTGTGGTGAGGAATGAGGGACAGTATTTGTTCATGTCCTAGCTACTATGTGAGGAAAGTGGAAGTTGCCTTCCAAGAAGGAGATGTGGTTACTGTGTGCTCCCCTCCAGAAGTAGGGTTAAAAAAGATTCTAGAGTGAACAAATGAAACTGGCCAACACAGCAAAAACGTGCTTGCTTTCACCCTCTGCACATCAGATTGCTGCAGTCAGTATTAGTAGTACTGCTGTGGGATAACTATTCCTTTGGGGATCGTATTTATTTGCCAGATAAATCAGTTTAGTATTAACTATTGTATCTATTTTACATTATTAGCGTTATCAGTTAGTAAGTGTTGGGACTCTTTGATTCTTCTCCTATGGGTAAATTCAGGCCTGTGCAGACCACCAGCACAAGGCTTATGCATTACTGAAGAGCTACTTAAGCTTGTTCTGAGGGTTTAAATGGTGCATAGGCCATGTACGGGCCTTCTGCAAAGGGGTGAATTTCACTCCTAACAAACAATATCTCTAACACATCTGATTTCATTCTTTAGTTATGGTATGAGATGATAGTGAAGTCAATAGAGTTACACAAAAGATTGAAGAATGAATTTGGGCCAATATATTACAAAAAATCTTCACCTGCAAATCAAAGTGTAGGTGTTTGAAATTGAAGTCAGTGAGGTTTCACTGAAGCAACGTTGTAACCAACTTTGAAATCTCCTAATTCAGCTTCTGTGAACAATACAATTCTGTGAAGTCATGCTGATATGGTGTGATCTTTCAGTGAAGCTAAGTGAAGGAAATATTTAATATTAATATTCAGCTTTGCTATGGAGGAAATATTTAATATTGTTAGTCAGAAAAGTATCATAAATAAATATACCAAAAAAGGAAAGAAGCAAAGCAATCACCTTTTTTGTAAAGAATAAAACTTATACTAAAATATTTCTGAAACTGTTGTAGGCTGACGCAAGAGTGACACCCAGTGACAATTTATTATACTTTATGAAATTGTTTCTTTCATCTTGTTAGGAAGTTGTTACATTTGACCTCTGAACCATTTACCCTTCCTAGAATTGGCAAACGATATGTCACTTGCTTAAAAAAATCAGGCATGGTGGAAATTTTACTATGGTGTCAAGTGTAATGGCAATTTAATTAACAGCATTTCAAGAAACAAATAATTAATTGAAACGCAGAAGTAATGCGTATCAAGAAATGTATGGCAGATTTCAGTTTCTCTCTAACATTACCAATACTTCAACAGCAGATATAACAGTTCATGCTAAAAAATTACAGCTATGCTACCAAGGAGATTTAGAAGAATCATTCGTGAATGTCTACTTTTTTGATAGTATTTGGAAGGTGTTGAAATTCCTGAAAATGAAAAGAAGTCAATTATAAGATATTGCAGCCTTCTTCGAAATCGAAACATTCATTCAGTATATCCAAATCTTGATATTGCCTTCCGAATGTTCGTTTGCACACCTGCTACAAACTGTTCAGCGGAACAATCATTTTTGGCATTAAAAAGGGTAAAAAACTATTTGAGGACTAATCTCAGTGAGGAAAAATTAAACTCCCTTTCTCTCCTGACAATTGAAAAGGATCTAACAACTTCTCTGGATTATACAGAATTAATGAATAAGTTTGCCACTCAAAGGTGTAGGCGTAAACAAATATAATTACTTACTACTCAAATACTTTTATTTCTTTCATTGTATCTACATAAAATAAAAAATAAATATTTGATATAAAACCGGCCCCCTGCTTGAACGCGGCGTTTTGGATCCATGCGCGGTCCCGCGCTATAACCGAAATTGCGCTATACAGACTAAAACTAAAAAAACAAGTTCATATGGGGCCAGCCGCTGGGGGCGGCAATTATTTCAGGGCCTAGGGGCGGCAAAATCATTAATCCGCCACTGCCTCAGATACAACTGCATTTGCTCCAATCCCTCAGACAGAGACAAACACCTACAGGATCTCTATCAGGCATTCTTAAAACTACAATAGCCACCTGGGGAAGTAAAGAAACAAATTAACAGAGCCAGAAGGGTACCCAAAAGTCCCCTACTACAGGACAGGCCCAACAAAGAAAGTAACAGAATGCCACTAGCCATCACCTACAGCCCCCAACTAAAACATCTCCAGCGCATGTATCATTAAGGATCTACAACCTATTCCTCACTCTCACAAACCTTGGGAGATAGGCCAGTCCTCACTTACAGACAGCCTCCCAACCTGAAGCAAATACTCACCAGCAACTACAAACCACACAACAGAAACACTAACCCAGGAACCAACCCCTGCAACAAACCCCATTGTCAACTCTGTCCGCATACCTATTCAAGGGACACCGTCATAGGACCCAACCACATCAGCCACACCATCAAGGGCTCATTCACCTGCGCATCTATCAATGTGATATATGCCATCATGTGCCAGCAATACCCCTCTGCCATGTACATTGGCCAAACCAGACAGTCTCTACACAGAGCTAGGAATATACTCCAGAACAATGAGTCCTAGTCCTGTGCTAAACTATTAGCCCATAATCTTTATCCCATCCATACCCCATTCAGTATGTCCTCAGCTTTCGCCAGCTGATTTCTTCTTTTAACACATGCACACACAAGAGATGGGGTTGGTGTTAGGCTTTATATTGACTTGTATTATAAATACACTAACATATGTCAATATTTGTATCAATAGTAGGATTTTCAGGGGTTCATTGTTGTAGAGTTTTATCTGGCAAAAAGCGTGGGTTCCGCCTTGATTTGCTAAATAACCTGCTCATTTATTGCACCTGTTTGTTTACAAAGAGTCTTTATTCTGGGTTTGCTCAATTGTTCCTACTGATTCATTATTCACTTTTTATCCAAAAATCTTTCTAATGCACCGGCTGCAAGGTGCTGCTTTGGGACCTGAACCAATAGCTCCTAGAGTTAATGGGAATTATTCCATTGACTTCTATGGATGCTGGACTAGGCCCATAGAAAAGTGTTTAAGAAGAATACCCTATGTCTGTAAAAAGAAAATATAAAAATTAAGAGAAGACATTGTAGAGCTTTTAAAAAGGCTTTTCCTGTTGTCAGTGACTTTGCAAATGTACTGAGTTACAACAATGCTAACAAACTATTGTGTACTAGCATGCTACCATTTTGAGAACATATTTTCTACAGTTAGACATGAAAAAAGCCTTTACAGATTTATAGTTCTCAAATGTATAAAATGCATTCAGATGTTTTGTCATTTTTTCTGTAATGAACTATGAGGATGCCCATCTTCATACTTCATTCTAAAGTATGGACAGAGGTCCTGGAATGGCACATTTCATTGGCGGAACATAAGTACTGTAGTAACATGAATGTACTGCATATGACATTTCTTCTTAGTGCCCACATTTGCAAGCCTTGATCTCATTCTATGATCATTGGTCTGTTTTGACATCTGCAAAAGGTTAGCACTAGCAAAAATCCCAGTGTTAGTGCCCATTTTAATACATTGGGTAGGATGAAACTGGAATATTTTTTCTGTATTTATCCACTGATTCCACCCTCAGTCCAGAATCTTGGTTCCAAATCCAGTTCATGTTGTTGTGGCTGCAGTTCCACAGATGTTGAAAGAACTTAGTCATATGACAAGACTGAGGAGAATTTAGTCTTTAAAGTGTAAAAAGAAGTATTGAGAGTTTCAACACTGAGATAATAGGAATGTATTTCTGCCATATAAACTTGAATGGACAATCCAAAAGAATAACAGCATATTATATCAGCAGTTAAACATGCAGGCTGAAATTCACCCCTGCACAGAGAAAAAACTCAAGGCCTATGCAACACGTAGGCCCTCAAAAATAGGGCCTTGTGCTAGCCCTCTATATGAGGGTGAACTTCACCCATACTATACCAGCATTAGAGTCTGTAAATCTAACTGTGGTACCCAGGAATACAGCCCCATGTAATTCCCATCATTATAGCATTCCTAAAAGCTAGGTAAGTTTGGCATACAAACAGTAAAATCTTCAGTGTTTCTCCTTCTCCCTAATGATTACCACATTTTCTGTGGCCTTTTTAGCAAAGCTTTGTGGAAGACAGGAGATGCTACATACAAGTAATATCATGAAAAGCCTTAAAACTGTCTTGATTAAATAAGTGTTTTTTAGAAATCTCGCTTCCTTTATCAACAACCATGTGTTTCTTAATTCTGTGGTTTGGAGTAGAGAGGTGAATTGTATCTTGTGGAGAGAGGGGGCACACTTTGGTTATAAACAAGGAAAGAAGACTGTAAAGAATGTTGCATGTTAATTAACTTTTACGTACAAGAAAGAACAATGCCCTTCCTTAAGCACAGCACTGTATAATATGTCATGCAGGCATTCAGTGGGATCAAGAGCAACAGGATTTCATCTGTTTGGCTCAGAACATTTTAATTAGTGCTTGTCTACACTTGAAACATTACACTGGCACAGCTGCAATGCCTCAGCTGCTCCGCTGTAGTGCTTCGGTGTAGACACTATGTATGCTGACGGGAGGAGTTCTCCCACTGGCGTAGATAATCCAACTCCCCAAGAGGCAGTGCTTAGGTCGAAGGAAGAATAATTCCCTCGACCTAGCGCTGACTACGGGGCTAGATCAGCTTAACTATGTTGCTTGGGGCTGTGAATTTTTCATACCTCAGAATGAAGTAGCTGGGTCGACCTAACTTTTTAGTGTAGACCAGGCCTTAGATCACTGCTTCCAAGAGAGTGATGCTGTGGTTTACAATGTTGCTACATCTGGTATTTCAAAAAAGATTAAAGACCAAAACAACTAGACACAGAAATGCTCTTTAAACATAGTAATTAAAATACCAATGGTGCAAACACTTGTTAGCTAAACATCAGAAAACTTCTTGCAATCATCACATTGAAAGCTTATTTAACTAGGAATTGAATTACAGAAAACAATAGTGTATGGTATGGAAAAAGCAGGGTTCATAGATTGTAAACTCTATGGGTCACAGACCATCTTTTCATTTATCTGTAAAGAGCCAAGTACACCAATAGTATTATACTTTATCAGAACAATGAATAATACAGTAGTTGTGCCAAATAAGTTTGGATTGAATTGTACTTTGTAGAATGCTATAAAACCTCATTTTTTCTGATGGTTACAATAGTGTCTGCAGAATATACACTTTCATTTGAAAAAAAAAATTATTGGGCCTTGTGGTTTCAAAGATAATCGTCCATGCATTGCTTCCAGATGATGATGAAGAGACAGCTGGACAGATATTATGAGTGGCATCATCATCATGAACACTAGCATGAAAAGACTGAGATGACCCATTTCTAGTTAATCCAGGCAGTTTATGTGCTTTTACAGTCATTTTTGTAGAAGACTATTGTCTTGCATTGTGAATTAATATTTGAGCTGCTCCATTATATACTAAAAAAATTAATCCTATGCCTTCTACATGCTAAACATCTTTTTGAGATGCTAAAATTTAGCTTCAATTTCACTTAATTTGATTTCTAACAGACTTCACTTAATCTGTCATGGGATTTTCCTTAAACTATTGGGGCTCAGCCCTGATAGACCTGGGCATCACTCCAATACTGACTTTCAGCCAGACCCCTGTGCACAGACTTGAACACAGCTGCCTACCTCCTTCCTGCAAGAGAAATACAGCTACATTTTAAAAGAAGAAGCGCCAGTACAGTTGTTAGCATAAACATTCTTGTGCTGGTTTGTTTTAACTAGTTCCTTTTTAACATTCTATTCTACTAATCCAATTACTTTCACTCGGAGACATGTATGTGCCTCTGCTTAAAGGAAGAGAAAACTAACAAACTCAGGACAAGTATCAGAGGGGTACCCGGGTTAGTCTGGATCTGTAAAAAGCAACAGAGAGTCCCGTGGCACCTTTAAGACTAACAGATGTATTGGAGCATAAGCTTTCGTGGGTGAATGCCCACTTCGTCGGATGCATGAGGACAGATTTTTGGTGCATTAAGTATTGATAACTGTCCCTTTGAGTAGACAGGATTTTCTGTTCAAAGGTTCAATTAGAAATAGCCAAGCAACAAATTCTTTCTGCTCTTAGGGCTCCATAATTGAACCTTCAATAGCATTTTGTGCATCTGCTATTCTTTCAAAGGTAAAAAACAGTTTCTCTGGCTTATCAGAGAGGTTTTACAATTAATTTCACTTAGTTCTCTCAAGTCTCTCCAATTTTTAACTGCCATCCTTTCAGTTGGAGGCTCTGGCATCAGTTCAATCTCTGTCACTTGCTTAAGTGTGTTGTCTGATCATGTCTTATAACTTTTCCACAGCAATTAGTGACGACAATTGCAGAACAAAGCCTAATGTATATTAAAGCAACTGTGTTTTATCTTAGTGTCATCTTACATAGACAGATACTGCAATTTAACTCTCCTTAAATTGACCTATCCCACCTTTGCTTCACTTGAGTGTGTTTTCTGTCTGTATGTGGAGCTATCTATTTGTATAAGTATGGGTCCTCATCACTATAGTATCCTAAAACAAACTGGTCATTTCTACTTTGAACACTTGGTAAGTGAGGTTTTTCTGAGAACCAAATAAATGTTTACTCCTTTCAAACTTATTTTCCTCATACAGAAGTCTACATATTATGCTGTGAAAAACTGCCACTCTGTATTTTTAATTCCATGTAATTGAGAATGCATCCTCTCCCAACCACTGCCACCACTAAATAAATAAAAATTGTAGGATTCTATCTTTCAGATAAGACACAAAACCAAGGTCCTGATTGTTTATAGCACTTATCAGAAAAGTCTTCTGGCCAAATCTAATTTGAGACATTCTGGCTCCCTAAACTCCCTTTCTCTTTGACAATTGAATATCGAATTCTTCTCCTGTTTCTTTCCTAAAGTGTTATGTAGTCTTGCTCTGTAGTGTTAATCAGCTGCTGCATTTCACCCAAGAAGTTGTATTTGAAGGGTGGATAAAACGTTCCTAAATTATTATAATTTGTGTATCAGTTTGTAAGGCATTGGGGGATGTAAAACACTACTTAAATGTAAGCTATTACTTACTATGATCTCATTTGTGAACTAGCAAAACTACTTTCCTGATGAGTTCTATAAGGGAATTTGATTAATCCTCTTCATCAATTAATCCTGCTGGAAAGGTACTGTCCTTCTCAAAAACATTGTCTTGTGTATAAGGCATCAAATTAGGACGATGGAGACCTGCGTTCAATTTCCAGCTCTGCCACCGTCTCCCTGGAGCACAGCCCTTGTGACCCTGTCTTGTTGACCACCTGGTCTCTCAGGGGAAGATTTTCAAAGGTACGAAGAGTAATTATGCACCAAACGCTCTATTTACAAAAGAAAATATTTGGAAGTCGATAGGAGTTTGGTGCCTAACTGCTTCTGAAAATCCTTCCCTTCCCGACACCTCAGTTCTCAATCTGTAAATGTAAAATTGGGATAATAATACTTTCCGACCTTACAGTAGTGTTGTGAGGCTAAAACAATTGATGTTTGTGAGATGCTCAGATACTACAGACATGGGGAAGGACCATATAAATATATATTATCAGACAGTCCCCAGACAGAATATTTAGCTGCATAAAATAGAAATGCCTACTAAATCCAAAGAAATTTGGATTGGGTCAATAATGAATAAAGAGTCACAATAGCTGTTAATCCTACTAAACTAACTGCAGATGATGAACATGTGATATTTGCATAATTAATCTCGCTTTCTTGTATTTTTGGTTCTGTCATCTCCAAAAACCTACACACCTCTAAAATGTTTGTTGCCTGAACTATTGTTGTTCTGGGAAATTGTTGCTATCTTCTTTGTAAAATAATCAGATTTTGAACTGAAATCTCTACCTTAAACAGCACAAAACACTAGACAATGTACAGTAGGAAACAATCCTGCAGTAGCATATATTAAAGACCTAATAGATCTCCATACCTAATGGGCAAAATGCTCCCTCCTACTGAAAATTCTGGGAGGGGAGAAAGGGAGAGGAATGTGCTCCTATATGTCTGCATGGAATTAGTGTTGCATCACCTCCTCAGGGGGAAGAGTTTTCAGTCTATAAGGCGCCTACTACTGCTGAACACTCATGTACAGGCAGGAGGTACACCTAGAAGCCCCCCTGTGGAGCTTAAGGATATACATGGAAACCTAGAGAGGTCTCCATCCCATACTACTCCCCAGAAATTAATTTATACCTTGCAGCAAGGCTCATTCAGGAATCATGCAGCCATTAGCTCCCCACCATCTATGCCTTTGCTCCCAGACCTCAGAACACTTCTAGGACATATCCAGACTAGAAAGACAGGTGCTTTTAAAAACTGAGTTAGCTAACGTGATTTGAAACATCTCATAACACCTTGCATTGTATATACAGATTAAAACCTCTGAAATTGTGCTGGCTCTTGTCTACATTACAGTTTTTTACCTCACCAATTAACGTGAGTTAGTTAGCAAGGCTGCTCTGGACACTTCAAAGATGTCTCTTCCAGGACACAAATGTTGATTTACCCTAGGCTGAGCTCTGTACTGTCACCTTCATAATAACAAGAGGTCTTACTTTCTCTTATAATCTATATTGCTCCTCTTACTATAATCTCAAACACTGCAATTTTTGCCCCTGAGATTTTGCCTGCAGAATGAAAGCACCTCCAGTCTCACAATATGCTTTATACCCTGAGGCCAAATACTATCTGAAGGCATATTTTCATCAGCAGTGATAATGTGATGTGCTGTGCTGTAGATATTGCTGTAGTATAACAGGAGTCCATTTGTACCATCTGTTTGTATTTGAACTGAACACTGGAAATAAAATAAAATAAACCCCAAAGCTTCACTGATACAGCCAAAATTCCTAGCATAACAGAAACCAAAATGGATTGAATTAAATTAAAAGGCAGCGCCATTCTGGCTGTTGTCAACCAAACAGACTCTGCCGAAATTTGAAAGCTGATGGGAGGGGAGACTTCTGAACAGAACTCACGGGAGAGATTCATACAGCCACAGTGGCTTCAGGCCTCACCATCCATTTCCTTAACAGATCTTAGCACAAGTGGGTGGTCTAGGATGTTCATCTTATCAAAAAGAGGACAGCTGACATTAGTCGTAAGTTCATACTAGATACTATGGTCCTTTTTTAAGGGAAGGGGCATTTATCAGCTTCCTTTACAAACATCAGCTACTTCATCTGGGTGTAGGATTTTCTGATTGAGCATCTATTTGTTCAATAAAAGCAAATGTCAACAACAAATGGTGCACTTTACGCTTGTACATTACTTAGTGGAAAAGAGCTGAAGTTACAAATATTCAGTTAAAATTGAACTGTTCTAGATCAAGATATTTCAGCTTCAAACATACCAGGTCTTGTACAGATGTCAAAGTCTCCTGTTGATATACCTACATTTCCAACAACTCCAATTAAAGTTCCAGGGTAGGATCAACTCTTAATACCCCGAAGTTAAATCAGTATCACGATATACCATATCCATGTTGTCCCAGTTCTCAGCTGATATCTTTAAAGGCTGGGCTAAACACTGTCTTTACATCAATTTAACTAGATTAATTTCTAAATGCTTACAATCCCCTGGTATAGGCACTCTTAACCAAATTAAGTTAAATCAATGTTAGCCACTCTATTCTGGTTTTGCCCCAGACTCACTATGTAACTTTAGGAAAATCACCTAGAACAAAACTTTTGAACATGTTTGCTTAAAGGCAGACATCTAAATCTACATTTAGGCACTATAAGATAGAAGGGCTATGTACAACAAACAGCAACTCCCACCTGACAATTTCCTACTATATACTAATTCTCACTGGCTCTTTTTATGGTAAACTTATTTTCCCAGCATGCCTTTCTGGGTCTTGCCCTTTACATTTGGTTGAGACACACAACTGCAATCCTAAAGTAGTCATATTGCATCTCATTGCTACATTTTTCTCTTCCTACTGGTAAGTCTTAACTTTTTCATTTTGCTGAGTAAATGGCATGTTCTCTTAGTCTTCTTTTCAGACTCACTACTCCCGTTGACTTGAAAGCACCTCTAAAAATCAGGCTACTTTTTAAAATATCTAAATGTGGATTTAGGTACCTAACTTTAGCACTAAGGTTGAATGCTTTTGCCTTATCCTGTCTCAGTTTACATAACTGTAACAGAGGTACTTCACAGGTGGGTCTATGTGAGGCTTAATAGTTTAAAGTACTTGTAGAACCTTGAATGAAAGATACTGTAGAAGTGCCAAGTATTATTACTAATATGACAAAGATAGTGTCCTCTAATTGATTGCTGCAGAATGAATTTCTGATCCCCAAGAGCTGGGAACCCACAAAACCAGGGGTCAATTCTCTGCCCCACTATAATTTCTGTAACTAGCTCACATAACAATACCGGTGAAACCCCAGCAGCATGGGTGTGACAGTTCAAGTACATACCAAGGGTACTGTGCTACAAAGGTTAATTGCTATTATTACTGGAGCTAGCTTTGATCTACACTTGTTATGATCACACCTCCCAGATTCAGTGTAGATTAGTCTCTCTGTACCTCAGTTCCCCACTTGTAAACTGGAGATGTGCTTCTCTACCTCCTAGGTTATTGCAAAGATAAATACACTAAAAGATTTGTGAGGTGCTCAGATATTATGGTAATGAAGGCCATATAAGTACCTATGATAGATATATACGGGATAATTATTACTGAAAGACCTTTTAAACTTTTTCATCTCCCTTGCATTATGGGTCCTTTCACATTCATGAAGAAAACCTAATGAGGCAATCATGCTGCAATGATGACAAAATCTGACAGAATGATGTAAATCAATAATCTAATTCAATTTAAGGAATGGCATCAGTCCGTTACAAGAATTTTGGCAGCAAACATGGGTGGTTCTAGAATAAAAAATTCTTCAACAAAAAAATACGTAAGAGCTTTTTCTTACAATTTTAGTTTAAATGGCTGGATGATATAATGGGACTATTTGAAGAAGTAAAAAGCTTTATATTGCTGAGACACCTCAACAAAACATCACTATCTATATTCCAACAGATATTACCCAGTTAAGTAATCATGATTCTACTTATTTGCTTAGCTCTTGTTTTTAAGTACTGCCTAATACTCCAGGTTGAAAACACTGAAAGATATCAGCTCAGTTAAAACCTAAGGGTTTCGCTTTACTCACCTCTTATGCGTGGAGAAGCCTGCAGAACAGGTTTGCACACCCTTAGGAACACCTGGGAGGGCCACAATAGCTTCTGAAATTATGTCTG
Organism: Trachemys scripta elegans; assembly: GCF_013100865.1. NCBI lineage: Eukaryota > Metazoa > Chordata > Testudines > Emydidae > Trachemys > Trachemys scripta. The sequence goes on along the minus strand of NC_048307.1, from coordinate 19,896,264 downwards.
ACGATCACAGTATCTAGGGAATAGTGTCAGGCTTGACAGACACTGCAAGTAACTTTTCTTCCATAGAGAAAGTCTCTGAGGCTTCTGGCAACATGTACTCTGGAAACTATCAAACCTGTTTGCATTTATGTGCCAACCCGCCCACCCCATACACACACACAAACCCATGAACAATGGAAAAGAGGCAAGAACAGAGTTCAGGGATACTTAGGGATGCCAAATCCAAGTTGTATTTCAGATGCTTTGAAGTCCAATCTTCTAAGGGATGCCAAAACATATGTAATAAGACAGTACTGCCCACAAGCTCTGTGTGCAAGTAATAATCTCAAGGCAGACACTGGCAGAACTAAAATCCTTTCCCCACAAAGGAGGTAGCCAGCAGAAGGGACACATCTCCAAGCTGTTAACAAAAGAGAGACTGTGGAAGCCTTTCTAAATGGGGCAAAAGAACTGAGAAAATCCCTTTCATGTATGGCATTTGGTTGAAGGTAAGAGCTCACTTGACTTCTCAGTAGAGTCAGAACTCACATAATAAGAGGCTTAACAATTGGTAATGTGATAGTTATAAAACTGAGCAAATAGGGGCTTATCCACAACTAAAGGGAAACCATAAAATAAAAATTTACCAGATACCAAATAGCCAGAAAATGTCACCTATTAACCAGAAGCCAATACAAAGATTCATGGAAAGTTGGGGCACCAGAGAAGTCCTGGTAAGAAGCCAAGCCTTCCTTCCCATCAGGTAGAGGGTGTTGGGACTTCTTTCTGGGTGTTCCTACCTATAACTCCTTGCTCAGGAGATCTATTTTTCATATATCAGGGGGTAGCCGTGTTAGTCTGTATCCAAAAAAACAACAAGGAATCCGGTGGCACCTTAAAGACTAACAGATTTATTTGGGCAAAAGCTTTCGTCCAAATAAATCTGTTAGTCTTTAAGGTGCCACTGGACTCCTTGTTATTTTTCATCTGTTTTCTGGCTTTAAGTATCTTGCTTTTGCCTCCACACTCCTTTGGATGCTGAAAGAAGGATCACCCTTTTCCAACTCCAAACCCAAAGACCCCATAACTGTTCAGGAGTGCTACTAATTTTGGCAGCTTCAAAGAGCAGGAAAGTGACCTCCACTACTCTGCTCTTCCTCAGAATTCTGGTTGTTGTCAGGTGGGGGGGGGGGTCCTTTTTTTCAAGTCCATGTCTCATATGGCTAGCACCTAGACTGTATCCTGCTGCTCATAAGCCTCCCATATGGCAGCTGAATAAAAATGAGATGACTCATCCATTTTACAAAGTTCTGAATAGTCCAGTGGTGAAACAGATTTGAGTCTCTTTAATTTCACTCTTGAAGAAATCTCTGAGCAGCAACAGAAGCCTGGAAATGCCTACTGCATACTCAAGAAAATAGCACTGCATCAGGTTACAATTGGAATTTTTTTCATAACCATAATACTTTTTTAATGGGAGTCTAGATTCTTCAGAAATTGATGGAGTTGGCCCTTTGCATGATAGGGGGAGAGTTTTGCACTTGGAAGAGGAATGTAGGAGAGTAGATTTTTAAGTCTACATACTTCAGAAGTTTATTGTTTTAGTAATATCTATTTTACTCAGTTTTAAACAACTCATGACCAGTTACTTACATTTCAATCTTTTGCCTCCTATGTTATATGGGATCAAATGCAGAAGGAAAAATAACAATGGTGGTACTTCACGCTCTGCCTACAAATGAAGCTCCACCCTTTGAAATGTACTCACAGCATATAGTTAGGGAGATGCTCAAAATATGATCATGGGCTTGCCTCCCACTGGGTGTGGCTCAGATGTCCTATTGAACATGCCTAAATGCCTTGGGCTTGGCCACTTCTCAAAGGAGGAATACATCGTGGTATTCTATCACTTCCCATTGGTGGTGCCAAAATGAGATGTCACTCACAGGAGATTGCGCAGATCTTTATAATATGATTGTCCCTTTCCTTTCTCTATATGCTTTGGTCGGCTGTAACAACACTGACATTTAAATTATCTTCACTGGACACCTGATTAAAATTAATTGAGGCTATTGTTTCAGGCTCTCTGCAAACTCAGGCAAACATCATTGCATCAGTTACACTTGATCCATGTACTGATTATTTTCTTCACAACCAAAATGGCTAGAGACTGACATTTAAAAAACTTTACTTTAAATTAAAGCTGTGATTTTGAAATGTGAGGTGGCACTTTGTGGAAGATGGAGACACAATATATGCCCCCAGTTTGAGTCCTGCATATTATAATCTCATTAGTTATCCAGAGAGTCCTTAAAGGAAAAATAGGGAAATCAAGATCTAATATTTCTAAGTGGGGAAAAATTGAGGGCTTCTTTGTACATTATAAAGAAGCAAAAAGGCACAGTTTGTTTTTCATTCTCACAGTTTGTAAAATATTTTGTGTACAACTGCAAATAGGAAAATGCAGAATTTGCACTATCATTTAGAGATAAGTATAAATTCATAAGGTTATAAAGAGAGACAAGGTGCTTCAGGTCTGGGAAATGTACTGCGAGTGTCACAGCTAAATACAAGATGGAACAGATTGTTTAGAATAAGTAAACACATATTTCAAGGGACCATTCAAGGTGAAGTGACCAGTTAACATCTCTCCAGACATAGGGGGAAAGGAAAAGAAAAAAGCTGGGGGAAAGGGGTTAATTGGTTATATAGAGTGTTTTAATAAGCTATAAATCCAGTGTCTCTATTCAGTCCATGATTTTTAGTGTCTGGCAAAGTTATACATTTAAGCTTCCAGGCTCATCTTTTGAAGGTGTTGTGGAGGTTTCCTTTGAGGATGATGACTGAAAGGTCAGCTATAGAGTGAATGTTAAAAGTGTTCACCCACAGGTGATATGTTGTTTTTGTCTTTTAGCATTATTCTGTGTTAGTTCATTTGAGAGCATAGTGATTACCTGGTTTCACCCACATAATTGTTATTGAGCCATTTAGCACACTGGATGAGGCATACCACATGTTTGATAGGCATGTGTAGGACTCATGGGTCTTGAAAGGTGTGATATGGGGGTGGTATTGATCATCATCAGAGTGAAAATATGTCTACAGGTTTTACATCTGTTGTTCTGGCAAGGTCTGGTGCCATTTGAGTTAGTGTGTCCTGGTCTGTGCGGAGCTTGCTTCTGATGATGAGGTTGGAGAGAGGTTGGGGGGTTGTTTGAAGGCCAGAAGAGGAGGTTCAGGAAAGATTTATTTCAGGCTGTGGACCTCATTGACTATGGATTGTACTTGTTTAACGACAGCCAGTATAGGTTCCAGTGTAGGGTGGTAGGTGACAACTAGAGGTTGAAGGGGGTTTTATTTCCGTATTGAGGCAGGTTTTCTCAAGGTATTTGGATACACATTCCATGATGAAATCTACTTCTCTGGTGGAATATCCTTGTTTCATGAAAGCAGTTTTAAGTGTGTTAAGATCATGGGTGGCGGGTGAGGCTTCCCCTGCGGCCCTGCTCCCATTCTGCCCCCACTCCACCTCTTCCCCTGAGGCCCTGCCCCCACTCGCTCCTTTCGGCCCCACCCTCACCCCCACTGTGTCCCTAAGACTGGAAAAGCTGGGTGCCCCTGCCATGGCCCCACAGCCAAAGTGTTGAGCAAGAGCCTTCCAGCCCCAGGGTCGTAGTGGGAGGTGATTCTTCTGGGAGTCCCAAATTGGCCAGGGCCCCTGGTCATGGGTCCCTGTGCAGTAATCTGCCACTGCCCCCCCACTCCCCCCCCCACCCCCACCCCGGCAGTGCCACCTATCGTTAAGACTTTCTCCTCAGAGCATATTCTGTGGTATCTGAGTGCCTGGTCATTATATGCCTGCATCTGTAACTTCCACTCCATGCATCTGAAGAAATGAGGTTTTTTTACCCACAAAAGCTTATGCCCAAATAAATCTGTTAGTCTTTAAGGTGCTACCGGACTCCTTGTTGTTTTTGTGGCTAAAGATAACAAATTTCTTGGTGTGTTTGGGGTGGTCACTGGATCTGTGAAGGTGGGTGTGCTGATCCAGGGGTTTCCTGTATATAGCTGTCTGTGGCGTTCCATTATTGGAGCTGATTGTGTTGTCCAGGAAGTTGATCCTAGTGTGGGAGTGTTCTAGACATTGTTTAATGAATGGGTGGTGGTTGTTGAAGTTGTGATGGAAACTTATGAGGGCGTGTAGGTCCTTTGTCCAGAGGATAAAAATATTATTGATGTATCTCAGGCATATGATTGATTTAAGGGTTCATTTGCCCAGAAATTTTTCCTCAAGGTGGCTCATGAAGATATTGGCAATTTGGGGAGTCATCCTAGTACACATAGCTGTTCCCATGGTTTGGACAAAGTGCTTGTTGTTGAATGTAAAATTGTTATGAGTGAGGATAAAACAGATGAGTTTGGTGATGTCTGGGGTGGATATCTGAGTATTGTCCATTGTCCTATAGATATTTGAGATAGGCAGCATGCCATCATTGTGAAAGATGTTGATGTACAGGGAGGTGATATCCATGGTGGTAAGGATGGTGTTCTGAGGGAGATTATTAATTTTATTGCGTTTCTGGAGGAAGTTGCCTGTGTCCTGGAGGAAGCTGGCCCTTTGTGTGGTGAGTGAATATACAGAGTAATATTCCTGGCTCTCCGAGCTCTGGTCAAGTGAAAAAATTCTCTAAGTTATATCTAGAAAGAGAGAGAGGTTATATAGAGTAATTTAAATACTTGTAAATTCCATTCCATTTATTCACAAAATGTCAATGAATATTTAATAATTTGGTCAAGGGAATTAACCACTGAGGATATGCCTACATGGCAAAAATAAACCTGCTGCTGGCCTATGCCAGCCGACTCAGGCTTGCAGGGCTGTTTCATCGCGGTGTAGACTTCCAGACTTGGGCTGGAGCCTGAGCTCTGGGACCCTCTGACCTTGCAGGGTCCTAGAGCCCAGAAGCCTACACAGCAATGAAACAGCCTCACTGGCTGGCATGGGCCAGCAGTGGGTGTCTACTTGCTGCATAGACATACCCTTAGGGTGGGTACAAGTTCATAACAGCAGGGAGAATATGATGGCAGGAGAGCATATGGAATCTGGTGATATCAAGATGACAGTTTGAAAAGGAAAAGGGTGTTTTTCTGGTCAAGGTTTAAATTTTGATAGATAAATTATTGAGGAATTTTTCACTTAGCAAGTTATGAAGAATATGAGGGGTCTGTGAGATCAAAGGCGTGGTCTGCGTTGTATAGCATAATCTTTTTCTGTGGTTCTAATGTTTTTCTGTTTTCTTAAACTGGTAGAGTATAGAGCGTATTAAAACTTCATATTTCTATAGATCTCAAAGTGCTTAACAAGCCTTAATTAAGCCGCAAGTTAACACAGTGAGGTTGGTAAGCAGTATTATACCCATTTTACAAAAAGAGCCATTGATTTCTGGTGCTTCCAGTATGGTAACCTAACTTGAGACACTATAAGTATTCTCAATCCAAAGTGTTAAAAAACCAACCAACCAACCATGACATTGCCTTAAAAATCATAAAAATCTTTAAAAAAATATTTTGAGTTCTTTTTATTTGCCTTCCAGGTTCTAAGCCTTTGATATACTTGGATCACTTTTTTTTTTTTTTTTCAGGCTTTCTCTGCAGCCAAGAGCTAAGTTATGCTATCCTTTTAAAAATAAATAAAGAGTCTCATGTAATCACTTGACTCCAGGAGCTGGAGCTTTAAAAAAAACACCAAATATCATGAGACTAGCCATAAAAATCACCAGAGTTGACTTCACTGCCTTGGTCCTAACCCTTTTTCAGGAGTTTTGGGCCTCCACCAGTCCAACTTAAGTCAATGGGAGACAGAGGGCTCCACACTTCCAATTAATCGCAGCCTGCAGATGTGGACTGTAAAAGGCTTGTGTTTAGGAGGTGGAGGTCCCACATCCCCAGGAACATCTGTAGAATTGTGCATATGAGGTTACTTCATGTGACACACTCACCTGAACTTGGAAGGGGGAAAATTGAGCCCCTCCAACTTAGTAGTTCTCTGATACTATCACCACTGAAGACCACCAGCTGCCACCCACCTTTCCTACTTCTAGGTTAGTTATGGGAGGGTTGGTTGTTCTTCCTAATCAAGAGGGGAGAACTACATTTCCCATCCTTCTATGCGGTGGCAAAAAAAGGTTGAACAAAGCAAATTAACGCGCAGTGCGTGCAGGGATTCGGTGTTCTTCTTCAGCATGGCTCCCCCGAACTACATTTCCCGTCTCTCTGTGGCGGGAGGGAGGGGAAAGAGGCGCAAAGCCGAGAGAATAGGGCGTAAAGCCCGCCGGGAAATGTGACCCAGCAGGCCAAGAGAACTACATTTCCCGTCTCTCCCAGTGGGAAGGCAAATATGTGCGCGCAAAGCCTAATGGGAATCGTAGTCCCTACACCTCAGCACACTCATGTTATGGAATGGGAACCAGGGAAGAAACAACTACCAAGATGGCGGCGAATGAGTCTGTGGGGAGGAGGCACGGGAACTCCGGCAGGTCACACTGCGCAGGGCGGTGGGGCACACGCGGAGTCGCTGGAGTGAGGGAGTGCTGAGTCGGTGCTGCCGCCGCCGCCGCCGCCTTCTCCCGTACGGCTTCGGAGCCGCAGAGGTTTGTGGGGCAGCCACAAAATGGAGGCGAACGGGAACGGCAGCGGGAGTAGCAGCGATTCGGCTCCCGACTGCTGGGACCAGGCGGACATCGAGCCGGGCAGCGGCGCCGACCCTGGGTCCGCCCCGCCGGCCGCAGAGGCCCAGGCCGAGCAGCCGGAGCTCCTCCTTGATGCGGCTTTCAGCCGCCAGCTCAACGTGAACGCCAAGCCCTTCGTGCCCAATGTCCACGCTGCCGAGTTCGTGCCGTCCTTCCTGAGAGGGGGGGCGGCGCCTGGACTACCGCCGCCCTCCCCCCCACCTGGCCTGCCGCCGCCCCCGCCCCACGGTAACCGCCGCCGGGGCCACGTTGCGGGGAAAAGGGGGGCGGGGGGGCGGCCACGTGCACCGGATGGGGGGGTTGCAAACGCAGCCCCGGGGGCGAAGAGGAAATGAGGGAACGCAGGGGGATGGCCTGGTGGTGAGTAGGGCCCTGGCACATTCAGGTATGAGGGGCTGCTGCCCGGGGAATAGGGCTGGGGGAGGGGATATTGGGGGATGGGGTTGGAGGAGGGGTGTGGAAGCCGAAGTCTTGGGGAGTAACACTTGGCTGTGAAGCCTTGAGGAAAAGATTGATGGCGGGGCTTGGGAATAACATTGACAGGAGGGAAGGGGAGCGCTGGGAGGCATCACTGGAAGTGGGATGTGTGGGTATTGCTGGGGGCCATACTGGGTGTGAGGACAACATGTGGGGCAGATGTAGGGAGCTTGTGTTGGAGAGACTTGGGGGCTAATATTCCTGGGGCCTGTGGAAGGGAAATGGACTGTGAGGCTGCTGAGGGGAAATTTAGGAGCAGGGGATTGGAGTCTGGGAGGAGAATTTGGATTTGGAATCGGGAGGGGAGCTTTGAAAATGAACTTTGTAGAGGGAGAAGAGGATATCAGAGAGGTTGGTGGTACGTGGGGAACTTGAGCATAACCTTGGTGTATGTGGAGAGGAAGAGAGGCTGAGGATCACATTGCAGAATCTAGCTAGAAGAGCCTTAGGACAGCATAGAAATGTTTGTGACTCAGGATACAGCCACAGGGATGGGGGTGAAGTTATAGTGGAGCAGGGCAGAAGGGCACTTTGTGGCACAGTTTAGCTACTGGAGCAATGTGCTGAGCAGTTTGAGGAAGGAGACAATAGGGTACAATTTAGGAGTCTGATCAAGGGTGCACAGTAAAGATAATCCTTATTGTCAAGAAGCAGAGATGGAGAATGGGGTAATTCAGTTTTAATTAGTACCGTGTTTCATATACTATCTATATCCCAAACCCTCTCTACATTACTTTTTTATCTTGCTTTTCATCCTGAAGGGTCAAAAAGTGCCTTAGATCAATATACTTTTGAGAGATGGGAGTGGATGGTGGGGGGGAGGGGAAACTGAGTGTAGAAAAAGGAGATAAGTCACAGATCTGGGTGGTAGTAGACATGACATGGTTGGGAGATTGGCCCTGTAGCTGCCGCCAACAGTTTCAGGGAGATCATTTATGCCTTTATGAAGAGGATCACTTTAAGCATTTAATAATCTTTCCAGTGTGACACTTTTTGTGAGGTGATTGGGGAGGAGGGCTCTCTAGCTGGCAGGGTTCTAGCTTAATATCTTGAATTTCTATATTGCTTTTAATTTCCAAGGATTTCAGAGTATTTTGCAAACAGCATATGTATGGTGTTCACTTTTTACATAGATGAAATTAAACAACAGCTACTTATTAATACCTGTTTCAAATTGAATGAGTCTCCTTCCAGATGTCAAAAACGTGGATTCATTTTCTGACACTTTGTCATTCATAAATTCTTATTCATAGATTACAAGGTTACTCTTGTGGTTTAGGATTTTGAAACTTGTTTGAATGTGACATTTAAAACCTCACTATCGATTTTTGAAAACTTCCTTTATTCATATTAACACAATGTGAGACAGCCCTCTATTTCAGATATCAGGGTTGCAGTAATTCATAGTCACCAATTTGTTATACAGTGTTTAATAAGCCATACCCAGCAAGAGATCATGAGTTATTAATTATTGCATGCTGACTTAGTATCTGAATGAATATCATAGTCCCCTTAATATTTAACTTCCATATGATGATGATTGAAATCAGTAATCAAACTTTCACTTATTGGCTTGTAGAAAAGTATATAAAATATTCAATATTAAAAAGTAATATTCTTCTGTTAAACAATTAAGTATAAAGCTCTATGTTCTTTAAGTTTGACTTAGTTTTATACTGCATACTTTCTGATATTGTAAATTTCAGGATATGTATTATGTGGGCAGCTGACAGTAGGCATGACCTTGTGCAGTACCATTTAAAATATTCTTTGGATAAGGTTTGGACAGACTCCTTGATTTCTATTCAAAGAATCCATGCACTTTCATGTTCATAGGTAAATGGAAATTGTAAAGGTGCTGCAAATAGTTGAGGTTGTATCAGAATTTGTATTATGAACCCTTGAAAAATATTTGAAGTTCACTCCAATATGAAACTTGGAATTAAAATTTAAAAATAATTCAACAAATATTTTTACATGTTGTACATAATCCATCAGAATCTTTTAAATTTAAACATAATGAAAAAGTTTACTTTTAGATCCCCTTTGCTTCTGTAACTCACATCATCTTCTCCTAAAGGAGAACCATCAGAGTTTTGTTCTGTACTATGAACAAGGACTCCTGGTGGTGTTTGAAATATTGTTACCAATATTTGAATAATGGCATGTGCAGTAACTTTTTTTCCCCAGCTCTTTTTATGAGGCTGGCAGTTCCTTGGTAGGATTTTTTTTTTTTTTTTTTTTTTTTTTTTGTAGGCTGGATAATACTTTCCCTCATTTCCTATACTGTATGTTGCCCCTTTTCTGCATTCTCACCACTCTTGAGGCCTGCGGACTCAGCTTCCATATTTCCACATAGAGACTAGCGGAGACTTAACTGAGAGCCATTCAATATGGCTTCCTAGGTGTGGTCAACACTTAAAATTTAGATTGACCTAGCTATGTTGCTCAGGGGTGTGAAAAATTTACACCACTCAGAGCTGTAGTTAAGTCTACCTACCCCCCAGTGTGGATATGGCTAGGTTGGGGAAGTGGATTGCCTACATTGATGGAAAAACCTCTTCTGACCATGTAGGAATTATCTGTACTATGGTGTTAAAGTGACGCTGCAACTGTGCAGCCATAGAGCCATAGTATAGACATGGCCTTAGTTTTGCGGAGTGGACAGTCTTCACTCCTTTCTTTCCAGCTGCTGAACACACTGTCTATGTAGCAATACTATCTTTGGCTGATTTGGAATTTCTAGCTTGTATAATAGTCATACCTTCTAGATGTTTCAAAGGTTTAGATTGGTACATTACTAAATATTTACTTGGGTTTTCATAATATTAAACCGTTGTCTATTAAAAGCACTTTTGTCTATCTTGGGGTAACCTTCTTCCATTATGAGGATTTTGCAGTTCCAAACAATATCTTCTTATCTCGTTCCTTGAACAGGCCATCATTGCTGTGACCCTTTGAGGCTGGGAGTACCTAGTCACGTTAAGTAATTGATGACCAAGATATTGGTGGAACCAAGGTGGTTCTTTTGTGTGGTTCTATTTTACCTCATTAAGTTGCCTCCTCCTACTTACATGAACATCCGTGACACTTCTGGCCAGGAGGTGGAGTCTAGTCAGTGTAGTCATGATATTTTCTATTGTGCGTATTGTATTTTGTGACTCACTTTAAAATGGCTTTTAAAGATTGCTGTGGTTGTGGTATGTAAAATTTCGAATTTTACATACAAAGGTGATGAGAACAAAAACTGGAGGGCAAAAGTTGTAGAGCAAGTCAAGATGTTGAGTTAAAAACACTAATTGTCTTGTGAGGGTTGACCTCCCTCAGCCAGCTAGCTCTTAGGTCATCATGCCACACTCTCAACCAGACACTAAGGGCTTGTCTACACTGGCAATTTACAGCGCTGCAACTTTCTGGCTCAGGGGTGTGAAAAAACACTGTGCTGAGCGCAGCAAGTTTCAGCACTGTAAAGCGCTGGTGTAGACAGTGCACCAGCGCTGGGAACTACTCCCCTCGTGGAGGTGGTTTTTCTCCCAGCGCTACGCCACGACCACACAAGGCACGTTAAAGTGCTGCCGCGGCAGCACTTTTGCATTCCCAGTGTAGACTAACCGAGAGTAACACATTTTGTTTTCTGTCAAAGCCCACCATTTTGGAAATAAGGTGGTAAATTATCTGTTGCATCACTTTCTCAAAAATAGTTTAGTCTGTCACATGTCTTTTTTTTTTTTTTTTTTCCCCAGCTTTGTATAACTTATGTGAACATTAGGCCATCTGCTCTTTAAGCATCTTTCCAAAATAATATGCATAGTCACCACCAGTCTTTGTTCAACTTAGCTCCCGCTCTGCACCTTTGCAGATTAACACCTCTGCATTTTAGACAAATTTTGAGTTTGCCCTAGACCAACAGCTCAGTACTCGGATAAAATGGCTCAGAAGTTTATATACCGTTCATTAATGTGTACATTTAAAATATCCACGTATTAGCTGTCTTTTACAGACAGAATTGATTCCACAAATTTTAATGTACTTCATGTACGTGTTTTCAACATCTGTGAGATCTTATTGATTGGTCACATGGAGGCAAATCTGTTTCATATTACGTGTGAACCATTCGTCTCTTTGTGTGGAGTATAAAAATGTTAAATTAGCATGAAATGGAATCTTGAATCAGGTGATAACTTAACTTCATCTAGATAGCAGTAAAAAGTTTGGTACTTAATGGGACTCTGTCAACTTGAAGTCTAGTTTTACAAAACGAAGTCAGAAATGGTTTTGGGTACTTCCTGAATCCCCCTTGCACATTTGGGGTTTTACATTTTCATTTTCCTAGTTTAATTTTTTTTTTCTCCCCAGCTTGTGTTTAAATATCAATACAAACAAAAGAAGCAGCTTACAGGGTGAAATAATGAAACTCACTGTAAACAAAGTTTTGCCAAATACAAGAAGTTAAGACGAAGATTTTTTTTCTCTAATCTAACTTTATGGTAATGTTGCCTATTACTTATAACAATATTTGGTTAAAAAAGTGAGTTTAACTTGTCTGCAATAACCTTTTGCTGTTTTATTGATGTGTTCTGGCAAGAAGTTTTTAAGTAGGCCTTTATGCCTACATCAAAATGCAGTTGCTCAAGTTTTAGTAATTCTTAGAATATATGTTGAAGTTAGACAGTGTCTCCATACTCTGGGTACCCCAGTTAGCTGTGTAAAGCAAGGTGTTAAGCACAGTTAATGCAGTACACCTCTACCCCAAAATAATGCAACCCTATAAAACACGAATTCGGATATAACGCGGTAAAGCAGTGCGCGGGGGGGGGAACAGCTGCGCACTCCGGCGGATCAAAGAAGTTCATATAACGCAGTTTCACCTATAATGCAGTAAGAGGACAGGGTTATATCGGGGTAGAGGTGTATTGGCAAATAAATGTAGAGTATGTTATATTCTTTGTAATAGCTTGGACATTAGAACTAACTTTGAGTGTGTCAGTGTTAAGACACTGAGTTTGATTCTATCTTAAGTGCCATGGAATGTTAAATCTGTCTCATAATCCATCAGGGATATATGATGTTTTATTTGAAGGTTGGAATTGGAACCCTTAACCGTCTTAATACTGAGCTTGATTCCTTGATCTTCTGTTTCAAAGGCAAGAGTGCTACCAATTGAGCCTTGATTTTAATCTTACGGGAAGTGATCGCTGGGGGCGGCGGGGTGTATGGTTTATTCTTTGAAAATCGTCAGGCTTTCATAAGGCCTAGTTGTGTACCAACATGTAGGTTTTAGTGAAACAAGTAAGATACTTCACTACAAGAAATGGGGGTCTTGACACATACTAGTTAATGCTAACTAGTTAACTAACATGAGGTAAAATCCTAGTGAGGACAAGGCAGTTTGTCGTTTTCCCACATGTTGGCGGGTAAAAGTTAATGGGGGAGCCTATGGTTTTACTTCAACCTGCTAACTCACATTAAAACTACAACTGCTTGATTTTCATTGGGATTTTACCTCATGTTTGTTATCACATGTAAAGAACATATTTATTTTCCTAGGGAAGACAAGGCCTCAGGTTTTGAGGTAGAGAGCAAGACTTTCAATAAATCATTTAGGACCCAAGTGTAAGTGATATTTTTACAAACAGCTTTATTCACCTGAAGTGAATTTCGGAAACTCTCTCGGAAAATGTTTTTCTTTCTCTATTATTTTAAATATTGTTCATGTGAAATATTTTGAACAGCTCTTGTGCTTACTGTCCTTAACTAGATCATACTGCTTATATTAACTGAGTCTCACAATTTTTACTGTTGGCTGTGATTCTCCTGCTTTTATATTTTTAAGTCAGATCTTTAATCTCTTTTTTGGTTTGATTTCCTTTTTCTCCACTTCCTTTTTAAAGAAAGGATAAACATCAGTAATAATTGTATGAGAACTGCTGAGACCATATGGTTATTGTGTAAATATGGTACTCAAATCAGATATTCAAATCACAAGCATGGAGCAATGATGGAGTCCTAAGGTTACTCAGTTTATAGTCAGTATGGGCATCTTACATTTCTTCATCCCTCAGTATTCCAGGAATTGCTGTGAAGAAATTTATGGTGTTTGTGCTGCTGCTGGAGCAGCAGAGGGAAAGTGACCAAGAACAGGTCAGATTTTCTCCCATCAGTTATATGTTTTGTGCAAAGGCTGCGCAGATGTAGGTTGAGAATCTACAGAGGCCATAAAAGGAGGGTGTGGGGGGATAAGAAATGAGTATGACTCAGGCAAATAGAGAGGAGACAGACAAAAGTATGATAGTTATACTAGTGACATCATCTTTAGGACCAAAATCAGTCTCTTGCTCCCTGGGGCAGAAGGAAATAGGAGTACTGTGGAATTGGGCTCTCATTTATTGGATGAAGTGAAAAATTCATTGATCTCTTCCCCCATCTATTGAAGAGGAAGTTTTGGGGCTATTTATTGAACTGCATCAAGCCCTTCTGAGCCAAAGGAAGGGTTGCTGTCATCCAGGGCATTTAAAGTGGCAGATGGAAATAAAATGAAGGGAAAGAATAGGAATTCCAGAACCACCTCATAAAAGAAAGAAGTTCAAAAGAGGTGGAGCATGAAATATAGTCAAGAACAAAATTGACTTTGTAGCTTAAATAATTAGAAGATTAACAGTCACTGAGCAGTTTTTAGCTAGATTTATTTCTTGTATCCTAGTTTACACTGACTCTGCTAGCAGCCACAGGACCCTCTGTTGCTTTTTACAGATTCAGACTAACACGGCTACCCCTCTGATACTCTGCTAGCAGTTGTATTCCTATATTTTAGCCACTCTTTCTCTTTTTTTTTTTTTTTTTTTCTTCCCAGTCTCCACAAGCTGTCTCTTCTGGACAAAGAAATCTAACTTCCTTTTAATTTAAATATCAATCCAAAGCAGCTTTCTGCTGTTTCTATACAGCAGTAAACTGTACAGTGAAACTTACCTTGCTAGTACTGTAAACTGCTAATGCTATCAACTTGCTGACTTATGCTCATCGTTCTCAACAAAAACAAAATAATAAGTTGGTACTTCAGAAAGTGGAGCATAACTTGTTTTTAGAGCGCTACCTCTCTTCTCCCTTCAGTATTCCAAGGTCTTGGGACTATTGTGCAACAGAAATATATAGAAGGACAAAATACAATATAAATAATAAGCAGCAGATATATGTCAGCTATGGTAGAATAATGTGGATTATATAGGCCATATGGTGCATTCTTGCAAAGTTATTTGGGACACTAGAATAACACTTTAAAACATTAGGATGCATGATCCATATTGTTGTAATGCAGTTTCATACAGGCTCAATCTGAGTACACTTACGCTTTGCCAGAGTCGGAGCTCACTCTAGAAACTGAGCTCTTACCTAATGCAAACAGTATACTGCATTACACTATATCTTTTCTGATTTTCCACCCTTAACGATCCTGTGTCCGTTGTTGGAAAGATCAAGTGGTGATAAAGCTGAACAATGTTCCAGATCTCTAACATCTAGGAAGACTGTACGGTCTGTTTAGCTATTGCTGCCACGTTCCACAGTCACTGTATTACCGCTATGTTTAATGCCTACTGTAATGTGCTTTGAGAATGGGTGGAATGTGAAAGATGATACATAATACCAAATTCTGTTACGTTAAACTATGTGTAACTGCAAAATTTTGCAGTGTTTTATGTGATTTTCTGTAACACTTGGTGTGAATTAAGATTGACATTCTGATAAAATTGGATTTCCTGGTAAGCTGATGACACCTTGATTGTAAAGACTCTTAGCAGAATGACTTCCACAAATAACAAAGAGCTAGATTTTCAAGCAGAGTTTAGAAGTGTGGATAAAAATTTCATATTGTTCACTTAGGTATGCTGTATATGATAGCAGATGCTACACATGATCTACTAAAGACTGCTTTAGTAAACTGTTGTAAAAAGAGTAAACCCTTAATAATATGTTGTCTAGACACTTCATGTGGCTTGTGGAAAACTTAAGGAAGTATGAGAAACCTTAGGTATTTGCTAGAGTATTGTCAGAGAAAACAGAAGAACACAAGATACAGGAAATATCATTTAGGACGTTTCCCATTACCTCCTTTGCTTCCCTTTACCTTCAGAAGTGCTGTGTTGTTGTGACCTTCTCTCCAGCTGATGAAGTCTGGACTTGGTTACCTCAGCTGAATTAATCTGCCATGAACATATCTCCAAGTGGGTCAGTAGAGGCTTTCAACTTTTTTCATACCCTAAACCCACATTGAGCCATCCAGACGGTCTGCCTCAGCTAGGCCTAGGAATTGTTTGGAGCTCATCAGAGGAGATGACATTTTCCAGGGTGTTTTTGTAAAGCGTAACATTGTCTTAGAACGAGATGCTCTCTATTCCATTATGAATTCCTTGAGTTACCCAGTTACCTTTTTAGGTGTCTGTCTTAAAGGATTTTTTTCTTCAGTAGACCTCTTCATTTTTACACAGAGCATATAGTGAAAGTCTGTCAAAAAGTCTGTCAGACTTGTCTCCTCAATCAGATATTGCTTTCCTATATGTTTGGCACCAACCTCCTAGAACCATAATCTTCCAGGGTAGGTAGAAAGTTCATTTCTAAAAATGAGGAGCTGTTTTCAGAAAGGTGTTTACATCACAAAGTCAATATGCACAAACCCAATTCTTTTTCCTTTGTAGGGTATGTCATTTTTAGCGTCCTTTATTTCTAATTATATCTTCTACCATATTACATTTTTCTGGTGTTCATGTTTGTTTTTTTTATGTATTTGCAGATGTTTGTGTTATCCCTTTCCTGCTCTAGTGGAGCTATATATATTAAAATCTTTCCGTTTTTTATTGCAAGACAGTTCCTCCAGTTTGTCTTCATCTCCTTAGTACTGAGGTGCCCAGAACTGATGGTCTAGCTCAGGGGTCGGCAACCTTTCAGAAGTGGTGTGCCGAGTCTTCATTTATTCACTCTAATTTAAGGTTTTGCGTGCCAGTAATACATTTTAACCTTTTTAGAAGGTCTCTTTCTAGAAGTCTATAATATATAACTAAACTATTGTTGTATATAAAGTTTTTAAAAATTTTAAGACGCTTAATTTAAAATTAAATTAAAATGCAGAGCCCCCCGGATTAAATTAAAATGCCATAGGTTGCCTACCCCTGATCTAGCTGCAGTCATACTAGATTGTATATATCCACCGCCTAGCTCTGTGAAATACTTCTGTGGATGCAACTCAGAGTGGCACTTGCTCTTCTGCTGTTGCCATATTATATGGTACTTTTATATCTAATTTGACTGATACTGCTGTGGCAAAGTATGTCCTTCGTTGCCTCAGCCTTTCTCCCTCAGACAGTGGGGGCCCAGAGTGAATCAGTCTTTCTCCAGAGGTTTTTAATTCTTCACTCTGATTTATTTTTTTAATATTTACAAGGTGAGCCTCAGGGTAGCTCTCTTAAGCAAAACAAAAAAAACAAACTCTCAACACACAAAAGGAGATACTTTACCCTGCCCACTTTCCGGGGTTTTACCTTATTATGCTGGTTTCTGGTTGCCAGCCCTTCCCCAAACGGCAGTTAAGTAGGCTATTTCCCCTACGGGTAGGAGAGCAGCCTTCCTCCCAAGAGAAGCCTTTTCTCCCTTCTGCCACTAACCCTGCTGTAGTTTGTTTCTCATCCCTCCTCACTCTGTCTCAAGGGAAGAGGGGTGTTTAAAGGTCACTGTTAGCCTTTAATTGATTCAGGTGCCTCTGAGAGGAAAGGGCCTTCGTCATTTTAAGGCTGATATTACTTGCCTTCTACCACTCTTATAGCTGTCAGATCTGACTTTGTCACATTACCTTAACAGAAGTTCATAATAGCAGAAGTGCTGCTCCTACTAGGTCAACCCACATTCCCTACTTCTTTGTGTGATACTTCCCATTTCCAGTATCTCAATTCTCTGTGGAGGAGTCGCTTTTTTGTTGTTGTCCTCAAACCCATTGTGCCTATGGGTTTAGAAACCGTAGTGCAGAGCTTCAGCAAGCTTGCTTTTGATCTAGTACTGTGATGAGAGAAGCTGAACAGAAAATAGCTTTTCCTATCCTGCAAAAAGTTTTGAGATTTCAAACATGTTCCTGTTCTGCATAATGATGAAAGGAGACACCTTTTGAATTTTTTGCAGGAAAAAATTAGACACTCACCCCAGAATAACAAATAGCCTGGTGGGTAGAGTGCTCATCTGTGATGTGACCGAGAAGGGCCTTTGAATCTGGGTCTCCCGCATCCCAAGTTAGTGCCCTAACCATTGGGATATTGGCTATTCTGGGGTATCACTCTAACAGTTTTAGTTTAGATGAATTGGTATTTTTCTATGAAAAATGTTCTGTCAGATTCCCAACCTGCTCAAATGATGTGTGCTGCTGTGCATATGGTTTATAAGAGAGGAAAAACAAACAAACCTCTTTGATCTACTTATCATAGTGTTTCTATTTCAAGGCAAGTGAAAGTACAATAAACATTGGATAGATTTTTTTCATTTGCAGACAAGAGACCATGTGGAAAACTTCAGTCCTAAAGGTGAATGTCTTGAAAAATCACAAGCATGTGTAAATGAGATTGTAATGGAAATGATTTTTCAGCCTTGACTACAGAGAATGCATTATTAAGTTGCTGGTTGCAATTTCGGAAGTGATGTAATCTAGAAAAAGGAGTTTGGAGTTGTACTTAGATTCTAGTTTCAGCTATGCCACTTACTGTTCAGTGTTAGGTGAATAAGGCAATTTTTGTTTCTTGGATTCCCATCTGTAAAATGGGGGTCTTAACCACTTGTATAAAGAATATTCAGGTCCTCAATGCGGATGAATTGTACTATAAGTAAGGCTGTGAGTCTGTCATGGAAGTCACGGATTCTGTAACTTTCCAGGACTTCTGCAGCAGCTGGTGCGACTGGCATGGGGGCTGCCTGAGCAGTTTGGGCAGCCCCTGGGCCAGCCTCAGCAACCGCTGCTGGGGCAGTCTCCGGCCACCGCACCTCTCCCACCCCAGCACCAGCAGGAGTTTAGGTGTGGGAGGGGGCTCAGGGCTAAGACAAGGAGTTGGGATAAGGGAGGGAGTGAGGGCTTTGGTTGGTGCTTACTTTGGGGTGGGGAGGACTCTCTTTAAGTGGCAACATGTTCCTAGGTGGAGGTGCAGCCAGGCGGCTCTGCGTGCTGCATCCATGTTCAGGCACCGTACCTGCAGCTTCCATTGGCTGTGGTTCCTGGCCAATAGGAGCTGCGGAGCAGGCGCTCGGGGTGGGGTCAGTATGCGGAGCCCCCTTGGCCACGCCTCCACTTAGGGGCCACATGGACATGCTGTTGGCTTCTGGGAGCTGGGGTAGGGAGCCTGCCAGCCCCATTAGGCCCCCCCAGCACCAGCATGACCCATGTCCCCTCCCGTCCCCTTCCTGCAAGCTTTGTAGTCTAGTATTCTGCCATTTTCTCCTGCACTGCTCCAGTCTATGACAGCCTGCAATGAACACATGCTATAGAACTAGAGCAAAGTGGCTGAGGGTACAGTTTCTCTTCATTGCTCTCCGTAATGCTTTGAGAAAATTTTTCAATTTTCAGGTCTTTTGTGAATGTAGTTCAAATAACTAAAGTAGTACAGGAGTCTGGGCTGTATGCTAAGTGTGGAGGGAGGAGAGCTAACAACACAGCCAAGTAAAGGATATGGGAGTGGTAAGGAACTAGTCAAAGGTAAAGCAACAATGTGGATGGACATGCTGTTTTTGACATACTGTAGTTGCTCATGTCATGTCACAGAGACCCTTGAGGTCTGGTTTACCCTAGAAAAATTAAACTGATTAAATCCCCCAGAACACTTTGTACTCGCATGTAAAAATGTTCCAAAGAGTCAAATGGTCTAATAACTGGTTGGAATGGACTATTTGAGCGGGTTTAATTAGTTACAACTCAATGTGACCCAATTTAATGGTAGCATTACTGCAGACCAATTGGAATAGTACAAGGAATGTTTGGTTGAACTTGACTCCAGGTCACTAATGGCCCTGTGAAATCTTCTAGAATGTATTTCTTCTTGGAACTGTACTGAGGTTTATAGGATAGAGTGTATTGTAACTAAAATGGCTTAAGATGCCAAAGTGAATATTAAGGAAAATATCTTAAACCAATTCAACATGTGTGGATGCAATAAATCATTATGCTTAATCTGGTCCAATTACAAATGGTTCAGTTCTTCAATATGGAAAAAACATTAGAGAGAAGCTTTGATATTAGGGAGGCTCTTAAAATTTATTAGGCTTAAAAAATGAATTTACCAGTCACTTGTTTTTATTTCTTACCATGTTTTGTAATTATGGCAGGACTTTGCTTAAACAAGGGCTCACTTGTTTCCTACCCTGTTTTAATTTCCTATTTGATCGTGCAGTGAAGCTATTAGACATCCAGATACTGTGGTGATGGGCACTATAGAAATTCTATAAGATGAATAGCTTTTCTCTACAATAGAAAGATCTCACAAACAAAAGATTACTTCATTGCAGATAGTGAAGTTACATTTCAGTGTATTAAACTCTTAACAAAACCCGAATACCTAAAATAGCTAGAATACACAAAAAGAATGGTGAAGTAAAATGCACATGTACAATTGCTTCCCCTAAATTTGCTTTGGAGTCTCTTAAATGCAGGGAGGACGGGGACTTCCCCCTCAAACTGTCATATGTAACATAGTTCTTAAAATACAATATACCAGCTTTAGTAGAATTCTTTCACAGTAGAAGGTTGTATTTAGTGTCCTCCTGTAGGGAGGAGGGAGTATTTTTATTAGATATGGCTTTATTTGTTGCCGTGATAAATTTGAAAGAACTCTGGTCTTTATGGGATTATCTTGAAATTAATAACATCTGATTCTTGTTTTAAAAGTAACATTTTTTTGTTTAAGGAGCATCTGCAGAGTCTTCACAAGAGGAGCAAACAGCATCTTGTGAAGGTACTGGGTTTTCATGTTTGAAAATCTTTTGTCGTGCCAATAAATGGGATTAAGAAAAATAAATATTTTTAGTAATTGCAAAAAACATCTTTATTAAAGTGTTCATGGTGGTATTCCAAAGTTGTTTGTTTGATATTGCTGGCTTCACGTTAAGCAAATGTACATAATGCCTCAATTTTTTGTTTAGGTTCAAATGTTGCTGTTAGTATGGAAGTCTCAGAACCTGTTGGTAAGACATGGCCATTAACAGTTTCTAATATCACTTGGGTTGATTTATTGTTAGCTAAAATGAAGGCTGCCTTAGTTGGGTCTTTGCAGTTTGGTTGGTACAAATCTCTCAGTATCACTGCTGTGTGCCTGAATAAGAAAAGAGACTGCAGTAAATTTTGTGATGGCAGACATAATGGGATTATTTGAACACTGAAGAAGAATATTCTGTATTTTCTACACTTCTTTTCTTCAATACATTCATTATTTCAAATTGTAAAATAGTCTCAATGTTTCATGCCATGGCATGCTCCCTATTGAGTAAGTGAAACAAGTCATAACGTGTTGAATGTAAAGATGCCATATTTTTCCTGATTTTTGTATGCAACTTTCCCTTTTCCTGCTAAAATTGTGGTAGTCTTCAGTGTAGTTTCCAGTACAAATATTAGTCTGTAGTTGACCATTATGCTATTCTAAGTCCGTGTTTGGGTTTTCTTTTTCCCTATAAAAATGCTGCTTTGTTAAAATCGAAGTCTCTTAAATCCCTGAGAGTCATAATTTTCTGATGTCAGCAGCCAAGCTTGCTTGAAAGCTTGTGGTAATATCCATTTCAAATGAAGCAGAGAGTACCTGCTTTGCATACCAGGACATCCACAAACAGAATATCTGAAAAGCAGAAAAGTTGCATCTTGATTTAAAAATATCTATATATTAATTAGTTATTGCTGGAGTAAAAAGATTGACTAGCTTTTCTGAGTTACATTCTTAATTTATTTGAATGTACTTCGTTTCACTCTAGTAGAAAATGGAGAGACAGAAATGTCCCCTGAAGAATCATGGGATCACAAAGAAGAAACATGTGAAGCAGAGCTAGGAGGTGGCCCATCAGGAGATGCAGGGCATACTGAGGAGAGTGCCCAGGAAATGATGGAGGAAGAGGAGGAAATACCAAAACCTAAATCTGTAGTAGCACCACCAGGTGCTCCTAAAAAAGAACATGTAAATGTAGTATTCATTGGACATGTAGGTAAGTTACAGATAAACAACTGCAGGGCAAGGGATAGAGCTTTCTGATAACGTGAATAATAAGTTCTTGTATAACTCTGTCCTTTAATGAATCCAAATTGTGACTTTTGCTCTCCCTTTCTAGGTTAACAAGTTACTAGAATTGGCAGAATAATTTTTAGATAAGATTGACAAATATTAGTAATATTTCTTTGGAATTTAATAACCTAGGTTATTGTGTACAATTTTGGCTGAAGATTTGAATCTGTGTGGCAGAGGCTTTACTTGCCTAGAATAATTAGGTTGCATTAATAACCCCATCATAGATGAATGATCATTGATAGCTCTTCCAGTATCATATTCTGATACTTCTTAATATAAAAGTTAATATCTGTGAAATACCATTTTCTTTCTTTTACAAAAATGCTGCTGCTGTTCAATTTTATGACATTCTTTAGAATGACCAGGGCTGGCCTCTCGCCCACTGCATAGCTGGTGCTGTGTTGTAGGTTAGGTGAAGGCTACCCAAAAACCTCTCCTGCAAAAAAACAAAAAGTCCTTTGCCAGAGAATGTTTTCTTTTAATCCATTTCTGGTAAAACCATACCTGAAATATTGGTGCTACACAACCAAAATGTTGTTAACAAATTGGAGAATTCGGAGAGAAGCAACAAAAATGGACGAGTTGACTAGAAATTGAGAAACACTTATATGCCACTGTCCCACTTTAAGTGTTTTTAGACAATCAAAAAAAGTGAAGGATGAAAGTATGAAGGATGGACAATAATTATTAAGGGTGATAGAGGAAAATACAGACTGAATATATTTTACTGACAATAAAATCTTAAATTAGGGAATAATCTTCCAAGAGAAGTGGGAGAAGCTCCATTGGGGCATTTTAAAACTAAACAGGACAAATTACTTAAAAAATGTCCTACAAAACAATGCTATATTGTCATGAAATGGGTTTGATGGACCTAACTTTCTCTTTTTTTAAATACTTAAAACTAAATGACTTTGTAAAGTATCTTTGTTTTGTATGTTTGTTAGATGCTGGTAAATCAACCATTGGAGGACAAATAATGTACGTAATTTTAAAAAAATAAGATTTCTTTGAACTGTTACAATCTTTAATATTGTGATTTATAACACTTGGGAAGTAAATAGTATGATTGGTTTTAGTGAGCATAGACTTTTTTTTTAAATGAACTACCACTCCAGGTCTATGAATTTAGTAAGTCATTGTCTTTGATTTATTAGCTTCAATGTTCCAGTCTTATTGCTCAGGATTTGCTTAACGAAAGCATAACTGTTCAAAGGCATATTTTACTAAATAACAAAAAAATTCTTTAGAATATTAGATACCATTTTTTCTGAGAGCTGTTGTTTAAAACTCATGTTCAGATTGATTCATCCCTTGTTAAATTTTGTCCCATGTGAGATTTTTAAGACTTTTAATTTGAATATGATCAGCCTCTGATATTAGCATTATCATTCATATATTGAAATCCAGATATTGATTTTAAATCATACCAGATTATAAATTGTCAACTTTCTTTATATACATTAAACATTTACGGAATAAATCTGGAATAACTTTCCCATAGGAGAAGTTTCTTCATAAGGCCAGCCTTTTAGAAGTTGGCTTTCACTATGCAGCACAATGTCACTCTCTTAAGCCACAAGAGTATATTTTAATATCTGTCACTGGAAGCACTCATAATTCACTTACGTGTTAATTTTTAAAAATTCTGTGAAGATACTTTGTATCAATTAGTTCCATAAGTTCTGCAGTTTTTTTATTTTTGTTATGCCTTTTTAAATTTTGTTGAATATCCCTTTTTATTAGAAAAAGTAAAGTGTCTGTTGTACCTTCTCTCAGCCATTAATTATTCTGAATGCTGCTATAATTTCCCCACTTATTAGTTTCCTTTCTAAATTAAACAGATCCACTTTTACCATTACAAGATCAGATTGATGCTTTAAGGAAAAGCAACATAACTGATATGTTAGTTTTATATAAAGAGTATCTAATATAGATCTCTAGGCTTTTAATATGCAAAAGATCTGTGGGAAAACGGCAATTTTCCTTTCCTTGCCAATTTAAGAAGGCGCTGGTCAAAAGTATCTGTCTTCAGACTTCACCCAATTTAGCATTTTTCTTTTATGTAAACTTATCATGTGCCAAGGTTTCTGATTTGTATTACCATTTTGTAGTTCTATGGACAGTGACTCAGTCACTTATCTGGTTTGGTTTAGAATATAATGCTTTTAGTTGCTGATACCTCTTCTTTTCCTTTTCTCCTTTTATATTTTGTGTGTCTTGTACGTGGTTTTATTGTTGTCTCTAATATTTATTTGTTTTAAGATTAACAAATTGGACTAGTCAAAACTTCCAATCTTCTGTAACTGTTCTGTTCTAACTATGGATGTCTGTGTATGCATATATTTTCCTTTAAACATTTGTTTTAAAATAATCCAGAAAAATAGTACTTGCTTGATTAAAAGACATTCTGAATTAAGACAGTTCCTTGGGAGGTCATGTCTGTGAAATGAATATATTAGATTTTGTACCCTTTTTTAAAATTTATTAAATTGAAGCATTTTAAAATGCAATATACAACGTTCTTATTTTTTTGTTTTTCATTATGTCATTTGTATACCTTTTAAACTGTAGAGCTCATATAGTAGGTAGGCTTATGCCTTGTTTGCGCTTTACTTTCTTAACAGATAGCCATGCCTTACTTTTTGAATTATGGAATTGCTCTTCTGAGAGCAGATATTCCATTGTTACCCTTTTCAGACCGTACCTCAGATCTACAGAGTAATCGGATCATATACTCCAAGGGTTCTCAAACTTCATTGCACCACGACCCCCTTCTGACAACAAAAATTACTACATGACCCGGGGGGGGGGGGCAAAGCGTGAGCCCACCCAAGCCCCACCGCCCCAGGCTGGGGGCCAAGGGCTTCAACCCCAGGCGGGAGGACCTGTAACCTGTGCCCCACCATCTAGGGCTGAAGCCCTCGGGCTTCGGCTTCATCTCCAGGCAGTGGAGCTTGGGCTTTGGTTTCGGACCCGGATCCCAGCAAGTCTAATGCCAGTTCTGGCGACCCCATTAAAAGGAGGTCGTGACCCACTTTGGGGTCCCGACTCACAGTTTGAGAACCGTTGATATACTCCATTAGAATAGAAACTTAGCTGCCATGTAGTTAATGTAAAATGTCTTCTTTTTTTTCTTCCCCATGCCCCAGGTACTTAACAGGAATGGTTGACAAAAGAACACTTGAGAAATATGAAAGAGAAGCTAAAGAGAAAAACAGAGAAACCTGGTATGAATCTTACCTATACCATGGCATCCTTTTTTAGCTTCTGAGAGGAGATTGTTTTGAAGTTTTCCTTTTAGTATTTGGTTCCTTTAGATTTTTCCAGCCAGGGCTTTGATGTGTGCCACATTATGCAGTGCATTCCATGCTGGAGCAGATTTTGCTTCCATATCATACAGAATATTGCCTTAATTTGTGGTGCTGCACAGTAGCAGCTGACTGGTAGGGGTGATGGAGGAAGAAAACCATCCTCAGACAGCCAGGGAACCCTTCTGTCTTCCTGCCCTTCCCCTATAAGTACTGTATGAAAGAGGTGTCAGAGAAAGAGGCTTACCGTTCTGGGGGATAGGGAGGGAAGTAGCAGGCTGGATCACAAAACTTTTCACCTAATGGGATGAGTGAATGAAATAGGGCCCTGAACTGTTAGCCTCCCAGGCTGTGAAGAGCCACCCTGCTGCCTCCTTCCTCTGCCAACAGTTCCTGGGCGGCTGTGTACCCTCTCAGAAGCATCTCCTGCTTCTTGGAGGGGATGGAGACGGCGCACAGTAGAAGAGGACTTCATTAGAGGCAATAGCTATGAAGCAATGCAAAGTGGTAGATTTCGACCTGAATTAATTGTATTTGGACAAGGTAGAGGGATAGAAGGTGGCATGAATTAATTGTACTGAAGTAAGCCTATGTGGGGACCACCTTTTCCATTAGAATCCTATGACAAAACCACATAGGGTCCCTCCACAAAATCCTGAGTATTCTGAGCAGAGACCTTTCCCCCCACCCATCCATATCCAGTTTCAGAAATGCTTTGAGTCATACAGTGGGGGAACATCTTTTAAAAACAAGTTTCAAACTTAAAATATGGCATGATGTGCAACTGAAATGTGAAACACAGATTTTGTCAGTGTCACATATTTTAGTGACACATTAACAGGCTTGAAAGTTGAGAGGTATGTCTTCAGCTTTACTATATATCGGGCCTTTGCCCTGTTCCTTTTGAGGGACCCCTCTCATGTGTTAACTGCTTCTTCAGCAGGTCCAGACTGTGTGCTCTGGAAGTTATAGAGGAAGTTCCTCCTTTTCATCAGAAAAAGGGATTCTACTCTCAGTACTTCCTGATCCCCAAGTCCAAGGAAGGGGTGAGACCTATCCTCAGTCTCTGCGATCTCAGCAATTCATGTTTATGAGATTCTGTGTGGTTATCCTGGCTACTTTTTCCCCCCATATTGAAGCCCTTGTTCTCGGTCTTCAGGACACCTATTTCCATGTAGCAATTTTCCCAGACCACAGGAAATTTATGAGCTTTTTTGTCACCAGTCAACTCTATCAGTAAACAGTTCTCACCTTTGGCCCATTGTCACCCTTGTGCATCTTTACCAAATGCATGACTATGGTAACAGCAGCCTATCTCAGAAGAAGGGGAATTCATATCTTCCTGTACCTAGACGATTGGCTAGTGAAAGGCTTTTCTGAGGAACAAGTCCTCAGTTCACACTGGACCTCTTCGATTGATTGGGGTTGACTTTGACTCCAACTCAGAAATCGAGTTCCGTGGGGCCTACTAGACTATGAATTTGAGGGCTTTTCTCCCACATGTGCGATTGCAAATAGTTCAGTTCGTTGTCTGGATCTCCAGTCTCATCTGACCATGGTCCGTGTATGCCTGAAGTTAGTTACGTGGTTCAACATGTGAAGTTGTCTTCATCCTCTTCAGTCATGGTTGAAGTTGGTCTGTCGTGAGCTGCCTGTCATAGGGAAGACTTGTCTGAGGGCCTCCAGAGATACTGGACACTCTACAGTGGTGGGAAAAACAGAACAATGTGGACCAGGGTATTATTCATTTTGCCCATCCTCTGCCAACCAGAACTGTAGTCACTGATGCTCCCCCACATATTGTGGACATCATCTAGGAATGTTAAAGGTTGAGTTTGTGGTCAGGGCAGAAAGCATCATGTTATATCAAAGTAGTGGAGTTTCAAGTCATTTACAGTGCCTTCCGGGATCCGATGAGGGAAGCAATGGTTCACATACTCACCAACAATACCATTGCAGTGTGTTATGTGAAGAAGCAGGGAGGAGCCTACTCCAACCAACTTTGTCAGGAAGCAATAAATTTTTGGCATTTCTGCATCAAGGAAGACATTGTGCCCACAGTAGCGTGCTTACAGGGCTCTCAAAACCAGTTGGCTGACCATCTCAGCGGGACTTTCTCCAGCAATCACGACTGGTCTCTAAAGAGCAGCATGGTGAGGAATCCCTTTGATCAACCTAGGTGCAACAAAGGACAACAAGAAGAGCCGTCAGTTTGGTTCCCGAGGGGACTTGGTGCAAGATCTCTAACCAATGCCTTCCATCTGTACTGGGGAATGCACCTGATGTATGCCTTTCTCCATACCCCTTTCATATTATCCTCAAACTGGAGGTGGACCAATTCATACTTTGTCTTGGCCAAGCCAGCACACTATGTTGATTCTCCAACTTTCTCAATTTGTCTGTTCAACCACCCAAATCTCTTCCTCTCCTTCTGACCTATTTCAGTACCATGGCTAGGTTGTTCATTTGGCACTGAGTAATCTACACCTCACGACATGGCCGGTACATGGCTAGAGGAGAAAGAAGGGTAATATTCAGAAGATCCTGCTTAATAGTAGAAAAGTATCTATTAGATCTACTTCTTTGGCTAAGTTGATGCATTTTTCGGTTTGGTTGATACCTAAGGGAATTCAGCCCATGTTGGCTCATGTTC
This sequence comes from Trachemys scripta elegans, assembly GCF_013100865.1. Classification (NCBI taxonomy): domain Eukaryota; kingdom Metazoa; phylum Chordata; order Testudines; family Emydidae; genus Trachemys; species Trachemys scripta. The sequence goes on along the minus strand of NC_048307.1, from coordinate 19,868,816 downwards.
AGGACATTTTGGACTATCCTTTACATTTAAAGTCCTTTGGGTCTGGCTCTTAGCTCATTCGAGGGTTCACTTGGCAGTTCCATCCTCCGTTCCAAGGAAAATTGCTTTTCTTAAACTTCATGGCAGTGAGATTTCTGAAAGGTATAGTCTCCCTGTTTCTTCCTGTGAAGGAAATGAACCCATTGTGGGACTCTAATACTGTGCTAGCCCCCTAATGGTTCCTCCATTTGACCTGATGACAACCTACTCATAGCCTATCTTCTGGGAGACGGGAGACACTCTTGTGGCTATAACATCTGCAAGAAATCCAGCAAATTACAAACCTCTCTATAGTCAGTTTTTCAAAGATAGTGTCCTTAAAACCACATCCAAAGTTTTGGCTAAGGTGATTTCATAGTTTCACCTTAATCGGGTTATTTATTTGACTATTTACTTTCCTAAGCCACACTCAAATGCAGATGAGCAGTATCTCTATATGTTAGAATGCCAAGCACCACTGCACATCTATCTGGAAAGCACTAAACCATTTACTTCACCACCTCAAATATTTTTTTGTCTCCTATGCGGATTGGATGAAAAGTCAGCCGATCTCCATGCCGATGGTTTCCAGACCATGGCTTTTGGAGTAGCTCAGGCTACACCCCACAGACATTACAGGCTCATTCGATGAGAGCCCAGGTGACATCGATCTCATTTCTCAGTCATGCTTCAATATTGGACATTTGTAGGGATGCTCAATGGTCTGCCGTGCATACTTTTACCAAACATTATGCTATTACCACATCATCTAGGTCAGATGCAAACTTTGCGACAGAAGTTCTGCAGTCATTGTTCACTGCCTAGTGAAACTGCTTGTGAGTCACCTGAGTGGAATATACATCTGCCACCATTTGAAGAAGAAAAACGTTTACTTGTATTGTAATTGCTGTTTTTCGAGATGTGGGTGCAGATGTGTGTGCTACTCAGGTTGTGCATGCCTGGCGTACCAAAGCTGGAGTAGAATACATGTCTGCACCCAAATCTCAAACAGTTACAATCCAGGTAAGTAAGTACCTGTCTTTTCCACATCCCTCCCTCCCTTCCTCTCCCCTCCCCCCCCCCCCCCCCCCCCCCCAAAAAAAAAAAAAAAAAAGCTTGAATCCATGTTTACACACTCACCTTTGAGATCTAGAAAACTGATTCAGAAGCATGATCTGGCTTCCTGTAGTATGCCTCCTTGGGAGATCATGAAATGTTGTTTTCAGATGGCAAAGGATGTCTCCTCTTTCTGCCAAGAAAATAACTTTCAATTTGTTTATTGAAAGGGGAATAGTAGGAGATCCTAGCAAGTCCTGCTGCATGCTATGGCACGCCAATTACTTGGGGTGAACAGATCATCTCAGGTTTGGGTCTCAAAACTGGTGGTCTTTTTTTTTGGTTTTTGGGTTTTTTTTGGGGGGGTGGGTGTGTGTGTTAGTTTCTGTTCTTCCTAGAAGGCATCAGATCTGCCTTATATCCAAGACAAGGTTTCACCCACATATAATACAGGTAGTAAATAGGGACTATTATTGAAGAAACAACTGTCTCTACAGCTTGAACCTTTGACACAACATGTTTTCTTCCTTTACCTTTATCAAATAGACCTTTATTTGAAACTATCAGATTCCTTATTGAAACAAGGACTTTATAATTGCATGACCAAGTTTGGGTCAACACACTCTTCCATCCTTTACCAATAAATCAATAATATGAAATTATGATGGAAAAAGTTAAAAAATAGAGAATTACAGTTGTCATAGCAATTTTAACTCTGTTCCTGTCTGTCATGTGGAATATTGTATACCAACCTGGTGTTAGCATTAAAGGATTAAGATATTAATTGAGGCATTGGAAAGAGTAACTGAACTTCCAGTCATGTGAAATCTGTTTTGATATTGTGACAACAATTTTGGGGACTTGGAAGTAGAGTGGGTGGTGAGTGTGAAAGAAAGTTGAAGCAAAGGTAAATTTATTTGATTCTGTACTGGCAATCACATTTGAATGCCTAGAAGAGCATGTATATGAAAGAGTGCACAGAATTGCACGTCTATTTGAAATTGTGCCTAAGAGCAGTGAGCACCCGAGTGGGCAAAAATTGAAAACCTAGGCACTAAAACCATCAAACTTCTTCCTGTAATTGTTTTGATGCCATAAGGTCATAGTTAATAACTAACTTTTTTTAAACTTAACAAAGCACAAATTCTCTAGGAAGGATGGTATGTGCCAGGTCAAAAGCAGTTTTGTTATCTGTGCATAAAAGGCAGAAAACATTGAAACTTTTTTTCCATTATCAAGTGGACTATTAATCTATTAGAGTTTCTTCAGATAGCAATTTATCTCTAAGCTGAGCAGAAGCATGCAGTGCATGTATGTGCTCAAAACGTAACTTCGGGGAATTAAGTTATCAAAGTAAGGGTTTGGAATGACAGTATCTTCTTAGCCATCGCAGAGGTAGAATTAGCTTAGTGCTATATATGTAGTAATGATTTAGCCCTATAAGGGTGTCCACCTGTCTGTACAAAATTTTAAGTCTATCTGCCACATTCTTAGAAATGCTTATAAAGTTGTCAGTGTTGTTGAGGCAGTTTAAAACATTGTATATGAAAAACAGTCTTTAAGAAAACCAAAATATTAGTGTAGTAAATATTAATGCAGAACTAGAATAATGTATTTTTGCAGGTACCTGTCTTGGGCCTTAGACACAAATCAAGAAGAACGAGACAAAGGTAAAACAGTAGAAGTGGGCCGTGCCTATTTTGAAACAGAGAAGAAACACTTCACAATCCTAGATGCCCCAGGGCATAAGAGCTTTGTTCCAAATATGATTGGCGGGGCTTCTCAAGCTGATCTGGCTGTGTTGGTAAGAAAAACAAATTGGACATCTACACGTAATGGTATTGCTACAAATAGCTAGATCAGAATTACATATATAAGAATATCTCGTCAGTTGTCGTCTCTGAAATTTTCAAATCTTAATGTAGCAATCTAGTAATATTTGTATGTAATTCAGTTCTGATAGGTACACTGTAACCCAGCTTCTAATGTCAACACTGTTAAATGGTTTTGAGAGTTAGATTGTGATATGTTATTTGTGTGTTCAGGGTTTATTGCATTATTGAATATAAGGCTGTAAATCATGTATTGTCCTTTGATTTAATTGCAGAATAACTGAGAATAATTCTAATTCTTAAGTTGTTGTTTTTTTTTAAATACTTAACACTTTTTTAAAATTTAGGTTATTTCTGCAAGAAAAGGAGAGTTTGAAACTGGATTTGAAAAAGGGGGACAAACAAGAGAACATGCCATGTTAGCAAAAACAGCAGGTGTAAAACATTTAATAGTTCTTATTAATAAAATGGATGATCCAACTGTGAACTGGAGTAACGAAAGGTGAGTGTTTCTATGAAGTAAAAAATATTTTTAAATATTTTCATGTAATTAATTATAGCTGAACTACAAGCTACAGTAGTTTACAGTTAGTGCTGTTTTTTGCCAAAGCCTCATTTGATCCTTGGCTGGAAGGATGGTGGGCCTAAGAATACAAGCATAATCTGCAGAGCAGCTACTGGAAAGTAGATAATTATGTATTTTAACAGTTTGTTGTGTATGTATGTCTAATAAAGCCACAAGCTCTAATATCAATTGAGAGTTAGGAAAACTTTCCAAGTTTCAAGGAATTTAGAGCAAATCAATCTCTCTCTGTCTCACTCACTCACTCCTCTCCCTAGTTAGTTAAATGCAGTTTGCGAGACTTTCATCTACTTCAACAATAATTTGAATAACTCCAGTAACTAAGCTAAGAGGGCATTCAGCAAATTTATGTTAAACTTTCTTTCTTATCCCTCAGCTTGTTTGGGGGGGGCATTAAGCACACGTTGCTAAAGTAGCTGCATGTGGCAAATTGATTGGCAAGTCACTTCCAGTAAACTTGATCAAATCCAGAATATTGATCTAATCAGCAAGTTTTCTTTTGAATTTTTATTGTAATACTCGATTTCAAATAGAAAAATAGAACTTTACTGGAATTTCTTAATTTAGCGTGATTGAGCTGCATGTCAATTTTTAATAGATATGAAGAATGTAAAGAGAAGCTGGTGCCATTTTTGAAGAAAGTTGGCTTCAATCCCAAAAAAGATATTCATTTTATGCCCTGCTCGGGACTGACTGGAGCAAACCTTAAAGAGCAATCGGATTTCTGTCCTTGGTATATGTAAGTAACTTAGTGTTGTTAACATGTTGGGGACATAGTAATAGTTCATTAATAGGCAGTACTACAGTACAGCTAGGTGGAAGTATAGGTTTGTATCTTGTAGTCAGATACAATATGATTGACTAACATATACGTGAGGGAAGACTGTCATTGCAAAGGCAATAGAAAACAATATGACCAAGAAGTAAAGCAGAAGCATTTGAGCACTGTTGAAGAAATTCGCTACAAAAGCACTATTTCTGTTGTATGTTGAGTTAGGTTACCACAGACCATAACAGTATTTTCTTTGCCTTGTGAGGTCTTGAAAGTGCTGTACTGCCACTTGAATTTTCCAGTGATTTCACGTTGGGTGTGTGGCTAGGGTGAAAAAGAGTTTGATGTGAATAGTCTGTATAGAACCTGAATAAGATTGTGAACATGGCTCATAGCCATTTAATGCTATGTTTGCTGATATGGCTCAAGGCAATTAAACCATGTTAATGAAAACCACTCTGAAAACTAGCCTATTATGTTCATGCGCCTGGAACAGATTTAGCATATCTAGCAAGAGTCTCAATGGACTAATGAACTGTTCTAAAAAATGCTTGTAATGTGGTTTTAAAATTAAATGGTGTGAATGTAAGCAGTATAACCACTTTTGATCTGTTAAGGATTTCATTGTTTAGAGGTTAAAGTTATTTCCCTTTGCTGTGTGTGGCTGAAATCCTTTCCTTGATTTGTAATGAATAAGCCATACATTTCGGCTAAACTTTAAACTAAGTGAAATGTTTATTTAAATAAATATTTTTACTCCTTTTAGCGGGTTACCATTTATTCCATATCTGGATAATTTGCCAAACTTCAACCGTTCAGTTGATGGACCAATCAGGCTGCCAATTGTGGATAAATATAAGGTACAAAATGAAACTAGGATTTGAAATTAGTTATGTTACCTTCAAATAGATGGCCCAGTCTTACTTTATTTTCAAAGGATTCCCGTAGTTCTGTCTTAAATGTGGTGGGCATTGTGTCATTTACCTTTTGATATACAGGATTGACTGAAAAGGGTGACATTTGCTTTTAAATATGTTCTTATGCTCACCATTTCATGCTTTAGATGTTTTTCTCATTGGAAAATACTAACTTAGATGCAATAATGCAACATCACTTGATATATCAATTGATGTATCTGCGTTGACTACATTTATGATTAAACAGTAAAACACAGCATTATTTTAAGAAAAATAAGCTTTTAAACAGTATTTCTGTTTTTTACAAAGGATATGGGCACTGTGGTCCTGGGAAAGCTGGAATCAGGCTCTATTTGCAAAGGACAGCAACTTGTGATGATGCCAAACAAGGTATGGCAAGTTTTCACCTTCCATATTTAAGAAGTTTCTAAGGCTATAATCAACTTGGTTTACAGTAAGTAATTTGATCAGAACTAAGAGCTTCCGTATATGACACTGTGTCAAACAGGATTCAGCTTTATATAACTGCCTCTGAAAATATTCCATGTTTTAAAATCATAGGACTGGAAGGGACCTCAAGAGGTCATCAGTCCCCTGCACTCCTGGCAGGACCTAGTATTATCTAGACCATCCCTGACAGGTGTTTGGTGGAAACTTGTAAAATGTATGGGAGAAAACATCAGTGCTTAATATCTTAGTTTAGCAGTTAACTTTTTTTTCTGGATGTTGAGTATGTCTTTGATTTCCTCAGCATTCAAAAGTAGAATTGCACTTCATCGCTAAACTCCAGTAACCCTTGGGTCATCAAATCAGTCTGGCTTATCCATTGGCCTGCTAAACCCAGGGTTGTGAGTTCAATCCTTGAGGGGGCCATTTAGGGATCTGAGGCAAAAATCTATCTGGGGATTGGTCCTGCTTCAAGCAGGGGTGTGGACTAGATGACCTCCTGAGATCCCTTCCAACCCTGGTATTCTATGATTCCCTCTATGATTTGAGCCTTAGTTTGCTTTGCAATAGGTATGTTTGCCTAGTTGAATCCTTTTTCTGCTGGGAGTTAGTCACCGCCTTCCTCGCACACTATATCCGTTTTCAAGTGAGAGTGGAACAAATTCTAAGGATATAAGCTGAGGTATATGTTATTTTTATTGGCTTAAGTAGAGAATTCCTTTACCTTTTCTGTTCCAACAGACTGTCAGTGAAAATTAAGGGTGTCTCAGCATTCATGCCAGAACATAAGATGAATCTCTTGTACGCTGGAAACTGACATTTCTTTATGCAAAATGCATTGTTGCTTAGACTGATTTCCATGTCACCTCTTCTGGAAAATTAGCAGCTGCAAGTTAATAGTATAGGGCATTAAAGATTTAAAAATTGAGATTACAAAGGCGCTAGCTTTGTGTTGCTACCATCTGATGAATAGTATCCAGTAGTGTGATTAAAAGTAGATTCTGTAATCTAGTGTCAAAGGTCTTGAAGGTTGCATCATATTTGTTTTTGACAGTCTGTCTATACCTGAATTAAGATTCCAAGATAAAAAAAAAATTTCCGACACTGTCTCCAAAAGTTATCTTGCATAGTAACCTCTACTCTATTTGATGTCCAGTCCACCTTAATTTAGGGTATGGAGAGCCAGTTAGATCTATATTAGGGCTCAAATTACCAGCATTTGTTCTACTGGTATAGTGACTAAAGAAATGAATCATCACAGCACTGAACAAAATAATTGCTCCTGAAATTTGAGTAAAAGACAAGTTTATCAACATGTAGGGGGAAAGTTCCATAAGGGTTAAATGCATTAGTAACAGAATATTTTTCTTGTTAAAACTTAATTTGTCTATTTTGGTGAAAATTATACCTGGCATTTCTTATTTGCAAGTGGTTTAGAAAATATTGTTTTAAAATACATCTTCCATGGAACTTGCGCAATTATTTCCCCAGGGGGAAAAAGGAAGAAGACTCAACAATTTAAAGAACTAATTTGAGATGCAATTCTCAGATGAGCTTGTACTTTTTGACTTAAGTAGCTATTTCCTTTTCATCACAAAACTGTTTGACACTACTACTACTGACAGACAGACACCCATGTAACTCTGTAGGAGAATTAGTAGGGAGTGCTTGAGAAGTTGCAAATGCCTTTAGCAGGTTACCATAAACATAAAATATGTATATTTCAATAAGTCCTTTTACACTTCAGATGACATGCACTTCTGTTAGTAGTAGTAGTGAGTTAAAACCTTACAAAAGTGAACAGTAGTAACCCTTTTACTCTTTGGGGGCGGGAGGGGTAGGATGAATCTTCCCCCCCCCCCCCCCTTACTCTTTTTCAAATTAATCTAATTCTTCCCCACTGGTCCTTACTGGTGAGTGAAGTCATGAGACCAAAGGACAGACTATGGTGTAAAGGGATGTCAATAAATTAGATTATATGATGTTTTGATTGAGAGTATTCATAAACCTGCATCCTGATTTATATTCATCTGCTTAGGAAGCTCTACAAAAATCTTCTCATATGATCTGTAAACAAAATCACTTCACTCGTTTATTCTGACATATTATTCCTTTTATCAGAGTGCTCAAAGGGTACGTTTTAAAAATGTAACCTTGGCACATACTTGCTTTTCATCTTTTGAATATAAAGTTCTCAATTTAAAACTTGACTGTTGTGGACACGTGGACTAGTTCTGGTTCTAATATTTAAAAAAAATACATATTTAATGTAATACATATTTATAACACCACAGTATACACTCCCCAAAGTGGATGAGACTTACCTCTTGCTTATGATCTCCATAAATGTATGTGCCTTTTGCTGTGAGGAAGCCTTTTGAAACTTGCTCTAGACTAACATTTAAAATACAATGTATGATAATGTTGTATAAATTGGAATATTGGACAGAACAAAAGTGCTAGATTATATTTTAATAACTAAGTGATACCAGGAAATTTCCTTCTCTGCTCAAGTTTTTCATACAATTGTGAATTATAATGCATTATAATAAATATTAGGGCTGTCAAGCAATTAAGCGTTTAAGCGTGCGATTAATCACATTGTTAAAAAATAAAAATATCATTTATTTAAATATTCCAATATATTGATTTCAATATACAGAATATGAAGTGTACAGTGCTCACTTTAAATTTATTTTTATTACAAATATTTGCACTGTAAAAAAAATATATAGTATTTTTCAATTCACCTCATACAAGTACTGTGGTGCAATCTATTTATCATGAAAGTTGAACTTAAAAATGTAGAATTATGTACAAAAAATAACTGCAATCAAAAATTAAAAAAAAATTAAAACTTTAGAGCCTACAAGTCCTCTCAGTCCTACTTCATGTTCAGCCAATCGCTCAAATAATTTTGTTTACGTTTGCAGGAGATAATGCTGCCTGCTTCTTGTTCACAATGTCGCCTGAAACTGAGAACAGGGGTTCACATAGCACTGTTGTAGCCGGTGTCGCAAGGTATTTACATCCCAGATTCATATGTACCTTCGTGCTTCAACCACCATTCCAGAGGACATGCATCCATGTTGATGACTGGTTCTGCTCAATAACCATCCAAAGCAGTGTGGACCGACACATGTTCATTTTCATCATCTGAGTCAAATGCCACCAGCAGAAGGTTGATTTTCTTCTTTGGTTGTTCGGCTTCTTTAGTTTTCGCATCGGAGTGTTGCTCTTTTAAGACTTCTGGAAGCATGCTCCACACCCCGTCCCAATCAGATTTTGGAAGGCACTTCAGATTCTTAAATCTTGGGTTGAGTGCCGTAGCTGTCTTTAGAAATCTCACATTGTACCTTTTTCATGTTTTGTCAAATCTGCAGCGAAAGCGTTCTTAAAATGAACATGTTTTGAGCCCTCATCCAAGACTACTATAACATGAAATATATGGCAGAATGTAGGTAAAATAGAGATCGAGACATACAATTCTCCCCCAAAGAGTTCAGTCACAAATTTAATGCATTATTTTTTTTACAAGCATCATCAGCATGGAAGCATGTCCACTGGAATGGTGGCCAAAGCATGAAGCGGCATATGAATGTTTAGCATATCTGGTACATAGGTACTTGCAATGCTGGCTACAAAAGTGCCATGCGAATCCTGTTCTCACTTTCTGGTGACATTGTAAATAAGAAGTTGGCAGCATTATCTCCCGTAAGTGTGAACTAACTTGTTTGTCTTAGTGATTGGCTGAATGAGAAATAGGACTGAGTGGACTTGTAGGCTCTGAAGTTTTGCACTGTTTTTTGTTTTTTTTTAGTGCAGTCATGTAACAAAAAGAATCTACATTTGTAAATTGCACTTTCATGATTGTACTACAGTACTTGTATGAGGTGAATTGAAAAATACTGTTGTTTTTACAGTGCAAATATTTGTAACAAAAATAATAGTGAGTACTATACATTTTGTATTCAGTGTTGTAATTGAAATCATATATTTGAAAATGTAGAAAAAAATCCACAAATATTTAATAAATTTCAATTGGTATTCTATTGTTTAACAGTGCACTTAAAATTAGTTATTCATGATTAATTTTTTTGAGTTAATTGCATGAGTTAACTGCGATTAATCGACAGCCCTAATAATAATACACCTAGTGCAACATATTTAAACTAATGCAGAGATGTAGCTGACAAACTGTATAGGTCTAATATACTCTTTTGTATTAGTGATTTTTTTTTTTTTTTTGTGAGATGCGTTAAGTAAAACAGAAAACCTGAATCTCGCTTTCTTTAAGCACAACGTGGAAGTTCTTGGAATCCTTTCTGATGATGTAGAAACTGATGCTGTAGCCCCAGGTGAAAACCTGAAGATTAGACTGAAAGGAATTGAAGAGGAGGAGATCCTTCCAGGATTTATACTCTGTGACCCTAATAACCTTTGTCATTCTGGACGCACATTTGATGCCCAGGTACACTAGCTGAAATATAGTTCTGTAATTCCTTGGTTCTTGTATCTAATGATAGTGAGTGACACTAAACAAGGCTACACCATTTGAAATTTGTTAGAAATTTCACAGCTGCTGTAAGACCACTGTGTGATTTCATAAATCTTAATGCAAGATTTAAAATCCTTGCTTAAAAAAGTCATGAGTGAATTGCATTTGTTCTTTGAACAAATGTTCTCTGAATGTGAATATTCTAATTGAAGTTTCAGAAATCCCTAATCTTAAAGCAAAATTCTATTTTCCTTCTTATAGCTCAGTTATTTTTCAGTAAGCATATTTCTGTATTATAAGACATTCAGTCATTGGGGGGAGAGCTAGCTAAGTGGTTTGAGCATTGGCCTGCTAAACCCAGGGTTGTGAGTTCAATCCTTGAGGGGGCCATTTAGGGATCTGGGGCAAAAATCTGTCTGGGGATTAGTCCTGCTCTGAGCAGGGGGTTGGACCAGATGACCTCCTGAGGTCCCTTCCAACCCTGATATTCTATGATTTTGCTGGTCCCCTAACAAGAGTGTGGGGTTGGCCTTTTGCTTCTGAAAAGTTTTATTCAGTGATGTGACGTGCCACGTATATGAAGTTCTAGATAAAAATGTGTAATAGCTAACCCTTAACTGGTTAGTCTCTGCCTCTTTAGAATATAATATGTGAGGAATGCAGTTATATTACACTTCTTATATTACTTTACAGATAGTGATAATTGAGCACAAATCCATCATCTGCCCTGGTTATAATGCGGTGCTGCACATTCATACCTGTATTGAAGAAGTCGAGATAACAGTGAGTTTATATTAATGCTTTAAGTTTAACTTAAAGTATTCAGGTCATAGCAGGAACTTTTTATTCAATTGTTTGTACAGAAAATAGTACAACAGGTCTCCAGTCCAGATTGGACCCTTGTGCACTAACACAACATAGCAAATAATAAGCATCATGTATACATGTTATGAACACTTTGGGAGCTCTGAATGCTACTGTTTGTTCAAACTTGATATCATAAAAGGACATGGTCCACTATCACACTTTGGTCTGAATATCTTCCTAAAACTACCAAAAAAAAGGGGGGGGGGGATATCTTTCTCCCTTTTTCAATTTGTTTACTTGTGGATTTGACAGCATTTTGTATGTCAGTTGCACTATATTCCAAGTATAGTCCATTTGTGTAGTTTTTCCCGCAGTAACAAGGGAGAGGGGTATTTGCAGAAAAAATTTATTGTAAAATCATAGAAGTTGGTGGGGGTGAGTGTCTCATGAGCAAGTGTTAGGTAAACCACTGTTACCTTTTCAAAATTGACTAAATTTCAAGTAGACAGTAGTTTTAAAGAGGCTTGGTGAATACTGATGCTTTATTTCTGAAGGGAAAATATAATTGTCAATGAACTGTGTTTTGCTAACATTTAAAACTTCTCATTCTTGTGCAGGCCTTAATCTGCTTGGTAGACAAAAAATCAGGAGAAAAAAGTAAGACACGACCACGTTTTGTGAAACAAGATCAAGTATGCATTGCCCGTTTAAGGACAGCAGGAACCATCTGCCTTGAGACATTCAAAGAGTTCCCTCAGATGGGTCGTTTTACCTTAAGAGATGAGGGTAAGAGTACTTGTGCAACTATTAAAGTTTGTTTCTGTGTATATATACACCATCTTATTACACTTAGAATAAGAAATCTCAAACACTGAAATGAGAAATTGGAAATGGAAATACTAGCTGTCCCTTTTCTAACTGCAGTACTTAGTAGAAAATTCTCTGTAGAAGAATGTTCCTTATTCTTCCTGCTGCAAAATAGATATGCCATTGTACAGTATATGGAGAGGAGACAATAGGGCTGCTGCTAATAACAGAAATGCATTCACAAGTATTGCATACTAAAGATACAGTAACTCCTCACTTAACATTGTCCCGTTGTTACGTTGCTGATCAATTAGAAAACATGCTCATTTAAAGTTGCACAATGCTCCCTTATAATGTTGTTTGGCAGCCCCTGCTTTGTCCACTGCTTGCAAAGAGCAGCCCGTTGGAGCTAGCTGGTGGGGGCTTGGAACCAAGGTGGACTGGCAATCCCCCTATGAGCTCCCCTAAGTTCACTGTGCAGCAGGCTATCAATTTCTGGGCAGTTCAGCTGTCCCTCCCTCCCACTGCCGTGTGCTGTTCCTGCCCTCTGCCTTAGAGCTGCTCCCGGGAGCCTCCTGCTTGCTGTGCAGAAAAGTTAAAGAATACAGGACGTTTCTCAAGATCTGAGGCCCAATTTGGGAGACTAATAATATTGTGACAGGTTTCAGAGTGGTAGCCATGTTAGTCTGTATCAGCAAAAAGAACGAGGAGTATTTGTGGCACCTTAGAGACTAACAAATTTATTTGAGCATAAGCTTTCGTGGGCTAAAACCCACTTCATCGGATGCATGCAGTGGAAAATACAGTAGGAAGATCTATATATACACAGAGGACATGAAAAAATGGATGTTGCCATACTAACTATAACGAGAGTAATCAGTTAAGGTGGGTTGTTATCAGTAGGAGAAGAAAAAACTTTTCTAGTGATAATCAGGATGGCCCATTTCCAACAGTTGACAAGAAGGTGTGTAACAGTAGAGAGGGAAAAAATTAGCATGGGGAAATAGGTTTTACTTTGTGTAATGACCCATCCCCTCCCAGTCTTTATTCAAGCCTAATTTAATGTCCAGTTTGCAAATTAATTCTAATTCAAGTCCTTAAGTCTGAATTTTCAAAGCTGAGAAAAGGATGTGTGCAGCACGAAGGGTCCATCCATTTTCTATATGTCTCAGATGCTTATGGACATACAAAGAGTTGGCTGTTAGTACAGATCCCCATTCTTCCTATTTACTTGCCGTGTATTCTCATCAGACTGGTTGAATATGCTGTTGCTCAGCTTTTTATAAAAGCAGCCACTTATAAAATGTAATGATAGGCAGGAAAATGTGGTCTCTTAAAATGTCAGCATTTCTGGATGTATTAGCTTTTTCTGGAATAATGCCCTTGTCAGGAGTTGACTGCATCTTAGTTGAAAAGTAAATGGTTTCCCGAGAGTTTCTCTCATCTTCCACATTTTTCTCAGTTGAAAAGGAAAACAGACTGTTCTGAAATCATAACACTTTCTAGCTGATAGCACTTGGCGTCACTTCAAAAAATGGACTTGAAAGCATGATTTCCATTCTATTTAATCACTGGTGAGCAAAAAAGGCAGGTTCATACTAGAGTTCTGAGATTCCACCATCTTCCCAAACTGTTGAAATAGCCATGTACTGCCCGTAGCTTCAGCTTTAGTTTATGCCAGATCCCTACTGTTCACTAACCCGGTCAGCATGATTCTGTTTGGCTCTTAATCGCTACTCAATATATCCCTTGTAATCCATTGTTGTTTCATGATGAGCTACCCAAGTTAACAGCTTTAGATTCTAATAGTCAAGAGAATCAAACCGAGGAACATGAATCCTGGGTCTTGTAAGTGAGGCATAATATTTAGGGCTGTTGATTTAATCACAGTTAACTCACACGATTAATTCAAAAAAATTAATCATGATTAATTGCAGTTTTAATCACACTGTTAAACAATAGAATACCAATTGAAATTTATTAAATATTTTGGATGTTTTTCTACATTTTCAAATATATTGATTTCAATTACAACACAGAATACAAAGTGTACAGTACTCTATTATTTTTGTTACAAATATTTGCACTGTAAAAATGATAAAAGAAATAGTATTTTTCAGTTCACCTCATACAAGTATTGTAATGCAATCTCTTTATTGTGAAAGCGCAACTTAAAAATTTAGATTATTTTTGTTCCATAACTGCACTCAAAAACAAAACTTTAGAGCCTACAAGTTCACTCAGTCCTATCTCTTGTTCAGCCAATCGCTAAGACAAACAAGTTTGTTTATATGTGCAGGACATAATGTTGCCCACATCTTATTTACAGTGTCACCTGAAAGTGAGAACAGGCATTCACAATGCACTGTTGTAACTGGCGTCACAAGATATTTACGTGCCAGATATGCTAAACATTTGTATGCCCCTTCATGCTTTGGCCACATTCCAAAGGACATGCTTCCATACTGGTGATGCTCGTTTAAAAAAACATGTTAATTAAATTTGACTGAACTTATTGGGGAGAATTGTATGTCTCCTGCTCTGTGTTTTGCCTGCATTCTGCCATATATTTCATGTTATAGCAATCTTGGATGATGACCCAGCACATGTGGTTCATTTTAAGAACACTTTCACTGCAAATTTGACAAAAGACAAAGAAGGTACCAATGTAAGATTTCTAAAGATAGCTATGGCACTCGACCCAAGATTTAAAAACCTGAAGTGCCTTCCAAAATCTGTTCGGGACAGGGTGTAGAGCATGCTTTCAGAAGTCTTAAAGGAGCAACACTCCAATGCGGAAACTACAGAACCTGAACCACCAAAAAAGAAAATCAAACTTCCGCTTCTGGCATTTGACTCAGATGATGAAAGTGAACATGAGTTGGTCCTCACTGCTTTGGATTGTTATCGAGCAGAACCCATTAGCATGGACGCATGTCCTCTGGAATGGTGGTTGAAGCATGAAGGGACATATGAATCTTTAGCGCATCTGGCATGTAAATATCTTGCAACCCCAGCTACAACAGTGCCATGCGAACGCCCGTTCTCACTTTCAAGTGATATTATGAACAAGAAGCAGGCAGCATTATCTCCTGCACATGTAAACAAACTTGTCTGAGCGATTGGCTGAATAAGAAGTAGGACTGAGTAGACTTGTAGGCTCTTAAATTTTTACATTGTTTTTTATTTTTGAATGCAGTTATTTTTTGTACATAATTCTACATTTGTAAGTTCAACTTTTAAGATAATACAAGTACGGTAGTGAAATCTAAGTGAATTGAAAATTACTATTTTTTTTTACAGTGCAAATATTTGTAATTAAAAAAAAAAGTACTGTACACGTGGTATTCTGTATTGTAATTGAAATCAATATATTTGAAAATGTGAAAATATCCAAAAATATTTATATAAAAAGTATTCTATTATTTAACAGCACAATTAATCACAATTAATTTTTTTAAGCGTGATTAATCACGATTAATTTGTTAAGTGTGATTAGTTTTTTTTAAGCGCTTGACAGCCCTAATAATATTCTGCAAACTTTGCTGGAATCAGACACTAAAAAGTAGTTCCCTTTTCCCCCACCCAGTTGTTGGCACAGAAAAACTAGTGCATCAAACACCTGCACAAAAAATTTCTCATGACATCTCCGTCAAGTAAAAATGACTTATGATCACATTATTTAAATACATTTAGCAGGTGTTTCTAGTGAAGCAGATAGCAGGAGCTCATTGATACTGCAGCTGCTAGTTGAACTTCAAACAAGAAGGAAAAAATGGTATTCCCAAATAACTTTTCACTAACCTGACAAAACATGCCTTATGGTCACAAAATATTATGACTTGAGGCAATCTTTGTTTTGCCATTCATTCTAGACTTCTGGCTATATGCATCCATAACAAAACTTATGGAATTACCTCCTGAAATAACATGCTTTTGCTCTTTAAGAGCTGTCCCTTATTGATTACTTAAATTCTTACATTTTAGGACAAGGGAATACATGGAACTTGCAGGAATGGTGTCTTCAACCTGTACAAGTTGGAATAGCATAACTTAAAGCACTTATGATGAAGCCTCTCTTAGCAAGCAAAAATTCAGATGAATGTAGAACAATCTCACTCTTTGTATCTACATTGATTTCTCCTGTGAGAGAGTGGCACTTTTGCTCCCATCAACACACTATTGTACTCTTGTCATGAAAAGTAATTTTCTCTAATATATAATTATCTGTGACACCATGAGGAATCTATGTTTTAGAAGCTTTGACACTTCTAGATATAAGTGCATTGTTCACCAATAAAGACCTAACACAAGCATCTTTCTCCTTGGTTTAGGTAAGACCATTGCAATTGGAAAAGTTCTGAAACTGGTTCCAGAGAAGGACTAAGCATTTTTCTTGATGACCCTGCACAATACTGTGAGGAAGATTGACTCTGCAAAAGCCTACTTCACACCGCCTTCTTATTTTCTGCCCATTGATAAACTTCTCCCCATATTTTGCAAAGACAAATTTCACAGCCAAGGTCCACATTATGTCAGCTTTCTCATATTGAGAGCTCTGCTATGCCACTGTTGAATTTCCCAAAAAGAGGTTTTTTTTCTCCCAAATTCTGCTTCCTTGCAAAGATTCGGCAATAGCTTTGTAAGTGATGTGGACATAATTGCCTTTAATTATGAAAATACAAAGGATTTTTAATGTTTAATTTCCCCTGGCATATTAAGACATCTTTTTTTCCAGGCAGATCACTCAGTGTGTGAGTGTGTGTACACATGTTACAAAGACAACTACCATGTTAATAAACTATTCAATTTGAAATCCTTTTTGGTATTGGAATTGCTTTTGAATAATGTTTTTTATCTGGATGTAACACTGTTGCATTAGCTTTTTAACTTTCCAAGTATTCTAAATGTTTGATTACTTGGAGTTTTCTAAACTCCTCAGCGGCTCTCTTCCTCCCCCTCTCCCCTCCTCCTCACCCCTCCCCGTTTTAAATGAGGTTCTTAGACAATTGACCAAGTTTGTATAAAAGGAATTCGTTTTGCCCCATCCTAATAGTGTTTAATGCATTCTTTAAATTAAATACCTTTTTGCAAATGTGGCACTACTTTATTAGCTTTATGTTGGTTTATATCTACAGCAAACCTAAGTTGACTTAACATAATTTCTTAGACACAGTAAGTTGATTTTGAATGCTAGAATTACATACTGTCTTTATAAAAAGTACAGCATAATCAAATTCTTACCTTCAGAAAATGCTAACAACCAGTAAATCAATGGAAGTTGCAAAAACATGGTAATTGTGGCAATAATGCCTATATTGGTATTTATGAGTTAGATTTTGTCTGAAAACTGGGCCAGTTAAAAAAGTGCCAGTTCTACAAGTCACTTAGTTCATTCTCTGTTAGAAGGCTGGATAATCCTTACTGTTTTAAAGACCTGTCTGAACTGAGGGGAGGGACTATTTAAGACCCTAAGTGTTTGCACATATTGAAATTTAGCAGGTGCAGAATCAAGTACAGTCTGTAAATTATTGCATATCAAGCCAATTTAAGCTTGTGTAGACTGGTAAAGAGCTTTCTTGAGAAAGTAAAGCCATAAGCAGTTTAAAATTAAGCTTTCTCAATACAACTTGAAGGAGCTAAATATATTAAAACCCTACGTAGTTGTAGGTAAAAGTGGACTATCTCCTGTTGCCATCCTGGTTCGAATGAAGTGAAAGAGGGTGAATGGGAAATAAGAGAAATACATATTAATGGAAATTTCCATTATTAGTTTAAAAGGTTAACTTCAGAGCTTCTTCAGAATACTTTTCCTTTAAATTAAATATTTTGCAATTGTAAAATTAAATAGTGGTGAGCCCTTGCCTTCCCCAGAAGCTGACAGTCACATGACTGTTTCAGTTTACAGAACTCAAAATTTTAAAGAGTTTTATCCTTCTTGTTTCTTTGTAACTGTGGAATTCCCATTCATTTCACTTAAGGCTACATTGTATGGACAGCGCAAGTTATTGTCCTTCAGTTTCATATGATTACACTTGTAGCTACCGTAATGCATGAAATTTAAATAAATTTTATTAAGTCTGCAAATCTCTGAGCTTTTATTTTTCTGGGAAATCTGAGAGCTTTAGACAAAATATAAACAAACACCTTCCCTTCCCCCCTCCCTCCCACAACTAAGTGAACAAAAGCAAACTACAGACACTTGGATCTTAAACTGGCATAAAAATTAGTCAAGGAAATTCTTGCAAAGCTCTGTTTTTCTGGTTTGACTGAAAATTCTAAAGTACATAAATTGGCTCCCAAAATGTTTATGCTTTTGAAATTTTCTCCTTTATTAAAACTGTCTTTGGGGAGTGACAGTTCAGGGAGGACCTAATGTAAAGTTGTTTTTTTTATTTAAAGCATTGAAATGCAACTGAAGCACTAAATATCTGAATTATCACTTTTGAGCAAACTTATAAGGACTTAAATTGATTAGTTTGATCATGGATTGAAAACAGATTCATCACTGAAACCTGAAAATCAACTGATGGATGGAAATGTAACAGGTACATGGAACTGTCAAGGATTTCTATAATACACTAGATTTACGATGGAATATATTTGAATCCTATTTACATAAATCCAATTAAAACTGCCTTGGTATGTTAAGGGAAACTGAATTAAGATGGAAGTGCATTAACAATATGTTGAAAGGTAGGTTGTAGATCTTGTTAAAGCAATACAAAATTTTTATAAGGTTGTAAGGTGTTCTGTTTGAATATTTTACAACCTTTAAGCATATTAATAGCAAAATGCAAAGCAAAAGTATAGGGTATTTGGTTTCATTTTTAGATATAAGAGCTAAATATGTCTATATACCTTTATCCTATTTTGATCATTGACTTTTTTTGAATCTTCCTCAAATTGCGTAAGTTTAATGTACTCCATTAAATCTTCGCACCACATTGTTAGTGCAGTTTTTACTACAATTGATGGGCTGAATTTAGATAATTAAGAAAAAAGGAATGGTGCAGCTGCTTTGTTTTGAAATAAGTACTACTTGCTAATAAGTTCCTCAATGTAATAAACTTTTTTAAACAGTTGTCATTTTGAATCCTTATTTCCTTCTGTCAAAACACATGGCAAACTATTTTGAAGATGAAAGAAATAAAGGATTTACCCAGCCATAAAAGGAAAAAATAATGTGAACTAAGACATGAAGAGTTGAACTGAGTGTAAGGAAATGGCTTAACTTATCAACAGATAAATATACTATACTGACTTTACATGATTAAGATCTTTTGTTACTGAACTGAAAGCCTTGATAATATATGTAATGATTAAATGCAAAAAATCTTTGTGGAGTACCAGAGTCCTGATTATTCTGTAACATGAAAAATGACAGTTCATTCTTTCCTGCTAGTTATAAGAGGAAACAAACACCACATAAAATAGGACGTTGGGCTTGCTAATCATGCTGGTGATATGGCTTAAGGCTACAGATTTTTCAATGGCACAAGATGCCCAGTGAAAATTGCTTAATGAATAACCTCTGCCACCAACTCATTAAATATTATCGTCATGAGAAATATAGCCTTCATGAGAGGTCTATATATGTTCTCAGACATTGGGGTTTTTTTTAGATGAACCATTCCAGAAGATTACACAGAAAATATATTACTAATGAATGAACTTTTAGAACAATAGCAAAATTTTCCAATGTCTCCAATAATAGATTCCTTGCAAATTCCTCCTCAAAATGTTTTTCTTACAAATTTCTGCATATTTTCCTTCTACAATCCTTAGGGAGTACAGTGAAGAAAAATCTAATTTTATATTTTTAGCTCTAGCTCTACTTGCAAAATCAAAGATCTGCTAGATATAGCAGAAAACTTTAATTCTTCTTGTATGCTCGTTTCAAAGAAATACTAAGTAAAAAATAAGGGAGGTCTAAAAGCATTGGTTTAGATGACAAAAGCTGGAACATTATGCAGTTTTGTCATTCCAGGAATCACCACATTATGGGTGTGGATTGTAGCTGGGTAAAAATATATGGAAAGTTTTCACTTATGTGTATGAGAAAAAAAAATTGTGAAGATAAAGGATAAATTATAGCAGAGTAATTTTAACTTTACACCACGTTTAGAATGAATGAAAATTACGTTCAATTTTGTTATTGGAATCAATTATTCAGTGTGAACTTTCTAAATCAAAACTAATCATGTAAACATTTAATTCCACTGTAGATAATCAATGTTAAAATACATTTGTTCATTTACCTATGTCAAAAGGCTAAACTGGGTGTTTTGATCAAATGATATTCCCAATAATCACATAGTTTTAAGACAGAAATTGACTATATCAATAAATTAGCGAAATTATTTTTTGTGAAGTGATTGCTCTGTCAAGTTCTAAGCTGGCACAAAAATTATGACTGTATAATAATGAAAATGAGAAATAACTTAAGAGTTGGGGAATCTAATCATGTTTCCCTATTTTTACCTTAGTGATGAGATTACATAGCTAATGCTATGCTGATGGATAGTCCAAACATCCTTCATTCATGACTTCAATTTATTCAAATGTAGCTTCTGGCTGGCAAAAACTTCAGCCTGCTCATTTTTATAAAGGCTTCCCGCATAGTCATCTGACATTTTTCTGTTTTATTAAAACAAATGTGTGCACAGAATGAGAAAAAATATACCTCTACACACACGTGCTAATGCATACAGACAGAGGAGGATAGTACATTTTTAATAAAGTGACGGCTTATTCATTAGATTGTACACACCACATTCCAACAAAAAAATTCAAAATATTCCTATGTGCCAATGTCGTTTAGCCTCCAATTTAACTGCCCAGTTTTATACCAGCCTTGCAAAGATTGTCTAGTCAATAGCGTTTACATTACAGCCATGTGGCACTAAATACTGGCCTTTCTGTCTAATTTGTTTCTGTCAAACCACACAGAGGGACTGGAGAAGGTTAGAGTTCCGTTTCTAATACACCTCTACCCCGATATTACACGAATTCGGATATAACGCGGTAAAGTGCTCCGGGGGTGGGCGGGGGGGCTGCGCACTCCGGCAGATCAAAGCAGGTTCGATATAACGCAGTTATAACGTGGTAAGATTTTTTGGCTCCCGAGGACAGCATTATATCAGGGTAGAGGTGTAATTACATCTTTCATCCTTCAGTAATAATAGTAAAAACAGACTTTACAGCAACTGATGAATTCTGAAGCTTCTCCTTATTCTATTTCTAATCTTGGAACGAATATGGCACCAAATCAACTAGATTAAAACTGGCTCTTTCCAGCTCTATAAACCAAACTCATTACAAATTGTGACCTACTTTATATTCTACTTTTTTTCCAACAGCTGGTTTGTTGACTTAAAACTACAGAAAACCTAAGCTTTAGTTTTGGTATGTACTACCCACACATTGACTCAGAAGAGCAGTTTTCATTTGACAACCACAATCATAGACAATCCTTCCATTGAGGAGACTGACTCAGGCCATGTCTATGCTACAGCTACTTCAGCTGTGCTACTGTTGCATAGACACCACCTACATCGATGGAAGGGGGTTTTCTGTTGTAGTTATTCCACCTCCCTGAGAAGCAGTAGCTAGATTGAGGAAATTTTTCACAGCCCTGAGTGACTTACCTAGATTGATTTAATTTGTAAGTTAGATCAGGCCTCAATTGTCTAACTTCCATGTTTATCCTCCCTCTAGCCTTCTGTCTTTGTGTATGTCCAGTATCTGAAACAGGAGTCTTAAGGGGTATAGTTTTGGGGGGACATGATGGGTGTAGCCCCCCTCAAACTGCAAGGCTCGGGCAGGCATGTAATTTGCCCCCATGTGCAGCCCTGTTGGCCTGGCTGGAGCTCCCCTCCCCCCCATATAGAAATAAAACTATAAAACTTGAGGTCTCTGTATCTTCCTTCTCTCCGAAGAGCCCTAAAACACACACGTTCTTTGCTGTCACCTGTTTTGCTACCGTTTTCACTTTGCAGAGCCTCTACTGATCTGAGGATAGGACTTTAGATTTTGTGACCATCAATTCACTCTTCACATCCCAATGCATCACAGCAATGTGCTTTTGGGACCACCACTCTGTGCTGTGACACTGCTCTCTATCTGCAAACTCTAAAAAGCTTTCTCTGATTTCAGCATAAGCTTCCTTGTCCCACACCTGCTTTGCCAGAGATCCTCCAACAGGTAGAAGAAACATGTTCTAGCTATGTTGTTTAGGCCACACCATCTACAAGCTGTCCTACCACACTGCTAGCAGATGTGCGGGGCTGACACATGTAGTAACATATATAGATCTCTGCAACTTTGAAGCTGCTGCCTTGCTAGTCTACTCCAATCTCTTATCTAGGGCAGAGGAAAGTTTGAAATCACTGTTAACTACTTCACTTTGTTACCCAGCAGATCGGGATGGGAAACTTTTTGGCCTGAGGGCCACATCGGGGAATAGAAATTGTATGGTGGGCCACGAATGCTCATAAAATTGGGGTTGGGGTATGGGAGGGGGTGAGGGCTCCGGTTGGGGATGCGGGCTCTGCGGTGGGGCTGGGGATGAGGAGTTTGGGATGTAGGAGGGTGCTCTGGGCTGGGACCGAGGGGTTTGGAGTATGGGAGGGGGATCAGGGCAGGAGTGGAGGAAGGGGTGCAGGTTCCGGCTGGAGGTGCAGGCTCTAGGGTGGGGCTAAGAGGTTTTGAGTGCAGGAGAGTGCTCCGGGCTGGGATCGAGGGGTTTGGAGAGCAGGAGGGGGATGGGGAGAGACACAGGGGTGCAGACTCCGAGCGGCGCTTACCTCAAGCAGCTCCCAGAAGCAGCAGCATGTTCCTTCTCTGGCTCCTACATGGAGGCGCGGCCAGGCGGCTCTGCACACTGCCCCATCGGCAGGCACTGCCCATGCAGCTCCCATTGGAGCGCTTAGGAGCCAGACCGGGGCCATGCCGCAGCTTCCGGGAGCCGCACGAAACGGCCCCTGACCCTGTGCCCTGGCTGGAGCGGGGCCCGGCCAGGTGGTGCAGCCCTGATCCTACGCCCCAGCTGGAGTGCCGGAGCAGGGCCGAGCCATGTGTTGTGGCCCGCGACCCAGCTGGAGCACCAAAGCGGGACCCAGCGCCCCGGCTGAAGCAGGGCTGCACTGCGTGGTGCTGTCCCTGACCCAGCACCCCGGCAGGAGCAGGGCCAAGCTGTGTGGTGGGGCATCCAACTCAACGCCCCAGCCAGAGCAGGGCTGTGCAGTGGGGCCCCCGACCCAGCGGCCTGGTCGGAGCAGGGCCGAGCCGCATGGTGCGACGCTGGAGTGGAACTGTGCTGCAGCCCCCCAACCCAATCACAGGAGCACAGGAACGGGGCCAAGCCACGTGGTCTGGCCCCAGATCCAGCGCCCTGGTCGGAGCACCGGAGCAGGGCCGCACCAGCGCCCCGGCTGGAGCGCCGCAGCAGGGCAAGCCCCAGACCTCGCTCCCCACCGGCAGCTCGCAGGCCAGCTTAAAAGGGCTCGCGGGCTGAATCCGGCCCGCAAGCCGTAGTTTGCCCACTCCTACCGTAGATGCTAGAGCCAGCTATCTGAAATGGCTGCACGGAGTGTGTCAGAGACCAGAGTATTTTAATCCTTGTATTCTATTGGTACTGGCACATCAACAGAACAACAAAATGGGGAAGGAGAGCTCACAGAACGGAGTGAGAGCAAGACTGAAAGGCAGAGAGAATAAAATAAAGGGGGGAAATGAGCAGAACTGCCAACTCCATATATTCAAGCATGGCCTCCCTGCTGCCTTTGTTTCTGTACCTGCTAGAACCTGCAGCTAAAGAGTGATAGGTTAGAGCAGAAATGCATTTTGAGCCTTGCCTGAACTTACAGGCCATGTTGTTCAGAAACCCCTCACATGACATCCCCTCTCACCTGCCACACACCCCTGTTAATTGACATGTAGCACTGGACAGCACTAACTCTTTAAAACAAAAACAAACCCATGCCAACCTTTATCAGTGTTACCTAGGGCTGGGCGAACCTTCATCCCCCAACATACAGATTTGTTACATTTGTTTCTCTCCATCAGTTCTCATCCTGGTTTCCAAAGGTAAAATCCATATAGCTCTAGCCCTGTCACCCTCTTACTGTATTCTTAGGCCAGGTATTCTGTTTCTCATGGGTATAGTCCCCTGATTTTCCCTGTATTTCTTCACGTTTCCCATTTTCTGTTACTGTATTCATAGGTATTTCAACCAATGTGCCTCTAGAATAGACTAGGACAGTCCTCCTTGTATCCTTTTGCAGATGGGGAGAAGTATACAATAATAGTACGGTTGACAAATGATTAAAAAAATAATTAATCGTCATTAATCGCCCTATTTAACAATAGAATACCATTTATTTAAATATTTTGGATATTTTCCAAATTTTCAAATATATTGATTTCAATTATAACACAAAATACAAAGTGTACAGTACTCACTTTATATTTCTTTTTATTATAAATATTTGCACTGTAAAAACAAATGTAGAATTATGTACAAAAAACAACTGCATTCAAAAATATAACAATGTAAAACTTTAAAGCCTACAAGTCCACTCAGTCCTACTTCTTGTTCAATGAATCGCTCAGATGAACAAGTTTGTTTACATTTGCAGGAGATAATGCTGCCCACTTCTTGGTCACGTCACCTGAAAGTGAGAACAGATGTTCACATGACACTATTGTAGCCAGCGTCACAAGATATTTACATGACAGATGCGCTAAAGATTCATATCTCCCTTCATGCTTCAACCACCTTCAAGAGAAAGTGCATCCATGCTGATAACGGATTCTGCTCGATAACCATCCAAAGCAGTGAGGATCAACTCATGTTCATTTTCATCCTCTGAGTCAAATGCCACAAGCGGAAGTTTGAGTTCCTTTTTTGGTGGCTCAGGTTCTGTAGTTTCCACATCTGAGTGTTGCTCTTTTAAGACTTCTGCAAGCATGCTCCACTCCTCGTCCCTCTCCAATTTTGGAAGGCACTTCAGATTCTGAAACCTTGGTCCGAGTGCTGTAGCTATCTTTAGAAATCTCACATTGGTACCTTCTTTGCGTTTTGTCAAATCTGCAGTGAAAGTGTTCTTAAAATGAACAACATGTGCTGAGTCATCATCCAAGACTACTAGAACATGAAATATATGGCAGAATGCCGGTAAAATAGAGCTGGAGACATACAATTCTCCCCCAAGGAGTTCAGTCACAAATTTAAATAATGTATTTTTTTTTAACAAGCGTCATCAGCATGGAAGGATGTCTTCTGGAACGGTGACCAAAGCATGAAGGGGCATACGAATGTTTAGCATATCTGGTACATAGATACCTTGCAATGCTTGCTACAAAAGTGCCATGCAAATGCCTGTTCTCACTACACTACAGACTGCACTACAGTACTTGTATGAGGTGAATTGAAAAATACTGTTTTTTTGTTTATAATTTTTACAGTGCAAATATTTGTAATAAAAAATAATATGAAGTGAGCACTGTACACATTGTATTCTATGTTGTAATTGAAATCAATATATTTGAAAATGTAGAAAAACATCCAAAATATTTCATAAATTTCAATTGGTATTCTATTGTTTAACAATCCGATTAAAACTGAGGTTAATCACGATTAATTTTTTTTGAGTTAATCACGTGAGTTAACTGCGATTAATCAACAGCCCTAAATAATAAATAGGGGAACTAATTAAGAAAGAATTCCCCCATGATAGAATGCCTGAATATACACACATCAAAGTTTAAATCTAGTGCTTGGAGTAGGAAACTAGGTGTCAGGTCTGCTAGATTTTATTCCTGAGTATTTGTTTTGGGCAAGCTGACACTCTGGTGAGTCTGGCTTTGTCTACCTATGCAGACAGGGCTCTGGTATTTCTACTACTGTGTCATGCAAACCTAGTCAAAACTGCAAGTAAAAACACCTGAACCTTGCAGCATACTAGATTTTCATTTAGAAATTTCCCATCACTAAACAGTTACTGGTAGAGCTGCCCTGATGATATTATGGTAGGAAGACAGGGTTATGACAGATGCCCCCGCTGTACCCCCATTCCCCTTGTTTTCACAGCTGGCTTCCCTTCCTTGCATCCCCAGTCTCCCTATGCCCACAGCCCATCCCTTCCTGGATCCCTACTCTCCCTGTGCCTGGAGCTCCAGCCCCATTTGGAACCCCCTGCCCCCCACTTCCTATGCCAGCAGCTCCAACCCTGCAGACCATCCCTGTACCCACAGCTCCCTCCCCATTTGGACTCCCCACTCCCCCTATGTCCTCAGCTCCTCCCCCGCACCTTCACACCTCCCGCTGTGACCATAGCTCCCACCCCCCTCCGCCCTCTCCCCCGGGCCCTCAGCTCCCTCCCTCAGACCGCCCTCCCCTCCCCTCCCCTCCCCTCCCCTTCTCCGAGGAGCGCCAAGCGAAAGCGCTGCAAGAAAACTCAACCAACACACCGCCCGGAACTTGCGGTCGCTGTTTACGTCATCACGACGCGACATCTGCGCGTGCGTGTGCGCAGGGACCGTGGCCCACACACACACGTGTCGGTCTGCTGCGGGGACTCGGGAGCATGGCGGCGCCGGGCCAGAAGCTGGATCGCTCACAGGTACCGGCCGGTGCTCGGCCAAGCAGGGCTTGACTCGCGTGTCGCGGAGGCCTGAATCACTGCGGAGATCCTTCACTGCCGCAGAGCGGATTCGTGCCGTGATCCTGTACGGCTGCTGGCGGGGCAGCTCCTCTGCCTCAGGCCTGAGCCCTCACCTGGCACTCCGCTTGGGCACTGGGGACGAGCCGGAGGTTGGGGTTCCGCGCTCGCCCGGCTTCGGCTGTGTTAGGGGTCGATGCATGGGATGGGGGAGGCGACAGGGCTTGGAACTACGTCCCTGGGGTAGAAGCAATTCCGCAGTGACTTGTGCTATATCTAGGGGGAACATCAGTGCTGGCAAACCGAACACATTTTAACTGTAAAGCTGAATCTCCCTTCTGGTGAAGGGAGAGAGAAAAACTGGTCTGCCAGGCAGTACTACCATAGAGTGTGTGTCAGCCAATAACTCACTTTGATTCACACTAATAGGAAAACTCAGGCCTGGCCTTAACATTAATTTATCTTGCTGTTTCTCTACTCTTCCAGGTTAAAAAGGCAGTGCAGGCCTTGCTGGCATACACAAAGACCAAAGATAAAACAGATGAACTGCTTTTGAATGAGAACGAGAATGTATACTTAATGGTGACAGTATGGAAAATCCCACCACAAGAACAAGTTATCAAAATGTAAGAATTCTTACACGTCTGGTGTTCCTCAAAGGCTCTGATTTTCTGTATTCTATAATAAATACTTTTCACCTGCTGTGGCATGCAGTGGATTGAACTTCATTGCTTGTATCCCCATAAGACCACCATGTTTAAAAAAATATATATATATTGGTTTCAAGAATTGTTAGTAGCATCAAAAGTTTGGAGCACTGACTGTGAGCATGTGTGGGAGTTTCCTTGATATATGAGTCAGATATATAAAGGATCAGATCTTTCATACCTTACTCACTTGAAGTCATTTAGATTTTTTACATAAATAAAACACGATTTAGGCCTATAATCTCTGTATCTAGTGCACCAATCCTCTTGGTTTCTGAGTAGTTGGTATCTGTTTTTAAGCATTCTTCTCAGTTCAGGAAATAACACTAAATGTTTTTTCAGTGCTATTAAAAATCGCTAAAAGATGTGAGACCCAAATTTTATTTTGAGCCACAGTGATGCTGCATGAGAAGTTATGGATCTATCTACTAATGGCCCCAATCCAGCAAAGACTTCAACATATGCTTATCTTTACACTTTTTAAGTAGTCCTAATGAGGTATGTGGGATTAGTCAGTACTTAAGCATGTGAGGGTATGTTTACACTTAAAATGCTACAGCTGCAGTGCTTCAGTGTAGACACCATCTACACCAATGAGAGGAATTCTCCCATCACTGTAGGTAATACACCTCCCTGAGAGGCAGTAGCTAGGTCAACGTAAGAATTCATACATCAACCTAGTGCGGTCTATACTAGGGGTTAGGTTGGTATAGCTACATCTCTCAGGCATATGTAGCTATACTGATCTAAAATTGTAGTATAGAACAGGCCTAAGTCACTGAAGGATTGGGGCCTAGGGTCTTTCTGAAGTACTCATAACTGTAGTGATTTTGAACTTCTCTGTAGGCCTAATTTTGGAAAGGGAGATTTGTGTTCCATCTCTGAATGTTTCCACCTGTCTCACCTTCTTTTTATAGCCCACTTCCTCATGGTATTCGACCAGAAACATCTGAAGTTTGCCTCTTCACAAAAGATGAACCTGAATTATCTGGAGAACAGACCGAAAACTTGTACAAGAAACTGTTGATCCAGAATGGGATCACAAGTATCAGCCAGGTAAGGAAGACATTGGAATATGAGATGGGACAATAATGTCTTATCTTTTTCCTTAAAACTTCAAAAGAAGAAAAACAGGTGTGTGATTTCTAATGCAAACTATTAACTTAATTCAGATGGTTCAAAACTTAGGACTTCTAATCAAATTACTCTAGCTTATCAAACTTTCAAAACTTCAAAATTTACCCAAAAGAGTAAAATTGTCATTGCTTTCAATATTATGCAAGCAAAATATATCAGAGCACGCTTATTAATTAATAGTTCCTTTTGCTTCATTTTTAACATGCCATTAGTTTACAATAATTTGAAAATAGTTTTTAAAGCATTTTTAGAAACCTTTTTTCAGTGTCTGCCAGTGTGGTTTCAACATTAACTGTCATATGACTTAAATCAGATAATCTTTCATAAATGGAAAATTGAATATTCCTTAACATGTTTATTTACTGGACAAAATTATATAGTGTTTGACATGTGAATTATTAAGCAGAGTTTATTTACACAAGCTTAAACAATTCACAGTTCTCCCATTCTCAGCTGTGTTGGCTCCTATGTCCTAATAGGAATTAAAAGCAGTCAAAATTTGTTTTCGAAATGAGTGGTTTTGGATTGATTATGTGTGACCATATGTAGTTCAGCTACCATTTGATGGTTACATATATATATTTTTTTATTGCTATCTAATATCTGTATTTTGATTTTTTTTTTTTTAAAGGCTATTACCTGTTTTTTAAAAACTAAAAAAGCATTGTGCATTCTTCAGCTGGTATTTATACAAAAAATGTGTCACTGTTTTAAATAAAGTAGAGAAGACAACAGAATGCATTTTAATGTGGAAATCTTAATGGATTGGCAGTCATGCCACTCAGTTGTATATAATCATGCAAGGGAGTTTAATCCTAACATTACTTTCACATTACAGATCATCTCCTATAAAACTCTCAAAAAAGAATACAAACCATTTGAAGCAAAGCGTCGTCTCCTGAACAGATTTGACCTCTTCCTGGCCGATGACCGAATTAGAAGGCTTTTGCCCTCCCATATAGGGAAACACTTTTATCAAAGCAAAAAGTAAGTCTGTAGCTAATACATATTTATACCATATTGTCCTGGGAAGCTGAACTGTTCTTAGTGAATTGTGTTTTTCTTTTCCTTTTTTGTTTTTAGGGCACCTTTATCTGTGAACCTGAAAGCCAAGAATCTAGCTAAGGAACTAAACAAACATATTCAGGGAACTATACTTCCAGTTACCAACAAGGGGTGTTGTTAGTAAGTATCGATTTTTGGCTTGTGATTCACTTGAAGGACAGTATTGTGCTCCTAATAAGTAGGGTCAGGATACAATACTAAATTAATTTATTTACTTTCCCTCCAGTAGGGCTTTGAATAAAATGAGGTAAGGGTTCACCAAAATGCACAGTACTTGCAGTGGACTTTGGTTTGTACAGAGAGACTGGGGTTGTTGTTTTTTTTAATAGAAACTTTGACAAGGAGTTTTCTTTTTGACCTCTTGACTGTAACTTAAAAAAAAAAAATGAGATGACATCATAGCCCTAATCATCACAATGCATTAAACATTAGTATTAATTTCCCATCCTGCTGAATTTTTATGTGGCCTAATAGATTGCATAGGGTTATTTACTACCATTAATAACAAATCAGTTTACTGGGACACTCTATTGTATGAGAAGGTCTTGTTTCTGTAAATCAGTGATAACTGCCATATTAATACACAATCCTCTTTTCTGTATTTTAAATCTTTATTTTATGATGGGAATAACACTTAGCTATTCTAATGATGTACATAGGTAGCATGAAGATTTATGGATAAAATTTTCAAAAGCTCCTAATGGTCTCTCGAACATAGATCCCATTGAAAGTCAACAGGTCTTAGGAAACTAAGTCACTTAATTTTGAAAACGTTACCCTTATGACTTTTGAGAGACAACTCCTTGTTTTTACCAATTGAAGTATCTTTTTCTTAAGATTTCCCCACCTTTGTTTATTTTATATTTAAAGACTTCTATAACTTCTTTAGTAACAATTAGTTCCTGTTACAAATATAGGTATTCTTTAAAGATTTAATAGTATCTTGCAAAACAAATACTGAAAAGGCTAGTATAAAATAGTTACAATAGATCTTATTTCCCTGTGAAGTCCAGCATTCTTTTTTTAAAATTAATAGATCATTAATTAATAATCATTAATAAATTAAGATCATTGTGAATAGACAGTACTCATAGTCAATTTCTTGATATGCCTAAAAGCAAGTGGTTCA
This sequence comes from Trachemys scripta elegans, assembly GCF_013100865.1. Classification (NCBI taxonomy): domain Eukaryota; kingdom Metazoa; phylum Chordata; order Testudines; family Emydidae; genus Trachemys; species Trachemys scripta. Next base: position 19,838,375 of record NC_048307.1, on the reverse strand, counting down.
GTCAGAAGGTCTGTTTTACTGTAGGATAAACAGCACACCTCTCTGTTCTTTCAGTACAGCACGTGTAGGTCACACTGGAATGAAAGCTGATGAGTTATTAGAAAATGTTTCTGTTGCTGCTGAGGTGATTTCCAATAAGCTGCCAAAGGTACTATCACTTGATTAAATTAGAATGTGAAGTGGACTTGATTTAAGTGTTTCTTTGTTTATATTTACTTTTCTTAATTATTGCAGAATTGGAAAAATATTAAAGTTCTTCACCTCAAAACACTCAAATCTGTTGCTCTCCCAATCTTCAATTCATATATCTGCAATTTAGATGAGCTTGACAAGCAGCCATCTCTCCATCAAAAGGGAGGACAGGTAAAAACTTCCTACTAACTTCTTTACACAATAACTTTCCACAACTTATAGCACAAGGTGGTGCTATAACTGGTTATTTGAATAAAGTGTTTGTCATGTAAGTTTAACATATTGGCATTGGGAATATTTGCCAGACATCTAGGTGCAATACACAGACAGCAGTACACATAAGTGATGTTGAACTGTTCTTACCCAGCACTTGTTATCATGACTGCATGCTTTTCAAACAGTACATGGTAATAGGAAACCACTGTTTCTACTTGTAGTGGCAAATTGAAAACGTAATCCTATAGTGTTGCTAGTATCCTCCCTTAAACTGGTAGGGGATGGGATTCCCTCACTTTTTTTATATCCTTGTTTCTACCTTGAGATCTGGTCTTCTTCATGGACCAGACAGGTTATGTGGCTTCAGTTATTTTTATAAGGAAAATACAAAAAATGAAAATAAATACTTAATTGTATTCATTAAATTCATGCACAGTTCAGGAGGATGCATTGATTACTCATCAGCTGAACTATGACTTCAATATTGTTTGGGTAATAGATTCTAAAAAGTTTGGGTTATTTTAATTTTTTTTTTGTCTTATTTGGATGTTGTTTCATCAGTTTAATCCACTTGAAGAATGTCAGCTATTTCTTTGCATTGAATTCTGCAATTGATTTCCCCGTACTTAAAATAGTTGATTTTTTGCTTAATTGCTCACAGCTCTACACTTTGAACTTGTCAATTTTGATGTCAGCATAACTTCTATACAGGGAGGAGGAAGAATTTTTTAAAATGTTGATATATAATAATAATCAACTAAACCATGTAATTTATCGATATTAATACAATATGTATTAGTCAATGTATGTCATTCATACAGGATTACTATACCTTTAGCAAGTTCTGTAAAAGTAAAACTCAGCATTGTTTCCTCCTTGTCTGTTGCCAAATCTGAACTGCTGCATAGCAAGATGCATGATAACATTGCTTATAAAATTGCTGTTACCGAAGAATTGTAATTAGTGTTAGTTTAGAAGTTAACACTCTTTCAAGATCTTCAGTTTCAGAAATTCTACAATAGTGGACTATTCATTCTTGCCTTTGTAGTAAAATAGAGCAATATGTTTGTAATAATGTTTCGGACTGGGGTGGAGGGGTGATGTGTAACTGAAGATGTTTTGATTCTTCCTATAAGAAAAAGAAAGGGAAAAAAAGGAAACAGAAGGCAGTCACAGAACAGACTTCACCTAAAGCAAAAGTGACAGCTGAAAAGAAGAAGAATGCCAAAAACCTTGAGATGGAACAGAAGAGAAAAGCAGAAACCTTGGCAGTCACAGAACCAGATGAGGATGATGGAGAAATTCCGCAACTTGTTCCTATTCAAACAGAAGCCAGTATAGCTGGGCAGGAGGTAATTCTATTTAACAAGAAGTTTGTGAAATCTAGAGTTTAGCTTTAACTGAATGAAGATTTTTAATGTGGATGAAATATACCTTTAGAAAGGAAAAGACTTGAGACAGGCTAATGGAAACAGCGAGCAAGTTAAATCATTGGTATGTCTAACCTAATGCTTGCAGGGCAGTGTGATTTAATATACTTGGAGTGCAACATGTATTCCTGGGGATATCACAAGAGCAAGGGATTCTTGGGAGTTTTTACAAGCCTGACTAGCACAAATAATAGGTTCTCTGTTAGATAAAACAATGACTTCTGGAGTGAAATTTTATCTACTGTTTGCACTCCAGATGTTCAAAATCTTAATTAGATTGGTCAACTCATTTTCCACATGTCTGCTATTTGGAAAGATGAAAACTATGCACTCTGTAAATGGATATTCTGTGCATATATGTGTCTTATGTACCATTTCATCAAACTGTTTGACATCAGTATGTTGGTAATGGACTGGTTGCCATAGATAATCATAGCTGTCTGGTAGCGATTCATTCCCTTACTCTGACTTTTGAAATAGAACAGCTTTTGAAGCAAGTTCTGAATCAAATAAATCTCTTTAAATGTGCCTCCTTTTGCCTGAGTGGAGGTCACTATTTAGGGGAGAAGTAACGTCAAATCTTTTGTGGACTAATACATATAATTTACACTTCTGATAGCAACAAAATAGGAAAGCCAAAGGCTATTAAAAATTGAAAGCCTTGGTGCACTCTTCATACTGATCAAGGCATTACTGGGAATGGAAATACTCAGGATCATATACCGTATATACTCTCCATTCATAAGCCGAAAATTTTTGGTAAAAAAAGTGACACATCAAAGAGCGGGGGTCGGCTTATTAACAGGTCTACACCAAAATTTGATGATTTTGAACTCTATGGAATCATTGAATTGAATATCTAATACAGGGATCGGCAACCTTTGGCCCGCGGCCCGCACTGCTTCCCGCCGCTCCCATTGGCCTGGAGCGGTGAACCGGGGCCAATGGGAGCCACGATCTGCCAAACCTGTGGACGTGGCAGGTAAACAAACCGTCGCGGGCCACATGCCAAAGGTTGCCAATCCCTGATCTAATACATTGTAGTTTTGTTTACTGGGAGCAGCTCCCATTGGCTGGGAACAGCGAACCATGGCCCACAGGGAGCTGAGGGGCTACATGCCTGCCGATGCTCCAAGTAAACAAAACATCCCAATCTGCCAGCGACTTACCGTGATGGGCCGGGAGCCAAAATTTTCCAACCCCTGAAATATAGGGTCGGCTTACGAAAGGGTCATACAGTTTTCGCTATTTTTCCCTATCCATTTTGGGGGGTTGGCTTATAAACGAACGGGCTAATGAACGATCAAGCTAACTTTGGAGAATATTTGTATTCACATCTCTAACCATGCTCAGTTTGCAGACATTTCTAGCAAGTCTGTGTTAAATATCCAATGGAGAGAAAATGAATGAACATAAGTTACAAAGTTGTTCTAAAATGAAAAATAGTCCTCTTGGATTTTTTATTTAAAACACAACCTTTCAACTACTAGTATGTTCTCCTTAAGTCTGTTCCTTTTCTGTACAGTATCAGTGAAAATATTTTTTCTTGGACCCTTTCATGGTTGAGTTGGTTTGTATTAACCCTTGCACAGCCTACCTGAAATATGACCAATTGAGTTAGGGCAGAGAATATTCTATTCGGTGGATGGCACTGATCTTTAGTACTAATGTTTTTATCAATCTTGTCTTGCAAAACAATTATGATGTGTCCTTTGTTGTAAGATGACACTTTTCCCCTCGTGTCTTACATACAGAAAACTGAACCAAATCAGACTTCAGGAAAAGGTGTAAACATGAGCAGAAAACCTGAGACACCACTTGGTAAGAGAAAGATGACATCGTTGGCTCCGGAGACTCCAAAAACAAAACTGAAATTGGCTGAAAATGAGGAAGATTTGCCAATACCAGCTCAACAGAAACAACCCAAGAAGCCCAGGAGCCCAAAGGAAGTAGTAAAGGAGAAAGAGCTGAAAAAGACTCCCAAAAAACCAGCAGCAAAATCCTTTGACACACCTCATGGGGGCAAGCTTGTAAAATCAGCCAAGAAAGCTCTCAAAACACCAAAACAGATGCCCAAGAAAATGAAAGTCCCACAATCAGCCTGAACTCTGTCAGTTATATTATTGCTTTATCCTATAAAGTGAACTGATTAAACGTATTTGCTTTGCTTAAAAAAAAAAAATCGCTGTTAATTAGAGAAAACAGCTTGATTAAAAGAGAGCCTGAGCATAGGGAGCTGTCTTCACCAAGGTTTGTAATTGCCCATCAGTGTTTCCTACCAGTAGCAGTGGAGCTATGAGACATGTAAATAAACCTTTTTCTAACTTGGTTGTTTCTACATTTCTTTGTGTCAACCCCCAGGCTGTATTATTTCCTTTACCTATACTAAAAGATACACTTCAGTGCTTTATTTAGCTAAGTGGATGCTCCAAACAAGAGTGGTTTCCTTTTAACAACACAGAAGGGAGAGAAGAAAGAGGATAGTAAAGATGAGGGAAATACAGTTTTTGTTGATGTTCTCAGGCTCGAGGGAGGCTGGTCAATGATAAACATGCTTTGGGTTGGCCACAAAGCTGTTGCTGTGGATACTAGCTCACCTCTGGTGCAACGTCTGCTTGATCTGGTCAGATCCCTCTCCTTTACTGGTCCTTCTCAGCTGAGCAGAGCTGGATGGGCAGTCTCAGCTTGCTGTGCTGGTGCTTGGCAGTACAGTTGATTTCAGGATCAGGTGAAAAGCAGAGAAAGAACAGGAGGAAGATTGCAGGGGATGGAAAGGAACATATGGGATTGGGATAAGAGAAGAAGACAGAGCAGGATCTCATGTCAAGCTGGGGTTCTCTCTGGCATAGCAGTGATGGTCAAACATCCCCAGTGCGTTATCAAGGACTAGTGTCCTTGCTGAGGTGATGGTAAAAAGTTGTTTTTCTCCCACAGGGTGTTTTCTAAGGGCTCTAAAAAAGCAGTGGGTGGAATCTTCTTGTTATTTTGCCCACCAAAAGGCATAATTTCCATAACGTGTATTTTGGTCCATTGCTTTTCTGTCCTTATTTACCAGTCATAATTTTAACACCGTCCTTGAGTGGTATCAGTAAATCCTTTGTTTGAATTAATTCAGTCTTTGTCTCCTCACATTTTTTCTTAAACCGTTTTATAATTATAATGGTCAGTTGATTTCAATATTAAGGTAAATTTGTAGGCCTCATTATTCTAACAATCCTCATCCTTGATCTGTCAGCTGCTTTCTAAGTCATCATCCATGTTCTTGAAATCATGTTCTCCCTGGCTTCCATGTCACTACTGTTTCTTGGTTTTCCTCTCTCTCTAACTGCTATTTCAGCGTGTCCTGGAGGATCCTCCAGTGTTTTGTGGGAGTTCAAGGGGGCTCTGTCTTTGGTTCCATTCTCTTATCTCTCTACACCTTATCTCTGGGTAATCTCATCCGCAAACATAAATTCAACCACTATCTCTATGTGGATGACTTTCAGATCTCACTCGCTACTGTCTCCTGTGCAAAGTAAAATTTCACCTGGTCTCTGACATTTCCTTATGGATGTCTAGCCATCAGCTCAAGCTCAACCTCAACATGGATAAAACAGAGCTTTTAATCTCCCTCCAACCCATTTCCTCCTCCCCCCGCCACCTTTCTCGATCCTTGTGGATAACAGCACCATACTGCCTCCCAGGCCAGCAACCTGGGGGGTCATCTTTGACTCAGAACCATTTTAAGGTTCTTACATCCAAGCCCCATCTAAATCTTGCTGATTCTTTCTGCATAACATTGCTAAAATACAGCCTTTCCTGTCCATCAATGCATTTAAAACTCTCATCCAAGCTCTTATATCATGTCTTGATTACTGCAACATCCTTTTCTCTGGCCTTGACAAATGCAATCTTGGCCTCCTCCTCACAATGCTGCTGCAAAGATCATTTTCCTAGCCTAGCACTTTGACCATGTAACCCCTTTCTTTGAAGCCATCTGCTGTCTTTGCATCTATACCATATCAAATATAAGCTATTTCTCCTCATTTTCAAGGTCCTTCAGGTAATAGCTGTGATACAGCTGTTTGTAAAAGGAAAGATTAAAGCTCTGAAACTAAACAGTGATCAAGGAAAATATGTCAACCTTTCAATAGCAGGCCTGTTTCTAATCTGTGAAACAACTAGGGCTGTTGATTAATCACAGTTAACTCAAATTAATTGCGATTTTAAGAAATTAATCATGATTAATTGCACTGCTAAACAATATAATACCAATTGAAATTTATTAAATATTTTGGATATTTTTCTACATTTTAAAATATTCATTTCCATTACAAAACAAAATACAAGATATACAGTGCTCACTATATATTATTTTGATTACAAATATTAGCATTGTAAACATTATAAACAAATAGTATTTTTCAATTCACTTCATACAAGTACTGTAGTGCAATCTCTGTATCGTGAAAGTATAACTTACAAATACATAACTGCAAAACAATGTAAAATTTTCGAGCCTGCAAGTCACTCAGTCCTACTTCTTGTTCAGCCAATCACTAAGACAAACAAGTTTGTTTATATTTACAGGAGATACTGCTGCCTGCTTCTTATTTACAATGCCACCTGAAACTGAGAACAGGTGTTGCAAGGTATTTATGTGCCAGATATGCTAAACATTCATATGCCCTTTCATGCTTTGGCCACATTCCAGAGAACATGCTTCCATGCTGAAGACGCTCATTAAAAAAAGAATGTTAATTAAATTTGTGACTGAACTCCTTGGAGGAGAATTGTATGTCTCCTGTTGTGTTGTACCCGCATTCTGCCATATATTTTTTGTTCTAGCAGTCTCAGCTGATGACCCAGCACATGTTCATTTAAGAACAATTTCACAGAAGATTTGACAAAACGCAAAGAAGGTACCAATGTGAGATTTCTAAAAATAGCTACAGCACTCAACCCAAGGTTTAAGAATCTGAAGTGCCATCCAAAATCTGAGAGAGACAAGGTGTGGGGCATGCTTTCTGAAGTCTTAAGAGAGCAACACTCAGATACGGAAATCTACAGAACCTGAACCACCAAAAAAGAAAATCAGCTCCTGGTGGCATCTGACTCTGATGATGAAAATGAACATGCATTGCTCTGCTCTTCTTTGGATTGTTATCAAGCAGAAGCCATCATCAGCATAGAGGCATGGGACAATGAATCTTTAGCGCATCTGGCACGTAAATATCTTACGACGCCAGCTCCAACAGTGCCATCTGAATGTCTGTTCTCATATTCAGCTGACATAAACAAGAAGCAGTCAGCATTATCTCCTGCAAATTGTAACCAAACTCGTTTGTCTGAGCAATTGGCTGAACAAGAAATAGGACTGAGTGGACTTGTAAACTCAAAAGTTTTACATTGTTTTATTTTTGAATGCAGTTATTTTTTGTACATAATTCTACAGTTGTAAGTTCAACTTTCATGACAAAGAGACTGCCACACAGTACGTGTAGGAGTAAATTGAAAAATACTATTTGTTTTTTACAGTGCAAATATTTAATAAAAAATATATATAAAGTGAGCACTGTATACTTTGTATTCTTTGTTGTAATTGAAATCAATATATTTGTAAATGTAGAAAACACCCAAAAAGATTTAAATAAATGGTATTTTATTATTAACAGCATGATTAATTGCTTGACAGCCCTAGAAGCAACATAGTACAGAATGGTTTATCTATCTATATAAAATCAATCTTTTGGCTTCTTCCTCCTCCTATTCAACTACTCTTCATAACCGATTTTTCAAGGAGAGTGACAAGTAAAATCTCCACAGGAAATGAAGGATGTTTATCAACTATTGAGTTAAAAAACCAGAACCCAATCCTATGAACTACAGAATAGATGTAACCCGCTGCTTATTCTAATACCTCTGTCTACTATTTTCATTTGCTAAAGTGATTTCAGGTTAAAGGTAGAAAGGGTGCTAGTAATACACAATCTTTTAGGTTTCTTAGCAAGTGTACTTTCACCTACTAGTGAGATGTTCAGCAATTACAATTCTCAGCCTAAATAATAATACCTACCTATTACATAGTACCTTACAAAGGAGGTAAGCCTCATTATCCCCATTTTACAGATGGAAAAACTGAAGCACAGGGGGAGTGAAGTGACTTGTACAAGGCCACCCAGCAGGCCACTAACTAGACCAAGAATAGAATCCAGATGTCCTGCATCCTGGGCCGATCTTCAATCTGCTAAGTCATCCTGCCTCTCTGCAAATGAAAACAAAATTATTTGATCCCCTGGATGAAGAAAACCTATAGGCCAAAATTAATATATAACCACCCTTTTATGAAAGCAACAATAGAAACCTGGGATAATTTATTCAGAAAGCTAAGCCCATACCCACCATCTGAAGTGCTTATGTCATATAGTTTTGACAGGACAATTAATAAACAGGGTTACACATCTAAATGTAAGAAAAACAGGGGTAGTCTTTGCACATTAGGTCGCAGCTCCCAAGGGGGTTTCTGTGATCTAACCCGTCACACATAGTATACACAATCATAAATTGGCCTGTGAAAGTCCCTAAAGCTCTATTGACGAGACCTACCTGCTACCTTCCTCAACTTTGTAGTATTGATCACATATGGTGGTTGATGGTTTGCTATTCTTTGAGTTCCTTTTCTGTCTTGTCAGTTGGTAGCATCCAAACAAACAGTTTATGCCCTCTGATAATGGGCTACAATGGAAGCTGCCAGTGGTTTTGCAGTTCATGAGTTCACCACAGCAGCTTTCTAAGGAGGCAAGGGCTGGAAGATATACCTATTGTTAGCAGCAATGGAGACCTAGTAAGCCCTATTGCTGCATATGTTACCCTCTCATCTATTTAGTAGGTATATGAGGAGTCTTCACATTTCACATAGTATCAAACCCCATTTAAAGAAAACTCACTCGTACCTAAAATAAGGACACTACAGTTTGTACTCATAACACATTGATGACGTGCAATGAAGGAGCTGTGAGTGAGGGACCTGTGGCTGAAAAAGGTAGCATTATTGGCTGTTCTGAATTCAACTTTAATCCTAGCTTCCCTGCATTGTCAGTATCTTTTTCCCTCAGAGGTGTGGTCTGATATTCAGGTATGCGGACAGAAACTTATCAGTATGTTGATAGCAGCAGCCTCAGAATATTTGTGTCAGTTTTAATGTAATATTTTCCAAAGTACACAGATAATTTGGAAAAAAAAAACAGACCATTCTTTTTTGAAAGCTGATCACATTCTATACTTGCTGTAAGTGGAAAGAAATAACCATCTAATTCAGTTTTTAAGTCTCTTTGCATAGACACACTGAACGGTTTAATACTTTGCAATCCTTCAGTGCTTTCTGAGACTCTCAAAGCCTTTTCCAACTATTAGAAAATTAAGCCTGTTTCTTCCTTGTTACCAATTTCCTGTAACCCATGAACTGCAAAACCACTAGCAGCTTCCATTGTAGCCCATTATCAGAGGGCATAAACTGCTCTATTAATTCCAAATATGATAATTGCACCTTAGTCCTCTCTAAATAACTCCCCTTAATCCCATGTTAACTAATTATGGCTAATCCACCTCAGACCCTGCCTCTGACAGAATATTATCCTCAACCTTGAAAAGAGGGACTCCTATCACATTCTAGCCCAGAACTGATAAGACTTTTAGCAGGGCCCTGCGTATTGTGTGATTCTGAGGCCATGAAATTTGCTGCAGAATTATTCACCCTTTTGCTGCACAATTATTCTCTAGACTCTGATCTTTAATTTAAAATAAAAATGTTTGAAGTTCTGATGTTACAGAGAAAACCTCAAACATTAGCTGACTGTCATCAGTCTATGTTAGGGTACCATCCGGCTGGCATTTGACCGGCCTGGCCATTATTTTTATGGATTGGCCAGTTGCCAGAAAAAAGTAATCTGCCAGTTTTTTTTCACATGGGTCTAACATTTTGCATTATTATCACAATATACTTGGATACCTAACGTTAAACGTTTCTGTGTCCAACTAAAGATGCTGCAGTGTTCTCACTTGCGCAGTTTAAGTAAAAAAATGTTATCAATCTTATCTATATATGTTATCTCTCTAGATACTATAAGTGACTGTTGAAGAGGAGGGTGCAGAGTTGCCTTGTGGTTGGGGTTGCTGTGGGCTTGCCTTGTGTGTGTGTGTGTGGGGGGGGTTTGCTGGGTTTTTTGCATTTCAAAGTTGGTAACCCTAGTCTACATCTGCAGAGAACCTTAATCAATAGCTCTGAGAGGTGCAACTTGCCCCATTCATCTCATGCAAGGGTCTGTGTACTCCCCAGTTTACATAATTTGATATTTTCCCAATATAAATATGATGGATTTTAGAATTCCGGTCATGAAATTAACCATTTTGCTGCAGCCAGGCACATGAAATTTATTCTCCCCCTGCCCTGCAGAGATTGCATGAAGCTGTGGTTTATTCTGCAGCTTTCTACCCAGGGAAGAATTAACTAAATTACAGTGTGTGATCCCTGCTCTGTTCCATGGAGCTAAGCAACAGAAAGTTGAGGAGCAAGAACTGGACTCCAGCCTGTAGACACGGAGCAGGGGAGACAGGAGTGTAGGCAGCCTGGAGAACAGTGCAGTAGAGGCCTAGGGGCCCAGGGAGATGAACTGTTGAAGCCAACTAAAACTTCAAACAACATGATGGGAGCCAATGCCTGGGAAATACAGCCAGATTTCATGGAGAGCATAAGAAAAAGCCATCCCCCAAAATAACCATCAACCAATTTCTTGTCAGTTAATATTTTTAATGCACAGTTCTGTGTGAATGGTTTCAGAGTAACAGCCGTGTTAGTCTGTATCCGCAAAAAGAAGAACAGGAGTACTTGTGGCACCTTAGAGACTAACAAATTTATTAGAGCATAAGCTTTCGTGGACTACAGCCCACTTCTTCGGATGCATATAGAATGGAACATATATTGAGGAGATATATATACACACATACAGAGAGCATAAACAGGTGGGAGTTGTCTTACCAACTCTGAGAGGCCAATTAATTAAGAGAAAAAAAAAAAACTTTTGAAGTGATAATCAAGCTAGGCCAGCTAGGTTCTGTGTGAATGTGTATTGACTCTTGACTATCTGTGGGTGTGGCGGGGAAATAGGAACAAAGAACATTTCATGGTGAAAGAATAAGCTAATGCTGCCATAGAATTTAGGGACTGCTGCAGCAGAATTTGGTCTCTTTATGCTGCAAAGCACATGAGGTCCTGGCTATTAGACAAACCATGCTGATTTGAATTTTCCATTGTTACTGTAGGTAGGGGAGCTCCTTTAATTAGTCTTGTAACTCAGGATTGTTTAGAATAGAAAACCTGTGGGGGGTTAATTACATTTAATTTACATTTAATTACCATACATTTTCATTTAGAAGCCATTCACAATTAATAAGCACCTTGTTTAGTAGCAGCAACTGAATAGTAAAAGTTGCAGGGAGCAACTGATTTATATTGAATTTATATTGAATATAAGTCACTGCTTCTAAACAAAATATATATGCCCCCAAGGACAGTGTTGGATGATTAAGGGAGTTTAATTCCTTTTTGTTTATTCAGAGGTTTCTCAATGTTTTCTTATTAGCAATGTTTTCTTGCCTCCTCAGGAGGTCTTGGCAAACCTGTCACTCTGCTAATCACCAAAGAAGAAATAGGAAAAAACGTACCTTCCTTAAAAATAACTTAAAGGCTTAACTGTGCCTATTGATGAAACATCAAGCAATTAAAAGAGAGACCTGTATATTCTCCCAAGTGTGAAACACACAGTTGGTATCACGTTACCAATTCCAGGAGAGCAAATCTAATGATCAAGCCATGTCTTCACCTGCTGTATGTAACTGCTGATGAAACAGAGAAGAGGGTTTTTTTTGTATGCTCTCTATTAATGGTCGATTAGATAGAAAACACCTCCCCCAGGGCAGACTCCTCACTCTGAAAGGCACACCAGTGGGCATTAACGTCTGTCTTAAATCAACAGCTACTGTGCAATGGCCATTTCAGAGCTGAATAAGGAAATTTCTGTGAATTAATATCTCTAGCAAGACTGTAAAATACATCAGGTATGTTCAGTTTGAAAGTATCTATACATGTTTAAAAAACAAAAATTTTCTTTCCCTTAATGTTTGTTTTATTTTAAGAGGTGTTTTTGAAAAAAGCCTGTTAAACTGTATTTTTTTTATATTCTGTTTGCTAACTGAGTATTTGCAGTCTCTTACTCTTATATCTTCCTTCCAAAAAAAAAAGTGTGTCTCTTTGTCCTAGTTCTGAGATGCAAGTAAACTGGTATTAATATTAGAAGACTACTTTACCATTGAATTTATCATCAAGATTGGACTAGATTTCAAATGACTTACGCCACTGGTTTTGAAGTTACATTTTTGGCACAAAGCAACACTTACTTTAGGAAGGTGGTTTTTTTCCTTATAAGTACTTGGTTTTTATTTTTGGCAATAAAAGTGTAATTTTACGTCTATTACTTAAATAATTGTTTGTAGACTGGAAGTACCTCTTAAATGTAATGTCAAAATGTCCTAAAGCCTTCTAAGAGTATTATTGCTGTTCAACTTAAATATTGCAGGGTCTCTTTTGGAAATGTATCTATTTATTTGGGTAAACTACTTCAAAGAGACTTGACAGTGTGAACATTTCTAAATATGAATATTCTGCATATGAATTTACAATACTTGGCATATATATGGTGCTAGTGTGAGAAAGCATAGATATTTTTGAAGTGCCCCCCGATGTTCCTATGTTGCCAATTAATAAAATAAAACCCGGAACTTGTTTGCCGTTAAATAAATAGCAGATGCTAAGACTGTTAATTTTCTTAACACTTAAACACTTAATCCAAATCAACCTGCTGTAGTGAGATTTATCACTCATTTGAAAGCTTTATTGTAAACTGATGCTATCAAAATGTAATTTCTCTCTCTCTCTGCTAGGATACATTGCAGTCTTTTTATTTGGAACTGATTTTACATTGAGGATAATGTCTACTATACTTGTACAAGTTTTTTTTTTTTTTTTTAACCTCTCTGCCTCAGTTTTTCCATATCTATTTAAACTGAAGTTATAGTTATCTACTTCTCAGGAGTAAAACACTGCAAAAAAAATAGAAATGTGTCAAAAGACCACTACAAAATTATTATAGATTTGCATCAACAGTGAAACAAATCCAGGGCCAATTTCTGCACTAGTTTACAACCCTTGTTGCAACTCTGACATCTAAGGTCCTCTCTCTTTAAATAAAACTCTTAAAATCCACTCCAGCGGTACAGACAATTTTAAAAAGAGCTTCAAATCCCTATAACTCAGATTCATAAGGCTGTGTTACCTTTATTAAGCTATCTAGTGGATATCACCTGGCACACTTTGATATTGATTTAAAGTATTGTATAAGAAAATGCTTTCAAAATAATAGTACCTAAAATTGTTGTGACCATGAGCTACTTGCTTAATCTCACTGCATCTTAATTTCACTGTGAATAAAATGAGGTGTGCACTTAACCTTCATAGAGCACTTTGTGATTACCAAGAAATGTTAAAACAAACCACGCATTGGCTTTTGGATTTGTGGTCCTGCAAACAATGCTGAAAGAATTGAAAATATAGCAGATCAACATTCTGAACATAGCTTGCACAAGTAAGATATGGGGTGAAATCCTGGCCCCACTGAAGTCAATGGGAACTTTGACATGGAATTCAATGGAGTTAGAATTTCACCTCTGATCTGTAGTGAGGTCAGAGATACTTGACAGAAGCAGAATCTGAGTTCATCGTTCTTTCTCCTGTTACATGGGGTCATTTCACAACGATCTTGGGAAGGGTAGGGATGCAGCTCTTTGAAGAACTTCAAGTGCTTGTGAAGTGATCAACTTTGGCAAGAGAAACAGAATCATGAAACTGGATCCTAACCGATATAATAAAAATTCTATTTTTTATTATAGTAGCACTTAGAAGATCTCATAGTATCGATACCCATTGGACTAGGGGCTTAAATTTTGAGGATAAGTGTAATTTTAATGCTCTGCAGATACTTTGTGCTCAAGATTGCAAATTGATTTGCATCTATTACAATGCATTTTAGTTCAACAAACCTTTTCTGAATCATAAAAACATTAGTACTACTTCAGTAGTGCAGCATTATGAAGAATACTCATCGCTTACTATAAAAGGGCATCTTGCTTTCCTATAGTTTTTCATAATGGTTAATGGACTGTTAATGGTGCAAAACTTATGAGACCATAGCCTTTTATATTGTTTCCAACTGTATATTTACCCATCTGTCAATGAAGTGCACAGAACCATATTCTTCCATAGTAACCTACAGAGACCATTGTATTCCTGTGTGCACCTGAAAGGACCAGAACACAAATATACTGATTAATTCCTAGAGGGCTTTTGTATTACCTAGGGAAGATAAAGCAAAGATTTAATTGAGTCCTATCAAATAAAAAAAATATCTGAAAGTAAATACAACTTGTCAACATTTAAACTGTTTTCACAGCTAGTTATTGGATCTTATGACTCTGAGGGTGTGTTTTGGTGCTTATAGTCAGAAATGTCATGGAGACAAATCCGTCATTTTAATCAATTTTTCCAGCAAAGCCAAATTGATTTCTTTCATGTCAGTTCCTGTAGCACCTGTTGCAGTACATCTGGCCTCCCCCAATTTGGCTTTTCAGCCTGTAAATGCTCATATTTCTGACCTGAGCAAAATTGGTGCAGTTTTTCTGGAAGGGCTGTATGCTGTCCTACTGATGTCAGTATATGGTCCTAAACTTTGGTTGTTCTCAACAGCCATTTTTTATCCAAATGGAATGGAGAACGTGGAATTTATTCAGATAATGTGGTGTCACTCATGTAGTGATGATCATTAAGGGACATGTACTACATTCAAGAATTTGGATAATATTTGGCACAGTTTGACTTTCCTCTGTGTATATTCAGTTACACTCACCTCCTCCAACCCCCTTCATAAAAGGTATGTCATTCACCCCATAAGGTACAGAATATTTTTTAAAGAGGAAAATGTGACTCTACAATCAAATCAGTAGTTGTTGCACCTGGAGCTACTTTAAAGTTCAAAAATGCAAGGAAATATGTGGGTCCACCCACTCCACAGACAGTGGCTTTCAGTCTTGTGACTTAACCACAGATATTTTACTGTAGATTCTTAATTGGAATTTGCTGTTGCTTTTGAAACAGAACCATCACATTTGCAACTTTTTTTTTTTCTTTTTTAGGTGATTCAACTCTTCTTTTCTTTTCAGAAAAACATCCTGTGGTATAATGTCTGCAATAAAACCACTCCCCAATGAAGAAGTAGTTTTACCTGTTGCTAATTCTCCAGCTTCAGTGAAAGTAATGACAAGCGAACCCGGTTTTTTGGTCAGAGATAAAAGTCCATGGACTTATTATAACAAGCCCATTACACTCATTGCCATTGGAGGACTGGTCTTTTTTGGTGGTGGTATCCTCACTGCACTGTACTTTAAATATGTAAGTGTCCCATATGCCCTGGGGCCTGTTTGTCTTTCCATTGGACTGATGTTTCTCCTCACAGGAATTGTGTGGATGCCAATCATTAAACAGACGATCAGATATAATGGGCTTCTGAGAAGAAAATATCCAAGAGAATCCAGAGCTGCATGCAGTTCTAGTGTATGAAACGAAACTGTTTTTTAAAATGGTGTTAAGTTCATGTAACTTTTTATCTTTTGTGCCAACTACTACAATGCCAAAGGTGAACTGAAAAAGATGTAAAGATCACCTCCATTTTACTTGCTTTTAATGTCTTAATCTTTTGCCTTTGTATTAAAAAAATAAAGCTTCTACTTTGAGACAGCTAATGTGATAAATATGCAAATACAGTACTGAAGTTAAAAGAACTACAAGCTTAATCCTTTTTGGAAATGTCAAAATATAGCTTGCTTTAATAGAAACCAACAGTTGGAAGACTTAAGTGTTCTCTATGGATGGGGGGAGGGGGAGGAAGGGAGAAGGTCTTCACATTCCACCACTAAAGGGTGTAGGCATTGTAACAGTTCAGGGCAACTGCAGCTGTATTCCCCCTCTAGGTTCCCAGCTGTCACTGCTCTGGGCTGGAGTCCCCCCATCTCTTTTCCTCCTCTCTGGGTTCTCTATAGCACACACAGCTCCCTGCTTATACTGTGACCTCCTCAGCAAAGTCAGGATGCCTATGCTAGCCTCCTTTACTTTTCTCCTCAGAGATTGTACACAGTGTAATTGCCTTTAGTTAAGCTACCACATAGCTCTTTCTAAGCAAGTGCACTTTTTCTTAAGGTAAAAGCATTAGAGGAAACATTGAAATTTTTGAGTATGTTCTTCATGGCAAAGTAAAGTGTGTTTAAGTACAAGCCAGACAGGGATTGTGGGTACGCTGGCATCTTGCTAGTCCACACTGAAGCCCATGCTGCCACATTTATGCTATTACTACTCTGTGTACTACCTAGACTAAAGTATGCTTACTTCTGCTACAAGCACACCTTCATGCTGTAGTAAAGACTCAGCTGGTGAGGCAGAACAAATGTAGCTTAAAGTTGCATTTATTCAAACTAAAAAATTGGCCTACATTTTTGCTGCCAGCACCTATGCTAATTCACAACAGCCTGGGCAGGTTTATGGGGTGAACACTCCACACTCTCCATAACTGATGTGCCACAATGATGCCCTTTATCCTGGAGTTTTTAAAGAGACCAGTATTGGGCCATTATCTCTAGCCCTAAATTGTCCCCCTGAACCTGGGGACTCATCCCTTCTTCTAGCCTTTGAGGCACAATTGCACTCCTTGTAGGTTACTTGGTGGCCAGGATGCACACTAGGGTTGCCAACTTTCAGTTTTCTGCAATCAGAACACTCTCTGCTCACTTCATTTCCCCCCCCCCCATGCTCACTTGCTCATTTTCACCGGTCTGGGGAGAGGGTTAGGGTGTGGGAGGGAGTGAGGGCACTGGCTAGGGGTGCGGGCTCTGGGATGGGGCCAGAGATGAGGGGCTTGGGGTGTGGTAGGGGGCTCTGCCTGGGGCAGGAGGTTGGAGTATGGGAGGGGGTACAGGCTCTAGGTGGGCTTGGGGGTAGGCCAGAAATGAGGGGTTCAGAGTGCAGGAGCAGGGTCTGGTCTGGGGCAGGGGTTGGGGTGTAGGGGGATGAGGGCTCCAGCTGGGGGTAAAGGTTGTGGGGTAGGGCTCAGGCCAAGGGGTTTGGAGTGCGGGAGGGGGCTCAGGTTGGGGTGCAGGACGGGGTGTGGGCTCCAGGCAGCGCTTACCTCAGGCTGCTCCTGGAAGTGGCCAGCACGTCCCTCTGGCTCCTAGGCAGAAGGGTGGCAAGGAGGCTCCATGCGCTGTCCCCACCTGCAAGTGCCACCCCCACAGCTCCCATTGGCCGCAGTTCCTGTTACTCAGGGCAGCATGCCAAGGCCCCCTGGACACCTCTATGCCTAGGAACTGGAGAGAGATGCTGGCCGCTTCTAGGAGCTGTGCAGAGCTGGCCGCTGCGGCCGACCAGACTTTTAGTGGATACCTCGCAACCCAAGGTGCACCTCCCCATTATCTGTGCAAGCTCTTGTTCAAAGGCTAAGAGCTGTACTTAGTCAGAGCTTGCTTTCCTTGGGCCTGGCCTAGGTATCTAGATTTAAAATAGCTCCGCTCCATCTGAGCCAAAACCCTGAAGGAGAGGGACAGGACTGGATGGGGTGTGTCTGCTTCAAAGAGCTAATCTGGGTCTGTATCCTGCCTCTGTGCCTGTAGGGCAGGAGGTGCTGTAGTGACTTCAGTGGGGATGGGGCGATACAATGAATGGGCTCCTCTGGCACCAGTCCCCTGCTGGAGTTGGCTGGAAGGAGTGAGGGTGGGTGCTGGGGCTGCCTGAGAAGATGGGGGTAATGAGCAAGCCCTGCAGGAAGTGGATGGGGAGAGGGAAGATAGGCAGGTGCACCCAGTGTTTTCCCCAGGAATTGAAATTAGGGGTGTATGTTCAAATTTATGGAGGGAGGAGGGGGGCAATGAGGGGTAAGACCATGAGGGTGAAGATGGGCTGTATGCCACCATAGTAAAAACTGAAAATGTTTCATGACCATTTTATTAGATTTAACTCTGTTTTAAAATCATCACACAAATTAAAGTGGACTCCTTGAGCCTTCCATGAAGCATTACATCTACATTCTTCTTGGTTTCTCGTTATACTTTTGCATAACTCTGTTAATGAACTTCTTGAATGCAATGCATTCATCTTTGGTAGCTTCTTGTGTGTCCGGAACTTCCATTCCTTCAGTTGATACACTCATTAGTTCATTCACCTGATCAGGCAGAAGGCAACTTCTTTCAGAACACAAAATTCTATTCAATGATGAAAAAGAATGCTCAACTGTAGCTGTTGTGACTGGGAGTAGCAAGAGATGAATTCCTACTTCTTTCATCCCAGGAAACATAGCACAAAGATCGGGTCGAGCCACTAGTGATGATAAAAAAGAAGTTTAAGTCAAATTTTCATTCATTTGTTGTATGATATTCCACTCTGTGTTCAAATTCTCTATTCTGTCCTGAGCACATGGCAGCCCCATTGCTGGTAGTGCCTCACTCCACTCAACTGTCGGTGTTTTATAGGACAGGGATCTGTAAAAGCTACAAAGAGGTTGAGAAGAATGTAGAAGTCGCTGTTGTAGATTTTTAAGAAGCAAGTATGTGTACTTTTTCAGTTGTCTTAACAAACACTTCTTGTCCTCTTCACTTAAGGATTCAATATACATGCCTTCATTAGTCAACTTCTGGACTGAAGTCTTTGCTTCTTCCACTACTTTTTCAATGGATAGCTCTCGATTGATCCAAATGTAGCTTCTATTGCTGGACAAAGAAATACTACTGTTGTAGTAGATCTTTGTCCCACAATAGAATGGATGGCATTGTTTAATGACCCAAGTGGTTTCAACAGTAGACTTACAAGAGAGAGTATGGCATGTATGTAGTACATACAGTCTGAATGTAGTAGCAAAAGTAATCCACCATTCTCACTATTAGATCCATCCCATCTTGGTAGATACTTTCCAAAGCCAGTAATAATGGCTGGAATAATTTTAAGACAACAGCCAAGGATCGCTCATGAGAAAGCCAGAGGGTTTTACCAGGTTGGACTAATTTGAACTTCAGTCCCAGTGTATCTTCTATATTTTCCAAGATATTCAGTCTTTTTGGACTCTTGCTGAAAAAAGAATATAATAAAGACATTAAATTTATAGCTTTTTAAATGTCTTTTGAAGAATCTGCAGCTCGTACTAGTGCTAGTTGGAGTAGATGGCCTCTGCAGTGTGTATAGGAAAGATTAGGGTTACACTTTTCTCTGAGCAAAGCTTGTACTCCACCATGTCTTCCAGAGAAGTTTGCAGCTCCATCAAATGCACAAGCAGCCATCTATTTGGGGGTCCAGTCCAATTGACAAGCATTTAACTCTTCTAAGATGTGGGTTGTCATAGATTCAGCCGATGTATCTTCTATAACTTGAACATCTAGAAATGCATGTACTGGCCTACCACTGACCTCAAGGTAACATACACAATGACTTAATACTTGATGCCCATTTGCATCGGTGCGTTCATCAGCCAAGTATGCAAATTTTTTGCACGTGGTAAGAGTGTTCTTCACTTTTTCAACTGTTGAGTCTTTCACTGTTGCAGCACATGCTTCTAGCCAGTCAGTTGAGTTTCTTGCAGAAAAATAGTGAGCATTTGCTGGTCTTGTTTGGAACCAGTGTTCAACTTCAGGATGAACAAGTGACAATGCACTTAACATTGGCCTCCAGTTTGTAGCATGTGGTATCTCTTGCCTAAATAGAAAGTATGATGCCATAGCCATGTTTGTTCGCATGAACTGTGTTGTGTCTCCAGCATTCTTAACAGCCTCATTAACACTCACCAGTGTTGTCCGTGGTCAGTGGAGACTCAGAGTTCAGAGGTGCTTTCACATGAGTTCACCTCCCAAGAAGGCACCTTGCTTGTTCCTTCAGCTGCTCACTGTTCGCTCTGGCTACTGTTGTTTGTTGTGCCACCGTTCACTCCATCGCTCTGTTGCCAATGGCCCTGCACCATCACCTTCTACTGCCACTGTGACCGCTGCGAGTTGGTTGCTTGAGATTCCACCTAGCTGTCAGTGATTTGAGCTAAGCTCTCAGTAGGGGAACCTCACTGCTAGTGCAGACTCTTCCACAGAAATACTGTCCCACAGCAGGTCTAAGCACTTAGACCAGGCCTGCACAACTCGTAAAGCGGCGAGGGCCATATTACTCCAAAGAAAACAGCTGAGAGACGAAACCCCCCGGCCCCGCTGAACCCCCCCCAGCACCACGCAGCCCCCCAAACACAACACCCCCTGTCCCACAGAAACACTCCCCCCAGCGCCGCGCGCCCCACAGAAACAAACCTTCCTTCCCCTGCAGGCCACATAGTGAGCCCACCTACTCACCCCCCGCAGGCCGCATGTTGTACAAGCCTGACTTAGACCTTATCAGTGATGTCAGCTAGTGGTCACTTAACAAAACAAGACTATCTATGGAGCCTAATCAGCTCTGTCTTTAAACAGTGGAGAGGGGCAGGTCAATAGACTCAGGCAGACCATCAAGCAAAACACCTCTCCCCACCCTCTCTCTTGATGCCCTCTCTCCCTCTCTCAATCAGCACAGGCTAAATACAGTTCTACTGCCCTTGACTCATTCAATAAGAATCACAACATTTCATTACCCCCCCCCCCCATTCAAGTAATTTGAAACCCAACCCCAGCCTAAATCTATCACTTGGGCAACACAGCTCTGTTTGCTGGATACCTAGGTAGATTAGGTGTGAATGTAAATACAATCTGGTCCTGAAGCCTTTTCCCCCAGCCCCAGCTCATCACTAGCTGTTAGGGAGAGCTCATTTAGACTTTGCTTACAAATCATAATTTGAAATGAGTAGGTTGGCCAACGTCACCAAAATGAATGCACTGACTTCCTCATAAAAAACAACAGCTGTATAAGGAAGCTAATCTATGTTTATACTTTTCAAATCTATTATACTTTTTCAGATACATATATTTTATCATCCACTTTATATGCTTTTAAAGTGTGTATTAATGTTTCAATTTCAATTTCCAATCACTAAATTGGCAACACTGCATGTAACTAGTTCACAAAACTTGGGGGGTGTTAGGGAAATTCAGAGAGGGTGTAAGGAAATCCCTGAGTGCACCCACTCGGCACAGCCCCCTTCCACCGGGACCAGCTGCAGCGCAAAGGAGCTCCGCAGCTTCCCGGTGGGGGTGGGGGGGTCAGGGTCGTGACCGACTAGTGAAGTGAAAGGGGCGTGTCCTCTTCTCAGGCGCGGGGAGAAGTAGAAAGGGGCGTGTCTCTTTACCTAGGGGCGGGGAGATTTTTGCCCTCAGGTGTAGAGGGGCGTGTCCTCACTCAGCTGTGTGCGTGGCCGCGCCCGCCCTGAGGCTCAGCCGGCCCGGGCTGCTCCCAGTCCCCTCGCCATGGTGGCTCCTGGCGGGCTGGGCCGCTGCGTGGCCGCCTTCTGGCTGGCGCTGGCTTTCGACGCGCTGGGCCTGGTCGTGCTGCTGACGGGGGTCTTCGCCAACCTTTTCTTCTCGGACCTGCTCATTTACGCGGGCGGCATCGGCATCTTCCTCAGCCTCATCTGGTGGGTGTTCTGGTACGCGGGCAACCTGGAGGTGCCGCCCGCCGAGCTGCGCGACGACGTGGGGCTGGGCCCGCCCAAGGGCCGCGGGGACAGCCTGCTGCGGGGGCTGGTGAGGGGGCTGAGCACCCGCATCTCCACCGTCTTCTCCTCCGCTCCTCGCTCCAGTCCCCCGGCTCCCGCCGCCGCCACCATGGAGCTCCAGCCCGCTGACAGCCCTGCCCGCACCCAGCCCGTCTGAGCCCCGCGCCGCCAGGTGGGACCAAACACGGCTTCAAAGTCAAAGAAACGGAGAAGCAGCGATGGCAATGACACGGGGTGCAGGGGACAGCGCCCCCGGGCCGGAGGAGGGTGGGAGCGGGTGCCAGTGCCCCCGCCCGAGGGACGCCCCTCTTCTCCCCCGAGCGGGGAGAGGGGCTCCAGCCTAGCTGGCGGTCGCTGCGATGAGCCTGTGTGGCGCTAGCGGGTGGGTAGTGGATCAGGGCGAGCTGTGCAGCGATTGCGGCGGGGCCGGGGGGCTTTGACATGGAGTGTCTGGGAAATACAAACTTGAGGCGGGACGAGGCTGCTTTTCCTCGGACAAACAAGAGACCTTTCAATGCTGTTTCCATGGTACTGGCAGGGGAGGGTGCTATAGAGGGGTGTAGTTTAGAATAAGGAGAACTGATTAGCGAGGCAGGGCGAAAACTTGTTTTGGATTAGAACCTAAGGAGACTTTTTTTCCCTACCTGGGTTTTTTAGAGGATTGAACACTATATTTAGTTTGAAATGTTGCTGCGCTTTAGTAATATGATAGTATTGAGAAAAGAAAAAATTGGTCCGAGTACCAGGAAAAGTCCTAGAGCTGGGTTATAGACTGTGGGGACGTAATTCCTTGGGAACTGTTGCGTGTTTTTTTTTTTTTTTAATGTTAGAAAATTTTATTAGCATTTTTGGTAACGGTTGCTTGATGTATTTAAAGACAAGGCTGGACAAAGCACTGGTAAAAGTGATAGTGAGTTCGCAATTGAGTGGTTTAATGAACTGATGGGGTCTTCCATCTTAAAGTTATGAATCTTTATACACTGTACATGTAACAGGTTATCTTTGCCCCAAAAAGTTTACAATCTAAGAACATACTATTATGCATCTCACCAGGCTGTTCAAACTTGGAATATCACCTAGAAAGAGGCCAGTGCCTTGAAACAGCTGAACAAACAGACTTTAGTCCTGTGGGCTTCATTGAAGAAGACTATCACTTCTACTTGGTATACCTATCCAAGAGAGAATAATACAATGAAATCAAGAAGGACATTGCATGTACCACTCTTGCTTTCTTATATCCTTAGAAGTAGAATTGCAGCCAACAGCTTAAAATTCTACATACAGTGAAATAGTTCCTTTCCCTGATCTCTATAACCTCCTAAAGTGGACTTGCCATTACATACTGGGTAAAATTTGCATAGTCACTCAAGTGACTTAGCAGCCTAAAACCCACTTTCAAAGGTCACTTGATTGCAAGTCCTATTGAAAACTTTGCCCAATGTGATGATTAACCCAATATGTATATTTAAGAAGAAAAGTATGCTTAATAAGTAATGATCTAACTATAAAAACCTGTCAGTTGTCATATGAAAGGCTGCTATACTATGCTATAAGCCAGGGGTAGGCAACCTATGGCATGGGTGCCGAAGGTGGCATGCGAGCTGATTTTCAGTGGCACTCACACTGCCTGGGTCCTGGCCACCGGTCTGGGGGGGGCTCTGCATTTTAATTTAAGTTGAAATGAAGCTTCTTAAACATTTTGAAACCTTATTTACTTTACATACAACAATAGTTTAGTTATATATTATAAACTTATAGAAAAAGATCTTCTAAAAACATTAAAATGTATTACTGGCACGCGAAACCTTAAATTAGAGTGAATAAATGAAGACCCGGCACACTACTTCTGAAAGGTTGCTGACCCCTGATATAAGCAAATTTGCTGACCACTAAACACTTTACAGTATCAGTCCTGTTTGTGCAAAACTAACTTTTTAACAAGCAGCAGATAAAAAGCTGAACTAATTGAAAGGGCTACTCTCCTTCCCTCTTCCCCCCCCCACCCCCCCAAAAAAAGTTCTTGTTTGCTAAAAATGCTGCATAGATGAAAGGAAATAAGACTAATTTTTCTCTGTACTGGCCCTTCCGAATTCTGAGAGGAAACCTTATAGGTGGGGAGATAACTTAAAGCAGCATGCCAGCTCCACTTTCCTGTATGTGAAACCTATAGGAGGAGGTAAGGGGACAGCACAGCATTGCTCCAGCAGGTGACTTGGTGGCATTTAGTTTATCATTAACTATAACTGCAATTAAGAGAGGCTTTCATTACCAAATGACTTGCTTTTGTTTGCTTCTGGGTGTGGCTGTCACTAAACTTCTGAAGTTTAATATCTTGACTTATGGCAATGGACACATTTTGAGCTGAAGGAGAAATAACCAAGATTCACAAATAACTAATTGTTACTAATACTTATATTAGTTACTAATTAGAAACTAGTTAGTAATTAATATTAGTTACTAATACTAGTTACTAATAACAAATAACTAATTGTTAACCAACAAATAACTAATCCCCAAACTATTAGATTTATACTTGCACTACAGAAAAGGAATGCTTTGAAAGAAAATCTATAAAGTATGGCTAATGTTGTTTATCTTAAGATTTGTTTTTATTATAGCACCTAGAGGTCTCAAATAGCACAGTCCCTGACTCAAAGGATTCAGGTTAGGATTTTTGAAGGGGCTAAAGGAAGTTTTGTGTAAAATGGATTAGAACTACCCATATAAGTAAAACAAGTAGGTGGTATCTGCAAATTTAGCTTATTTTAATGAACATGAGTTCAATCAAATGTTACTTCAAATGATGTTAAAATTCAGAGAACTTTTCTTTAGATTTCATATTCACCAAGTCCTATTCTTTGAAATGGGATTCATTTGTGGCTTCTGTTTTTTTAGTTACCTGTATGGAGCCAAGTTTATTAGTTACATTTATAACGTAAGGTATATGTGGCACTGTGTAATAAATGAGCTCTGCCAAGTAAATAGCAGGTCTCTGCTTCAAATAACTTTTTATCTAATTGCATCGGTGAGTACAACACAGAACACAAACTGAATTACATAAGATTCGAGGTAGTAAGCTTCACCTTATACATAGCATGTGTGGGGTTTTTTTTGTTGGGTTTTCTTTTTTTTGTTTTTTTTTTCCCCTTGGGTAGGGGTAGTGGTGTTTGCATCTGAATTAAACTGAGTCTCCATTTCATAATGCTTATGAAAATTGTTTTCTAAAAGTACTTAGACATTTTGTCCCATAAATGAAGATTGCTTGCTGCTGGGACAAACCTGGGAGAAATTCCTCAAGTTGACCTACTAGACTGAATGTTTGGGGCAGAGATGCTGGAAAGATTAGTCTGTCAGCAGAGAATGTTTTGCACTGAAGTCGAAGACATTTCATTAACTTTATATTACTAGAAGTCTAAAAAGGTTCAAGCTTTAAGCAACTGTCTATATTTGTAATCAAAGTAAATCTGTTCTAAAATAAACTTAAATTAATTTAATAAATATATTAAAGGTAAAGAACACTTTAGATAACTTATTTGCCAGAAATATAGGTAAAAACATAAATTTTTATTTTTTCCCCTCCTTCAGCATCCATTGAAGACATGACTACTGATATTACTGCCACTTAAGAAAAAACTGTTGTAGTGGCATGTTGGAAAACTGGAAAGAAGACTTCCCTGTTGAAGAGGATTCTTTATTTATGGAATAATCTCTACTACCTTACTGGAATCTGTACCAAATAGACTTATAGAGCCATCTCTCTGCCAAATGTACATATTTCAGTGTTGGACTAGAGAATTTTAATTGTATTTATTGACAGCATTTCAAGCCATATGAAAGATTCCTCTGTTTTTTAAATTAAGTCATATTAGATTTCACATGTGAAAACTAATTGGTTTACACTTTTAACAAAATCTTAAACAGTGTTTCATAAGTAATTTCAGCATCTTGTGTATAAATACTTGTTTAAATGCCTGAAAAAGTAGAAGGAAAAGCTCTCATTTTAACCAAGGTATAGAAGTTAAATTACTGTGAACGTGTTTTTACTGTGGCAGTGCAATGCCTTATTTGTAAGGGTGATTTTGGTATCCCTTTGTGAAGCAGTTTTGGAAACCACTGATGTAAGATTATAAATTTAATAAAGTTTGTTTTTTACTGTAAATACACAACTTACTGTGACCCAATGTTTAATCATTAATGTCAGAATGTACTCCTTTTCCAGATTTTTTTTAAACTGTTTTAAGTATCTTAGCTGGACAGATAAAATTAATGAGTGTTTTGACATGGCAACCATTTTTCTTCTGAGAGAACAGGAAGAACTGCTGTAATGTGAAGAAGCAGGATCGAACTATGAGAGGAAGCCTTATCCCAAAATACTGTCCTAACATTGCAGCATTCTAGAAACTACAGACTTTTTTTAAACTTGAGTAGAAGACAATTGTTTTTTGGTAGTGCTTAACCTACATAGTCAGTATTACTAGTTTGATTTAATTCCCCACCCCCCAGAAATACTGTTCAAAAATAGAAGATGTAAGAATAAGGAAGAGGGTTTATATTGGAGCTAAAGGTAGCTGAGGACCTGTGTTGGACAGGTTCCTGCATGAGTTACTTATCTCTCTTGCTGAATAAAGTGAGCACGGGATTCAGTCCTACCATGGGCAAATAAAGGTGGGTCTTATACCTGCACTGGATTTCTGGGTGAATCATTCTTGTGTGCCACTTGCAAATTGTTGATAATGAATGAATTAATGCAAAATAATCAGGGTCCGTCACAACTCTGGCAATCACTCAAAAAATCCTCTCCAGTAAATGGTGTTAAGATCTCCTTTTCTGCTGGTTACTTCCTCTTCATTTTATAGAGATTTTTATCTACGATTCTGTCCAGGGAAATGGAATAATCTCCTTTTTCTGTGAAACTACCCAGTGGCCACCTTGATCTTTCCCTCTCCACTAATGACTGCCTGAAATCATCTTCTTTAAGGCACAAAATGTATCCTCACTTCTGCTTGCAGTATTGCAAGAGTAACATTCATAGAGGGTTTGTTTTTTTTTAAAAATTACAGCTAGAGTAGGTTCAGATGCAGGGTTTTTTTTTAAGTTCCTCTATGTACAGACATAAATTTTAATAATTCAGTTGCTAGGAATATTGAAAATCGCTTTTTGGTTCACTAGTGTGCTCTGAGCCAAGTTGACTACTTTGGGATTTGGCTAGGAAGTACCATAACTTCTGTCTGTAAACTGGACGGCTTTGAATTAGACACACAAGGCAGAGATATATAGTGATATGAAACTACTTTAGGGATTTTCCATACCTGCATTTAAGCTTCCCAGTAGACAGTCACATCTATTTATGTTAACTACTGTTGTAGTGCTAACCAATTTATGGGAAGAATGAGATGGAACAGAATTTAGTTAATTCTAACTGATTTATAAATCCTAATTTTGTACCTTTATAGGAGTGGTTATTTGTGAGGCAGACAGAGCAGAACTTGATTTTGAAGTTCCTCACTGAGTTGCAAGAATTAGTGACTGCTGCATTTGTGAACAGTTTACTATGCAAGCTTTTAAAGCTAAATTTAATCAGTGCTTTTCGCACTTTATTTTTTTCTTTATTTTAGAGAACAGTAGCAATCTGTTTAAAAAGTATTTTTACCCCTTCCTTATTTTAGACACACTTCCTGATGATAGCATGGCCGGGATTTTATAAATAGTGTATTGAGGTGTTAGCTATTTCAAGTTTATATTATTTTACAAATAGAAAAGGCAGCCTGCTTTAATTAAGGACAATTTGATGGATTCAGTCTTCCAAATGTTGACTTTTAAAATGTTTCCATCAGCTGTATTTCCCAAATGTTGTTGTCAAGATGTCTTCTTTGGATGATGTATTCTTCCTGTGAATTTGCAACAGACCATCTAGCTGTAAATAAGTGGAATATTAGTTCTCTACATTTAATATTGTTTAATAGAAGACCCCCAATAGTACCAATAGGCCCACTGTTAAACTCCTGTTAGAAATAGCTAATGACATTACTAACACTTTTCCATTTTAAGATATGACCACCATATAGATATGAAATCCTCTTCAATGTCACAATTAAATGGATAGGCAGCAGGGGGGATTGACCTAAATCACTGATTTTAATCAGTGTGCTTTACTCTTGCATATATCTTCAGTTATCAGCATGTACAGATTTACACATTTAACTATTACCATTAACATAAGTTAGGCAGATAAATCTTTCTCCACAGCAAATTTTATCTTATATGACTCAGCAGTGAATTTTTATAATATGATTTTTAGTACAAACCTGCCTTTCTTTGTTAGGCTTTCAAATTATTGTTTCAGTAGAAGCTGAATTTCCAATTAAATTAAAAATGTTATTTACCTAAACAGGATTTATAATAGCTTAATTTCTATATGATTATCTTAGACATTTTCACAAAAGTAAATATAAAGCTACTGTTATGTGAAAAATTATAAACTGTTACAATGAGATTTCATTGATGCAAACAGTTTAATGCTTGTCTCTCTAAATTTTCTTTTCAACACAAAATACTGGGCTAAATTTATCCATGATATAGCTTTATTGAAGTAAGTGGAGTTATACTAGGGATAAATTTATCCCACTGTATTTGTCTGAAGTCAGTGTAAACATCAAGAAAACTAGGGCTCGTGCAATTAAAAAAAAAAATCACACAATTTAAAAAAAATAGAATACAACTTAAATATTTGTAGATGTTTTGAAATATATTGATTTCAATTACAACAGAACAGTGTACAGTACTCACTTTATTTTGATTACAAATATGTGCACTGTAAAAAAAAAGTATCTTTCAATTCACCTAATACAAGTACTGTAGTGCAATCTCTTTATCATGAAAGTTGAACGTGCAAATGTAGAATTACATACAAAATAAAAATGTAAAACTTAAGAGTGTACAAGTCCAATCAGTCCTACTTCTTGTTCAGCCAGTCACTCAGACACACAAGTTTGTTACATTTGCAGAAGATAATGCTGTCTGCTTCTTGTTTACAATTTCACCTGAAAGTGAGAACAGGCGTTTGCATGGCACTGTTGTAGCTAGGGTCGCAAGATGCACTAAAGATTCACATGTCCCTTAATGCTTCCACCACCATTCCAGGGGACGTGTGTCCATGCTGATGATGGGTTCTACTTGATAACCATCCTAAGCAGTGTAGACCAAGGTATGTTCATTTTTATCATGAGTCAGATGCCACCAGCAGAAAGTTGATTTTCTTGTTTGGTTTCTGTAGTTTCTGCATCAGAATGTTGCTCTTTTAAGATTTCTGAAAGCATGCCCCACATCTTGTCAGTCTCAAATTTTGGAAGGCACTTCAGATTCTTAAATCTTGGGTTGAGTGCTGTAGATATCTTTAGAAATTTCACATTGGTATCTTCTTTGCATTTTGTCAAATTTTCAGTTAGTGTTCTTAAAACAAACAGTATGTGCTGGGTCATCAGCCGAGACTGCTATAACATGAAATATATGGCAAAATACAGGTAAAACAGAGCAGGAGACACACAATTCTCCCCTAAGGAGTTGAGTCATAAATTTAATTTTTTTTTTTATTATTTTTAACAAACGACATAGCATGGAAGCATGTCCTCTGGACCAATGACCGAAGCATGAAGAGGCATATGAATCTTTAGTGCATCTGGCACATAAATGTCTTGCAACGCCAGCTACAACAGTGCTATGCGAATGCCTGTTCTCACTTTCAGGTGACACTGTAATTAAGAAGTGGGCAGCATTATCTCCTGTAAATGTAAACAAACTTATTTCTCTTAGTGATTGGCTGAACAAAAAGTAGGACTGAGTGGACTTGTAAGCTCTAAAGTCTTACATTGTTTTGTTTTTGAGTGCAGTTATATAACAAAAACCCCTTCATTTGTAAGTTGCACTTTCTTTCATGATAAAGAGATTGCACTACAGAACTTGGA
This sequence comes from Trachemys scripta elegans, assembly GCF_013100865.1. Taxonomy (NCBI): domain Eukaryota; kingdom Metazoa; phylum Chordata; order Testudines; family Emydidae; genus Trachemys; species Trachemys scripta. The sequence continues at coordinate 19,808,780 of NC_048307.1, read as the reverse complement.
TGAGGTGAATTGAAAAATACTATTTCTTTTATCATTTTTACAGTGCACACATTTGTAATAAAAAAATAGTGAGCACTGTACACTTTCAATTCTATTGTAATTGAAATACATATATTTGAAAATGTAGAAAAACATCCAAAATATTTAATAAATTTCAGTTGGTATTCTATTTAACAGTGCAATTAATCCCAACTAATTTTTTTGAGTTAATCATGTGAGTTAACTGATTAATCGACATCCGGAGAAAAAACAAAGTCACATGACTATGCTGCCAGGTCTCACTTGTAGTTTTAGATATGGTGTGCCATAATGCCTTCTGTCACAGATTATTTTTTATTTTAATTACTCCTTGGGGAATTCTGTGCCAAAAATTAAAAATTCTGCGCACAATATATTACAATACTTCATACTTTGTGTCAAAATAACACTATGTAATCACATCAGTTTCTATTATTTTGGTAATTTATTTCAAAAATACCTATCAGCAACTATGTCTGTAACAATACAGACCCCAAAAAATTCCTCCAGAAGTAGAGAGTTAAGGAAACCTTTTTGACAACCCAGTTCCTATTTCTCTGCCCCCTCCTCCTAGCACCCAGCTGGGGGGTGCCCCCCCGCCCAGCCACTTGCATGCACCTCCTACTCCCCAGAGCCTAGAGGCCGGGCACGCCCCAGCTCAGACACCCACACCACAGGGTGATCCTAAAGCCAGACACTCGCGCACACATACCCTACTCCCCAGAGCCCAGCCATGCCCCCGCCCCCAGCCCCGACATTCACACACCCTCCCCACCCAAGCACAGCTGCGCCCTCCCCCCCCAGACCAGACACTTGCACACGCACCCCAGAGCCCAGGGATCCAGAGGGAGAAACAGCCTGATGCTGGGTCCTGGGTTTGTATGGAGTTTCCTGCATGCCGCCTCCTTCAAGGCGTGCTGAAAACTGCCGCTGCCAGGAACACCCCAGTTCCCTCCTCTGCCCCCTGACCCTGTCTTCTACTTGCAAGCTGGGCTCTGCTGGGTCCAGTGGCCCCTAGTGGCAGCCAGTAGCTCTACTGCCCATTTCTGTGGGGGTGAAAGGAAATTCTGTGCAAAAAACCATTAATCTTTGTGCAAATACTGCAAATGTGCAGTGGTGCAGAATTCTCCCAGGAGTATTGAATTCTCCCTTATAATATTTCATATAACCATCTTTTTATGTGAAGTTGTGAGCAGCAAAAAAGTATTTTTCTCTCTCAACCTATTTTACTGACATCTCGACTATTATTTCTATTTACTGAATTAAAAAGAGTTTAGAAATATTATTCTATTCATCTCTGACTTGGTACAGTTTTAAAACTTTAGATTTTTGTTTTGGAAGCTTTGTTACTCAGAAAACCTGTTCCTGCAGGGCAGTTCATACTTAAATAGCTGTACTATAGAGCTACTGTTTCACTTTTCCTCGTTACAGGTTTGTAACATGTTTGTCAGTGTACTAAGAAACAGCAAATATACATGAAGATTGACCTGAGAATCTCAATGTAGAGAGCTAAACAGATAAAAGAAAGAAAGGGAGAAGGGTAATTCCTATGTTTAAAACTGCGTTTCTGTTGGATAGTCTAAAGGCAAAAGCAAAATGAACTGTTGTTGGTATTTAGGACATTTGGTTTAGGAAACAATCTCATCAGAACTATTTTTAATACTAGAAAGGTTATTGAAAGAGCAGAGCAGCGAAAGATAAATCAGTTAATCTACAGACTATCAGTTTCCATACAAATAATCTTGATGCAGTGTGTTCAACAAAAGAACTTAAAAGCTTATTACATTATTCTGAAATGTTAATTTAATTAAGCTCTTGCATTCTCTATCTTGGTATAATGGAACTGGCAAGACCTCTTAAATTTAAGACAAAAGTTGAGAATTAATATATAAGTATTTTATGCACTCCGTAATGGGAATAAAAAATTGATTTGGAATGACTGATGCTGTAATTACAGCTATATTTTTCATTTCCTGCAAACTGCCAGCCTGCCCTTCACAAACTAACAATAGTTAAGAGTAATCCCTACCTGCACTGAAAACAGGTTTAGTGGGACTCTTGGAGAGCTGTATGGTAACTCTCATAGCAGTTAAAAAAACAAAACAAAACCCGCAAGCCCTATCCCCAACCCATTTTCAGCAGTGAATACTGCTGGTGAACAGTTCCAGTGGGAAAGGCTGGAGACTAGCAATTCCCTTGCCGGGACCTTACGGACCACCCCCCTCGTAGGAGGGGTTAAGGTGGACTATAATGATGGGGGGGTGGCTCCCTGCCGTACCAATCAGAGGAGTCCCTAACTGCCCCCAGCTCACTCAATTACCAAGCACCTCTCCTTAATTCCTTTTTCAAGCAATTTATCCATTCTTTTGTGCCTTAATTTATGGAGTACCTGCACTGAACATCTGCCACAAGGAGGCGCCACCCATTAGCTTGGCTGTCTCCTCCCCACACCCAGCCGGGTTCCCAGACATCTCCCAATGCCCTCTTTTATATTAGACAAAAATATGGCAGCACCTGAGTCTGACAGGTGCACCCCATCCTCCCGAAATAACTCCAGTGCCCCACAGAATATGCCAGGATGTGAAATTACTGTCCCCCCCCAAGGGCAGCAAATAACAGTGGAAATGCAAGCTTTTCCCACACTGTCATCAGTGTCCCAAATGTGCTACTGAGGGACCACCAGGGGCAAAATGTTAATTCATTCAGTACAAGGCTCGCCTATGGCACTAGAAAAAAGAACCATGTCTAGCAGAACTGATTTTAACACATTTCCCCCTAACTTGCTTATAACGTTGCATTACATAGTTAAGAGGAAACCTTAACTGTGATTCCTGTGGTTTTAGTACATTTAAGGAATAGTTTGGTCCTGTCTATAAAATGGAGCTCTGTGGTAAAACAGTTGGCTTACAACACATCTGCTACATCTGTTACAACACGTCACCCATCTCCTTGCAATATAACTATATTTGTAATCTGAGATGCACCTGTTGTTCCTTCAGTCTTTAGCCTTGAGACTGAAAAGTGCAAGATAAGGCAGTGGTTTTTGTTACTTGGATATCTATCCATTAGGAACAGAACTGAGGGCACTTGTCAGACCAATTCTAAATACTGTGTGTTTTGTATTCTCTCTTTCTTCTAAAACAGTCTGACATGCACCTGATATTAAGTGCAATAACCAAACACACAACTGATTGAAAGGACAAAGGCCAAGAATAATCTCACATATTGCTAGAGCTATTTCAGGTGAATTACTTGGAGAATAGAAAGTTATTTATTCAGCGAGGCTATTCTGAAATCCTTTGAAGTTGCAGGCAGCTTGCCACTCATGACAAATGTACCTGAGGATAATATTTCAATGTACATTTCACTGTAAACAGTGGTACATTATTTAAGAATTAATGGTGGAAAAAACTCTCTCAGTTTTTAAATCATAGTTTGTCCTGGTTATTCAGAAAGCTTTTGGTATGTCTATGTGATTCCTATTACTAAAACAAAGTGGTGGCATTGTAAATTCCCTACAGACAATAGTGTGGACACAGTTTTCTTAAAGCAAACTTCAGGGATAATCTGAAAAGTTTAGATCTGTGGTGTAATAAGGCTGCACTGAACAAATACACTTTAGTGTTGGCAAAATACATTAGCATTTAGTCACAGAAGTAATGAACAGGATTGAACTCGGCATGAAAAGTAAAACTTTGTAACAGACTGTGGATTAATAACTTAACACACAACTGTACAGGTGAATAACATTTTATTTTAAAAAATGTAAATTGATATCAAGAGGGGAAAAATCATTTCTAGGCTTCTTTAACATAGTTTGAAGACAATGTCATAACCCCCCCCCCCAGCATTCCTATGCCAAAACCAGAAAATATCCAGAGATAACCAGACACTACTGTGACAATACCCTGCCACACCCACAAATACCAGCCAGAGTGTTTAGTTAGGATTCAGTGCTCCCTATGCACTCTGCTCCATCCTAACACCTTTCCATACCATTTGTACTTTATTTATACACACCCATCTCCCACTTAAACCACACACCAGAACTAACAAACTAGAGGTGTAGCCAAGATAGAATGGAAACCCTTAATTCCTTGTCTTCTTGCTTAAAAAGGACAGAATGGGAAAAGTTGATAGGAAGAATGAGGTAAGATGCCTCAGTCTTCTCCAAAACCAAAATAGGGTTACTACTACTCCTTTTACCCTTATGTAAAGTCCCTTCCTCCACCCTAAGCAGAGCTGAGATATGCCTGCAGGTAAGCTTGCCCTGCAGATAGAGAGCAGACTTCATTGAGCAAATCCCGTATTCTCTGTATCTCAGTTCCCTATCTATAAAATAGCAAGAATAATCTGATGCCTTCAGCAGCACTAAATCCACACAATTTTTTTAGGGCAATTTATGGTGGTCTGCAAATATTCAAATTAACTCATTACATTATATGTAAAACCAACCATACATGCAGCTCCGCAAAGCTTGGTAGGTATGTTCATTGGGCTTGAGAAGTTGGGAGGAGTTCCTGATATCACTCTTGTAATGCTAACTCAATGCAATCCATCTCATTTTACTTTGCTCCTCAGCTCTTGAAGGTGTAAGAAAATAGTGTCTTCTGTGGTGAAGCATTGGTAGCTGGGCAGGACTGGGTGTCTTGCACTGCTTATTTTACTCTCATGACCATACTTCATATTATGTTGCATCATAACCTCATAAATGGTTTCTTGATTCTTCTCCATATTCAAAGCCTGCACTTGCAGTTTTGCCTGTTTTGATGCTTTGCATATTTGTATGGCTTTTTAAAAAAAGTTAACTTTATAGTCTCTGAGCAAATACATACCTTCTGTTCTGCAGCCCACCACCAACCTATCTCTACTCAGAAAATGTTTTAAGGGGGGGTCACAATTTCAAGGCTGTTTCTTTACCTTCCATTCTGTAACATTCCTCAATATTTTCTTGTGCCTTTTACACTCATGTAGAAGAGGAATCTTTCATAGATGTCATTCTTTTTAGGTATTCTGCTAGGGTCCCATTAAAATCAGTCCGCTCCATGGGTAAGAGCTGGAAGTTATTAAAAGTATCTATGACTCCTGCACCAAGTACAGTTAGTAAGACCACTTTATCAACAGCACCACTCATTGTCTCTGCATCCACATACAACCACCTCTGTTTGAAGCACTTTCATAATTCATGCATCTTTCCCTTAATTCTAGTGATGATCTGGCCATCCATCCTTACCAGTAGTGTATGTACAATTCAGGGGTCTGGAATTACTGTGAAAATTCTTCCTGATTGTTCTCAAATCTGTCCACTACTGGCATCATGCATTGTTGCTCTCAGTAATGCAAGGGCTTATACTTAATAATTGTGTTATCTTTATTTAAACATGGTAGAACACATGGTAGACAGCAACTGCTGTCTGCAATTCCCTTATCAGTATCTACAGTCCAGAGCCCACACCTCACATTCCAAGATGGATGACCTTTGCTCTCTATAGCCAGCCACACCTCATGTTCTTACATAATCACTGCCTCATATAGTCTTGAGGAACTTCCTGGAACCTGTCAGAGGAGAGCTCCCTGTCTGGAAAAACAGGAGCTGATTCTTGGAGTAGGTCTGTCAGTCCTGCTATTATCTAGGAGTCTAGGATTTAGAGACAGTCAGAGAAGGAGGGAGGAAGACATATATAAAGTGTCCCAGAGACTTGGGGCTAATATCACTGCTCTCTGATGATGTTCTGGAGGTATCACAAAACTTTTTAAGCAAAAAAGGTCAGTGTCACATGAAAGTGTGTAGAAATAGGAAAGTGTTGTCATGGGTGGATACCCAGTCTTTAAAGACTGTTGCAGCCAGAATAGTTCTGGTCCTAGTATGAATGGGCTACATTTGCCAAGGGAGTTAGGCTTCTGAACCCTATAGGGTTCTAAACTCACTTGGTGCTTAAGTTTTTGCATTCAGACTTCCCCTATAATGAATGGGACTTAGGCACTTAACTGCCACATTAGGCACCTAAATCCTAGAATCAGGCAGCACTGATATTCACAAACCCCAGGTTTAGCTGCCACTTTGTGAATCTAGCCTGGTCTGACTTAAGTGAGGCAAAATACACAGGCCTCAAAAATGGGCCTAAACTACATAAGGTTGTCCTTATTATACTAACAAATATAAAAAATTCCTTTTTTAAAAAACTCCCATGCATCAGATCATACTCCATTTATATTGGGTGCCCTCAATTTCTCCACTGACTTCAGTGGGAATTGAAGTAACAGTTCTATCACAAACCATATTTATACAGAATTCAAATGATTTCCATAACTATGCTAGCAAACAGTATAGTTCACAAAACAGTTCTTTTTTTCCTCTACATAGCTTGCAGAGATCTCTAGTCACACTATAGATAAAATAGATCTTTGTAATAGTTAGCTATCAAGATTATAAAAAAATCCGGATGTATTTATGGAGCTCCAATAATCTGTGGAGTCTACCTGCTGCTATTACAATTACATTGTTGATTACATTAGTTTACAGTGCAATTGATCACAAGACCATCCTAGGGTTCCATCATTTTTTGGGGGTGCAGACAGATACTGGTCTCATCTTCCACAAAAGACTATGCACAGTTTTGAAACAGTGAGTGTTATTAGCTAATTTGAAATCCACATAATAAAAATTAATGAATATATTTGAAAATGAAGTTTTTAATTAAATCTGGCATTCCGTTTTCCAAATCAGAAGTTCAAACAGTGTTAACATTGAAGTTGTCTCAAAAGTATTCTCCAGCAACATTTTTTCAACTATAATCTATTAAATGTTTACTTTCCCAACTTTTACAAATGCTAAATCCTATCGTTATCCTCACTTTACAGGTAGGAAAACAGAGGCCCAGAGAGGTCAATGGCAGAACCAAGCAGTAAATCTAACCTCCATCCACACCCAATCTGTGTGCCCTTCAGTCTCTTCCCTATTTGCTCCCTCTACCTCAGGTGCCTACCCCTCTGACCCAGTTCCCCTCCTCTTGCTCCCTCTACCCCTTCATCTAAAAGTGTGCCACTGCCGCTCTATTTATTTTTATGTAAGTTATTTCATTTTCTAGTTAACATATTTTAACACTTTACATACAACTATAAACTTTAGTTTAAAACAAGAACACCTTTCCCTGTGATTGTCCTCCATAAAAAGAATATTGACTAATAATGTTCTGTTGTGTCAAGTAGACAGGCCCCCTCATCTCTTGAGGACCCCTTTCCCTCCCTAGCACAAGATAAAACAGTGCTAAATCAATTTTACTTTTATGGAAGACAGGCGAAGGGGAAGCTTAAGCTGGACATTTGTGCCCTCTGGGGATATGTTCTTGATCATGAACAGACAGAAGCTTTTCTAGAAAGAATTCCAAGTCAGAGACATCTGTGTCTATCCCCAAGCAAAACCATTCCTCTTTCATACTGTATCTGATTTTAATTACTGCCCTGTACTATAAACTCCACCCCTTCTCTTATCCATTTTGCTCCCTTTCCATGTCTCAGTGAATTGTGTGAAATTTCTGCAAAAGGGGCCCCACTGTATTTTTAATTTGTCCCCAAACTGCCGTTTCATCTACATATTTTAGATTCCTTTTTAGTCTTTAAAGGACAGAGTCAGATGACTGATGGGCTTGCTGCCGCCATCTGACAGTACATACGTGGTAGAGGCACTACCTGTAGGGTGACCATATTTCCCTATGCTGAATACAGGACACCTGGCAAAATTACTCGTATTTAGGCGAGTTCAACGGCAATCAATCAGAACTATACAGTACAAACATTCAAATTAACATCAAGTTGACTGAGCCCCTGTTAAAAAAAAATACTGCTAGTTGGATTCTTTTTATTTACCTTCTTATTTTTAATGTGTTAGGGTTCACATGGAGAGAGGTGACACACACATACTCCTGGACACGTCTCTCACACAGGGGGGTGACCAACTGACGGACCCTTTCTGCCCAGTGCTCACCGCCCCCCATGCCTGGTTGGGCCCCCGGGACGGACACATCTCTCCTGTACCTGGTGCCGCATCTTCCCATGGCAACATGTGGCGAGACACACAGGGTCACATCCCCCTCCCAAATTTCTGCCACAGCCCCCACCCGCCTCCCCCCTCCCTTCTGGAAGCAACTTGTCCCTTCCTGCCCGCACAGTCTGGAAAGGCAGCTAACACCTCCAGGCTGCTGCTGGCCACAGACATAACCCAGCCACCTCCTATCCCCTGGGCTACAGCACGGGCAGGAAGGGCTTAAACCCTAAGGATGCATTGTGCACCAGGGCCCAGGGAACCTGACTGCAGGGGCTTCAGCAAACTTGACCAGAGAGGTGTCTCAGCAGATGAGAGTGCCTAGGGGATGGAGCAGCCCTGCACTACCTGGGGGCAGGACACAGGGCTGGGGAGGGGTGTGTGAAGAGGGTGCTACGCTCCTGCGGGGAGGAAGGGGGGCGGATGGGGTGTGAACAGGATGGAAATCACTCTCCCGTCCCTCCCCCCCACTCCAGAGCTTAGCTGAGAGGTGGAGAGGCTTCCCTGTGCCAGCGCTATATGGCACTTTGGCACATGCAGGGCATGGCTCCTCCTGACCAGCACCCCAGGCTGGAGGGTCTTGGGCTTTCCTGGGGCACCGGCCCAGCCAGACGCAGTTGGGGAAGGAAGGAGCCTGCCGGCCAGGCTGTTGGTGAGCTGAGAGCTCCGACCAGGGGCTGGTTCTCCGCACAACGCTAGGAGTGGGACGCACCCCGTGGGGGGGGGAGGGAGCGACATATGAAGGAACAATGGCGCTGGGGGGGGGTGAAGGGGCAAAGCAAGGAGAGAACTGGGAGAGAGGGAGAGGGGGAGCACATAAAGGGCTGATGGGTGGGTAGCTGGGCCAACATGTACCTGCCCACACTCACCAGCCACCACAGCTCATATTGCACAGGCAGTGGTGGCTGGAAAGGGGACAAGGGCAGGGCTCTGCTGACTGAGAGCTGGCACGCAGCAGGCACCGCTGATGGACTAGCAGGGGGAGCGGCTGACCCCACATGCTGCAGCTTTGCCCCGCCACCAGCCTTGCACACCTACCCCCATTGTCAGCCTTTCCCCCCGCCCCCCACTCACCGCTGGTGGGCGGGTGAGCAGGGATATGGCCAGCAGCAGGAGCCACCAGTACTGATGTGGTGGGGGAGACAGAAAATACAGGACGATTTGCCTGTTTTTAAGAAAAAGTCGGGATGCCTGCAGGAGGGCTGAAATATGGGACTGCCCCTTTAAAAATGGGACATCTGGTCACCCTAACTACTTGTCTCTGTTCGAGAGGGACATACAGCCTCTATTTAGTTATTACTGCCCAGTACTTAAACACCCCTGTCCCCCATGACCTACCATACACAACCCGTCTACTCCCCACCAGTTAGTGCCCCATTCGGAGCACGGACCGCGGGCGCCTCTGCAGCGAGCTCTATGAATTGGGGATTCGGGAACAGCGCTGGGATTTCCATTGCCCCAGCAGCTGTGGGGGGCCGAGTGCTGACCAGGGGGCGGGGGGCAGCCTGGGTCAGAGGGGAAAAGGCAGGCTCCGGCCCCATCGCCTCCTACGCTGAGGTCCCGTTGCTGGGCACTGCAGACGAAGCACTGCCGAGGACCCAGTAGGAACCCCAGCTAGCCCGCACCCCCCAGGATGGAGATATAGCTGTTCCGATCTCAAGTGCTCGGCGCTGCCCACCGCTGCAGAGGCCCCGGTTCAGACTAAGCGCCTTTCCCTGGAGCGCAGGCGCGGCTGGCCTATAGCCGGCGGCCTCGTGCCCGGTCCGGGGCAGAGGCTCAAGCCAAGTCTTAAACCGCGCCGCGAAGCATCTCTGCGAGTGGGGTGGCCACCAATGCCATCCTCTCTCCACGCCAGTCCTCCGGGAGTAGCGAGAGCAGAGCTAGAGCAGCTGTCCCTCCGCGCTCTGTTCTTGCCGCCGCCCGAACCTCTCTATGGTTGGAGAGGCGTCGTTTTCACTTCCGGGGAGGTCGCCCCGTCCTTTCCTGTCCCGAGGCAGCATCATGGAAGTGGCTGGGCCGGCGGCGCGAGGAGAGGGGGGCGCGCGGTACCAGCTCAACGGCTAATTGAGACCCCCCCACCCCCCGGCGGGGAGCGCTGCAGAGTCTCACGGGCCCTGCCCGGAGTCGGGTGAGGAGCTGGGGAGGGGGCTGGCAGGAGGCGTTTCTTCCCGTCCCCTTCCCTGCCCCACAGGTTGGGATCTGTCGGGCTGAAGAACAGCGGGGCATTTTCACCGCTTTAGGAGCGTCTGTGAGGAGCTCTTCCCTTCCTGGCCCCGTGGCTGTTTTTACAGGCCAGGCTCGTGGAAAGATGATGTGCCGCGTCTGGCTTTAAAGTGTAGATTTCTGACAGGCGGGAGGTAATCCATGAAATGTCGCAGCCCAGCTGTCTTTAACAGGCGTGCTTTCATGCTGTTGTAATCTTTCCTCTTTCTGTGTAGACGCTAACATGTTGGGAGGAGATGAATTCATCAGTTCCCCACCAAGGAAGACTGTCAGGTTTGGTGGGACGTTGACAGATGTCTTGCTGAAATACCAAAAGGTGACCTATACTTTTGTTTTCCTTCAGAAACTGTCTGCGGAGAAGCAGTATTTTCAGTGTATTCGGGTGTTTATGGCAGTGTATCATTTTAAGCCTGCATAGTCAAGTTCTCTATTGCACCAATACATGCCTCTTGACTTCAGGTGGGTCCTTCCAACTCTCCTCTCTCTTTTTGGTATTTGGGCAAACTTATGAAGGCCTGACTTTCACAAGTCATCAGGTAACAGACCGATGATATTGAGTTGAATGTCACATCCAGTAAATTGCGAAATTCAGGGACTGTTCTAGGGCTCAGTGGGTGGAACCCTGTTGATTTTGGGGAAAATCAGAAAACTGAAGGGGGAAAATGGGGGCTATATGGAGCTCCTGACATCTGATTAACACAGCTACAGCTTCAAGCAGCACTGCATTTGTCAAACAGCTGGTTGTTGGTATCCATTAATGCTTTCCAGAATAGCCTGATTGATCTTCCAAACAAAAGAATAATGGTAGTGGAGTGTGGAATGGGGCTTGTACACAGTCCCTGGCAATGGGGAGAAAATGGGGGTTCCTGGTATAGGGGAATGGAGCACACAGAATCCTTTGTGGAGGAGTGTTGGGGGGGATCCTGGAAGTACATAGAGCCCCTAGCATGGGGAGGGGGGAAGGTGGGAATGGAAGGCAGAGTCCCTGACATAGGGGGAAACTGGGGACCCTAGAATCAGGGGAGATTGGGAATTAGGCACAGAAACCCTGGGATGGGGGGAAATTGGGGAAAACTGGTATGGGGGGGGAAGGGGATACACAGAAGCAGGGCCGGTGCTTCCAGTACGCGACCCTAGGCAGTCGCCTATGGCGGCAGGATTTGGGGGGTGGCATTTTGCTGCCCACGGCGGAAATTTGGCAGCGGGGGGGGTCCTTCCACTCCGGGTCTTCGGTGGAAATTTGGCGGCAGATCCTTCACTTGCTCCGGGACCCGCCGCCGAAGTGCCCCGAAGACACGGAGCGGAAGGATCCCCGCCGCCGAATGCTCAGAGGAGGAGCGCTGCTGCCGCTCCTGCACAGAAGAGCCCATGGCGTAGAGAGTAAAGTGCAGATACAGGGCACACAAAGCTGTTGGCATGTGGGGGAAGGATGGGGACAGCATTCCCTCTAATTTTTTACATCCATGTACAGAATGAATTTTATGTGCTCCGATATGGAGGTGATGTGTGGCGGAGGTCGGGGCTGAGGAGCTTGGAGTGATGGAGGGGCTCAGGGCTAGGGCAGAGGGTTGGTGTGCGGGGGATGAGGGCTCTGGCTGGGCTGGGCTAGGGGAGGGGTGCCTCTCCCCGCCTGTGCAGCCCTTTTTAGCCTGCTGTGCGGCTGTGCATCTTAGAGGGAAATTAGAATGGGGGGTGCACAGAACCTTTGATGGGGGAGATTGAGGCATATGATGGAAAGGAGTATGGGGAGGGGCACAGATGCCCAGGCACGAGGGAGGGGATATGGGAAGTTGCAGGGAGTCCCTAACAGAAAGGGGAATGAGAGGTTGAGACATAGGGTCCTCATGAGGTGGAAAAGATGAATATAAGGAGCCCCTGGTATGTACCATAAGCTTGGCCTATGCAAGCTACAAAGTGTGTGATTCCCTTATATATGTAAGAAGAGAATTTGACTATCCTGAGGCAGCCTAATCTGAGGGTGCAAAGGGATCGCATTTTATAAAATAGTGACTTCACAAGCATTTCTTTTCAGAAACAAGTTATTTCTTACAAAACAGCATTAGCTAAAATTGAGAACCAACCTATGAATACTACTGCTGCGTTTCACAGGATTTCTAGTGTTCATCAATTGTTTGCATAGTTATTATTGTAAAGTGTAGAGAATAAGATTGTATTTCAAATTGTTTAGGTGTACTATATGGCAGAAAACAGTTTGTGTTTATTTTCTCAGGGTGAAACTACAGACTTTGAGTTGTTAAAGCACCAGCTGTTAGATCCAGAAATAAAGGTAAAAAATTGTCTGAGATCATTTCAATTTGCCTTGTCCTCTGAGACTGAATGTAATTGTGGGGCAAATTGTATTTGCTTAATATTAAGTTTATTAATTGTTAAGATTAAACTTGGGGCAGGTTTAGGGTAGTGCTTTTTTATCTAGCCTTACTGTATTTGCTTTGTAGTCATCTTTTGATGACAAAATTATTTTTAAAAATATATTGCAAAGCGATATGAATGTTGCAGTGTGCCTAATGCAGTATTATTGGGTTCCTGTGTTTTCTCCTCTCAAAAATAACCATAAATTTCTATGTGTAATCCATTCCTGTAGGGTAAATTTGATGATGAGGGGGCGCTGATGTGAAAATCTCCTCTCAGTTCTGCTACTGCGTTCAAATCCTAATTTACAGCATCTCTACTATTCCAAGGCCCAATTACCCCTTTCTGAAAACCACCCCCGAAACCCTTAACTGAGACCTGGGGAAGGAAGACTGAGGATCTCAGTGTGCAGTTTCCTCTAAATTGATCCTGTAGTACGGAGGGAGGAGAGGTGAGGGGAGAGGGTGGTGTTTGCATTGGTCATCTGTGGAGGAAATAAGTGGGTTTTTGTCCTCTCAGAATCTGTGGGTCCTCTGAGATCTGTCAGAGGTACAGGGCAGACCATGCAAAAAGCTTGTGCTTCTGTACTAGCTCCAGAGTCCAAAGCTGTTCTCCCCAGGTCCATTGGAGCTGTGGTGCCAGCGAGTTCCCTGTCCACTGCTTAAAGGGTTGATCCCTCAGCACAGAGGGAGCTCTGTTTAGGAGTTAACATAGCATGAGGTTATATTGACTCCTGGGCACACTCCCTTAGGGTTGATGGGGAGACAATATACTTCACTTGGGGTGCCCATAATCTCTACTAACCCCTTACACACTTGCCCTCTTCAGCACTGCAGAAAGCACTGTATGGGGACAAGAGAAGATTGTGTGAAGGGAAGCAGATGGTACCTTGCCTGCAGGAGTGGTAAAATCTGCATGCAGAGTATCATCCCCTTAAATGCATTCTGACTGGGAAAGGAAGGCACCCCGTGTTCTATTTTGAGTTCTATTTTTACATTGTATGTGGTTTAACGATATGGACAAATGAAAGTTTGGATAAAACCATTAAACTTGCTTACTGAGGTTCAAATTTAAACCCACATCTTTAGATGTGAGAGTAGTGCGTTCATTTACTGTGCCACTGTATTCATTCTTGAAACAGAAGTAGATTCAAGCTAAAATGTCTGTTCTCCCAGTGATCTTGTCTAACTCACACTAATGGAAATTCTAGAAATTCATGACATGTAGGTGAGGAAATAGCCACTCTGTGTATAATCGTCATGTTTGATTTGGGTTTTAAAGATTTTGAAATTGGCTTGTAAGGTCATATTATTGAAATTGTTATATCTATCTTGTCTGATTTATTTTAAGGATGCCCAAATCATTAATTGGCTGCAGGAATTTCGGGCTTCTGTTGCATACTTGACCAAAGACTTTGAGCAGCTAGTCAGCATTTTGTTGGTAAGTATAGTATCCAGATATTACATCTGGAGATCAGTAGTTGAATTCTCAAAATGTCTTTGTATTTCACAGTATTGTTTCTAACAGCGTGCTATTTGCAATAATATAGAAGCTGCCATGGTTGAGCAGAAGTCAAGAAGTGGTGGAAGAATATTTGGGTTTTCTTGGTAATCTAGTGTCAGCACAGACTGTGTACCTTAGATCATGTCTCCGCATGATTGCTTCACATTTTATACCCCGTAAGTTTTGTTTGTTTTTTTTGTCATTTTATTCATTATCCAAATATTAGGTTAGCATGTATGGAAAATTAGAATGCTTTACTGTAATTATCACATGTGTGTGTTGTATACTGTGCATTTATTTGGACAACTGAAATGCAATAGAGAATTATGTTAACTGTAAAGTCTTTAATTTACCTGGATTTTTAGAAAAGTAATTTTAAATCAATAATAAAAACTCTTCCTAAAATAACTTACAAATTATGCTAATTTTCATGAAAAAACACAACTAAAATGAAGCTAGTACTATGATGCCATGTGGAGAATCTTCCCTTCCCAGCGCCCAGTATGGAAAAAACCCTGTGATCATCTTATGTTTTTGGTGTAATGTAGATAATTTTGGGACTGTAGTTCAGATGAGATCTTTCTTCTAATGATAATTTTATCTGTGCCATTGAGACTGTCATCTTTAAGTTTTATATGGTTATGCAATAATTATCCTATTTCCTATCAGCTCGAGTAACCATAAGGGAGGATGATGTGGATATTTCAGATTCTGATGATGATGAGGAAAGTGAGTATTAATGCAGCATGGTTTAAGTATGCTCTATTAATTCTTTTAGCAAAAATGTTTGTATATTGTGTCTTTTTGCAGACTTTTTTCACTGCAGCTTTAATGGTGATGCGTACTATTGAAAACCTGTGTAGGAAAATGAGACATCCAGTAGAAAAAGTACAAAGTGTTAGCACCTCCTGTACTTGAATGCACACAACTCCCATTGAAATCAACTGCATGATAATCTGGCCCTTCTAATCCATTGCCACTGATACAGTAGTTGTGGTATTGAGATGCGTGCATAGGAAATATAAATGTATGTCAAAGGCTTAGAACCATGATTGTTATTAAAAACAAGTTACCTTGGGTATTTGTTTGTTTTCCTTTGGTTTAGGTAAACAAAATATAACCAAGTCATAGTTGAGGGGCACTTAAAAACTTTTGCTAGGTTCTTGCTTTTATCTGATTGAATTTCTGCAGCAAACATAAATGTTTGTAAGATATGGATTTCCTTTCCTTCTCACACTCCCTTATGAACAATAGTTGACTCCGTCTAGAATGACTCTTCTGTATAAATTCTGCTGATGGCTGTTAACTACAGCTCTAGTTTTCTTATAGGAGGTAAGCCTTCTGTGGGCGTTTTCCTCCCAATATTGCACATCTTTAATAATAAATAAATAACTAAAGTGTAATCTGATCCTTTAAGGCCTGTATAATTCCTGTAGCAGTTAATGATTATCTTTCTATATACTTTAATTAGTTTCAGCCCGTAGCAAGTTTAAAAAAAAAAAAAGTGGAAATGTGCAACCTTGTGGGTGAAATGTGCACCTTCCTTAGCATGTAGTCAGACTCTGATCTCTAGGAAGATCAGTGATGTAGGGGTTGTAATAATATCTTGCTTTGGTGGTGGTTATTTAGGGTTGATCATGGTTCAATATTCTCTGTATTTTACATGTGAACAGTAACTTTGGAAGTAAGGAGACTCCAAAAGCCAACTTTGGTAAATGTAGTTTCCCCTGGTGAACAATAAAGCATGAGTGGCTAGCAGAATATATTTATGCTGGCTCCTAGAGTAGCCCCTTGCATGTAACTTGATAAGGGAAATAATTCATAACTCATTTTTTGTTTTTATAGATCTTTCTGGAAATTTTAACACATGTCATAGAGCACTGCAAACTATAGCAAAATATGTTCCTTCGTAAGTATATCATTCCACAGTTTTGTATATCCTTTTCGTTAATACAAAGCTTTATTTCACCATTGGGCAAATGTAAACTAATTGAGCAAAGCGAGGTTTAACTCGCAACTTTATGGTATTTACTTGGCTGTAATATAGTAATGTTAAAATGCTGCATCTGATCAATTCCAGAGTTTCAGGGACTATTCTAGGCATCAATGGCCACAACCTAATTGATTTTGATGCAAATCAGAACAGTAGAAAGGTCTGAATCAGAGAAATATCATGGCCCCCAGAGTGCCTGGTGCAGCAGGCAGAGGAATCTCTCTGCCGCCTAAACATATCAGAGGCAGCAGCTTAACTTTCTGCATAGGGTGATTGTCTGTAGTCTGGATTCTTAACAGAAATAAAAGAGCCTTACAGGGAGGGTTTGTAGGGGGAGAGTGGGGGAATGATGGGAGGAAATGGGGACTCAGAGAGGGAAAGGGCAAGAGTGGGGGTGTGGGGAAAGCAGCAGAGACTAGAGGGATGGTGTAGAAGTGCTGGGGGAAGCAGGAAGTGTGAGGAATCAGGGCCTCAGAGAGGACTGATGGTGGTGGGGGAAGCAGAGACCCCAAGGAGAGTGGTGGTGAACTGGTGTGGGGGAAAACAGGCTCGAGGAGGTGGGTGAAGAGGACAGCAGGAAATTGGGTGGGAAGTGATGGTTAATGAGGGAAGCAAGGGCCTGGTGTGGGAACTGTATGTGTGGGCAGGCGTGGAAGTAGGAATTGGTAGACAGGGGAGTGGAAATAGGGAGGGGAAAGTGGGGCCCTGGAGGGAATAGGGAGAACAAAGACCCTGCCATGAGGGGGCAAGGGAGAATGGGGGAACATACAGGTCCCCTGGTATGTGGTGGAGGGGAGAATGTGTGGTACACAGCCTCTGACATAGGTGGTGGGAATGGGGATGCACACAGACTCGGGGGTCTGGGGGGAAGAAGGGGATTGAGGAGGACATATCGTTCCTGCCAAGGGGGAAAAATGGGAGACAATGAAATGGGGGGAGAGGTTACATGGGGGGCACACAAAGTCCTTGTCATGTGGTGGAGAAAAGAATGGGGGACACAGAGCCTGGCATTAGGGATGGGGTAGGGAGAGTTGCAGGCAGCCCCTGAAATAGAGCGGCATGAGAGGGTGGCACACTGAGAGCTTGTGTGTGAACGGAAGAATGCAAGGTACTCCTGGGGTATGCTATGCTCTCAGCCTACAGAAATTGTGAACTGTGTGACATCTCTAGTTATAATAACTTAGATCCAGTTAGGTCAAACAAGCTTATAGCAGAATTTTACCAAGTTCTGTATAACACATAGTAATACTGTTTGTATGTTTAGCAAAAGTATTCAGTATCAAAACTGGAGAGTTAAAATTGCAGTACAAAGAAAAATCTATTCCAATGAGCAATTCAAAAGTTGTTAGTGATGTGAATTGTTCCGAACACATTGAAGGCTTACTGTGCAGTCAACCTTCAACTTTTCTTTTTGGTGTAGCAGTTCTTTACTGGATCTGGTAAGATCCTTATTATCAGAATCCTGGTTTATCTCTACTTACTTCAGGTACAAATCAGGGTCCCCATCCTGCAGTGTGTTGCATGTGACCTCTTCATCTTCATGCAGTCCCATTCGCTTCAGTGGCTCTGCATAGGCACAGGGGTCCATCTGTGTGCACCACAGTCCAGGTTCAGCACATAGGTTTCTGTGTCCTCAGAACTAACTAGAATCCAAGTCCGCACAGTAAAGCCAACATAATGTAGCTTGAAAGAATGATATGTCAGAAGTATAAAGGGTCAAATGTTCCCCTAATGTGGAACATTAGTGCTCAAAATGTCATTGCAACTGACTGCAAAGAACTGATTTTACTTTGCTTAGTAGGGAGACGATTGCAGTTGTGTGTAATGGTAGTTTATGTGAAACCACTTGGAAGCATAGCTTACTAGCATAACAAACGCCACGCTGCTGTTGGTTCCTCTAGCTGTGCACTGAAAACCCTTTGTTGTGGGAGGAATGTTAGTACTTACCTCAGTTGCAGTAACTTCAGTGTGGATTTCCATATGGAAAGCTACTGGGTAGATAGGAGACCATGCTGCGCTCCATCCTCTTCCCCCCCCCAAATAATGGATTCTGACAGCTTAATGTTAATATTGGAGGAGCTTCTGTGGAATCAAGTAATGGAAGAGTGTGCTTTCTAACTTTTTATTTTTATTATTTTTTTTATTGCCCCTCCCAAGATAATGATGGGGGAACTTTTGATTTTAGAAAAAATTAACACTTTTTTGTGGAAAGTTTATATAATACATTAATGGGTTATAGAAACATCTTGTACAATTTGTTATCCTACAGCTGTGAAAATAAAACTGTCTTGAAAAATGCTTGTTCCAAACTTCACTTGTAGAAAGAGTCAATACATGCACTCTCCGTTTCTTCTGTTTTGGGTAAAGCTTCCTGTATTTTCTTTATTACAGAACACCACAATTTCTCATGCCGATACTTGTGGAAAACTTTCCTTTCATTAATAAATCAGAAAGAACTCTGGTAAGAGCTGGCAGACTATCTATCTTTTTAAAATGTATAAGTAGTAGAAAATACCATAGTTTGGCATTTGATACATTGCATAGTCTAATACAGGTGCTTTAGTGCTCACCATATTGAATAATGTAATTTTAATATTGTTAAGTAATTTTAAGAGAAACTGGACTTTTTCTGTAGTTGCTTCATTGCTACACACCCACCGAGAGGAGGATCCAGTAATACTGTCAATTATTAAGGTTTCCCAATACTTCCCATTATAAGATCTTGTTTTCAGTTGCTTTTAACTTTGGAAAACTTTAACCATTTGGACTGAAATTTTCTTTCTGGGGTCCTGCTTCGGGCTAATTTTTTTGTTTTTGTTTTTTAAATTTCAGCCAAAACAGTTCAGCTGTTTCTGAGAATGAGGCTAGGGAAAAAATAAGTTGTTTTGCCCAGGTTAAAAACTCCTGGTTCTTTGAAAACCTCTATCACCCCCATTCTTTGGAGCAAGATCTTGACTATGAGTTGGCGGAGGTGGGGGTGGGCAGATCTTTTTGTCAGGGTTCTGCCTTTTGCCATCCCTGTAAAAATTTCCTCAAATTTATCCAAGTTATAAACTTTGAAAAATGAGTGATTTGTACATGCTCAGAAGAGACTTCTTAGATTTTAGCAGCTAAACTCCCCAAAGATTCCGGGAGCCAGCTGAGCAGTACTTTTTCTGCAATTCCAGGTCTGGGCTGCTGTGGGCCATACTGGGTCCAGGCCCCTGAACTGAGAACAGGGAGCCGGTCTCTCCTGTGCTTTCAATGACCCCTGATAAGTCTAGGCTGTGTGGAAGAGGATTCAAATGTAGAGCGGACATGAGCCGAACCTTAAGGGTTGTGGTGGAGTAGATTAGGAGAAGGAGTCTGGTGGAAAAGGTGGGAAGGGGGAACTGGGACTGGAGGCTGGCAGGATTTCACTGTTGCACGTGTACTGTTTAGATGTACTTGAAAAAATAGATATGAAAAAGATTGACATAAGTTACTGATGCCCTCATCCTCTTGTTTAAGCACATTGTTTGGATTATATAGTGACTTGTTTTTAGCAACTCTTTAGAAGTTAGGACAGAACTGTAAGCTGTTCAACATTCACATCAGTTTCAAATCTTTAGATAAGAGATAATTTGTGGTTCAGCAATTTTGTAACTATACTGCTCCTTCTAGTTTCTAAAATCCTTAAAAGAAATGACTGTCACTTTGAATTCAAGGGAAAATCCATATTTATGGTAATGTTGTATTACAGGAATGTTATGTTCATAACCTGTTGCGAATTACTGTGTATCTTCCAACACTGAGGCTTGAAATTCTGGAACTTATTGTTGAAAAGCTATTAAAGATAGATGTAAGTATGGAACAAACTATCTTTTAAGAAACTTGCTGTCTCTTAAGTGCCAGCAATGACATGATTGTTTTAATATTAAACCTCAACAGAAATTATACTCAAATAGGGTTCACAGTCTTAAGCTACAAAAGCGAGTAAATTAAAATTGAAGAGCTGAAGCTCCACCCTAAAACTGTACAATTTGTGCTTAGATGTGGAAGCATATATGATATACAATATTACTCTTTGTGTGGAAATGCTGTAGCACAGTCTTGAACATGCCAAAATAAGATTTGGATTACAGGATTGAGTGAGTGGCATATATCACCAGAGGCTTTTTGAATTATGTGGTGTGTTGCATCCACAAACTGGAGATTTGAATCTGGGCCCAAGGATACATCTTTATATTATTCTGCTCTTCATGTGTTGAACATCTGTCCGTGTTGCTTTTTACAGATTCAGACTAACACGGCTATCCCTCTGATACTTAATATAGGTGTTCACTCATCAAAACATTTTGAGTGATTAGGACTTGGAGCACATTAACGTAAATCAGTCTGTCAGGTTGTTAGTGAGCACACCCTGTGAAGTGTGTGTCTGCTCCCTCCTTAATATTCCCAACTCCTGTTTGGCCAGGGATTTGGAGACCATTAAGAAATGGACCCTAGAACTTTCACATCAGTGCGGTGTCAGTAATAATTGTAGGCCACATGACCTGATACTTGACCTGTTATGGTCCCTCTTGCAAGCACAGAATTTAAGTTAGTGAAAGTCAGTTTCATGCACATAGCTACCAAATCATGCCCTAAGTCCTTTTGCCGCCCCAACCCATTAAAAAAAAAATAATAGGAAAATGTAGTGCCTGGAAGTATCTGAGTGAAGTTTTAAGCAGTTTATATTGTGTGTGTTTGTTTATATAGTTAGTTTTTTTAAAAAAAACCCACATATATTTAGCCCCCAAACTCTGTTAATAGTGTCATCTATATCTGACTTCAAGAATATAGCGTGGTTACATTTTCCTGCACTGAAGGTTTCTTTAAAAAAATCAGATTTTGTTTTTCTTATCTCTAACTACAGGTAAGTGCCCCACGACAAGATATTGAGGATGCTGAAGAAACTGCTAAGAATTCTGATATCAAGGAAAAAACCACAGAGGAAGGACTCTTTGACATGGTTGGCTGTCTAAGCACTCTAAAAATGAATGTTTATATTTAAAAAATTAAATAGCAGTTGAGAGTCGTATTAATTTTTGCTTGTAAAGTGGCAATGAGGTACAAACTTGCTTTGTTATAACTAGGTTGTAAGTGAACTGCCAAGAAACATCCAAACACCCAAGTCAAGTTGGGGATTTTAGCCTTTGCAATATTTTAGTAAGTAGAAAGTAATGACTGAAGTGGAATTTGGCCAGGACCCCAGGACATGGGTTAACCATAAAGCTGATTGGAAACAGTTATATGAAACATTTTGTCAGAATTTGCAATTTCATCGAAATTGAAACCGTCTACAGGACCATGTTGATTTTTGACAAAATTCCACTGAAAACGAGCCAGCTTGCTTGCCTCGCTCTGCAGCAGCCCAGGCTCCTGACTCGTTGGCAGCCCCTCTGGCTGACTAACAGAGCTGTGAGTCTGGAAGCCCTGGCTTCCTGGCAGCCTGAACTCCCAAGGCATCCAGAGCCCTAGCTCCACGACAGCCTACCAGACCAACTGTCCTGGTATTAGGGTTTCCAGGGTCCCTGACTATGTCCTAGAGTCGGCGATTTCAGGCTCCCCACCTGGTTGCCTGCCCAGGACTTCCTGTGGCACTTTGATGGAAAGTTTTGAAAATGTTGCTTTTTATTCTGAATTGGAACAAAAAGAAATTTCAAAATCCTCTGCAAAATGGAATTACCAGTTTCCACCCAGCTCTAGTTAGGACCTCTGCATGAGAACATTAAGGAACTCAGGGCCTCAACTTTGTCTTAGACTTACTGAAAGTTGGTACCTCCAGCCGTACAGTCCCCTAACGATATGCTGTGGCATTGGAAGGAAAAATTCTAGTTACTGAATTGCCGTTGTTGATTTGTGTTAAAACAACACTGAACATCTGAAAGCAAACCCGAAGAAATTTTACAGTTAAAGTTAAAACTGAGGGCTGACATTCCATTGATAATTCATGGGGGTGTAACTCCTATTAAAAACCTATGTCCAGTCTACCTGGTGCTCCATTGGCAATTTACCATGAAGAGTAAATATTCCAAAAGAGTTGACAATTATTAACCTATTCTCTCTGTGTCAGAGATTGATTTGTGTTCAAAGGGGAGTGGGGCTTACACAAAAAAATATGTGCAACTACCTCTAGAGCCTATTACAGAGTACTAAGTAATTGACTTAAGCCCATTATCAGTACACCAAAGCAATATTTGTATATATTTGCTTGTAGCTCTTATAATTAAGCTGAACAAGAATTAATTACATAGTTGATGGTGATTATTTTGGTAGTGTTAAATACCTATTTCATAGAACTGGAAGGGACCCTGAAAGGTCATCAAGTCCAGCCCCCTGCCTTCACGAGCAGGGCCAAGTACTGATTTTGCCCTAGATCCCTAAGTGGCCTCCTCAAGAATTGAACTCACAACCTTGGGTTTAGCAGGCCAGTGCTCAAACCACTGAGCTATCCCTCCCCCCTGTATGACATATGACTTTGAACAGAGAAAGTATGTTTTGGTTTATTTATAGCAGGGGTTCTCAAACTGGGGGTCGGGACCCCTTGGGCTTGTGAGGTTATTACATGGGGGTCGTGAGTTGTCAGCCTCCACCGCAAACCCCGCTTTGCATCCAGCATTTATAATGGTGTTAAATTAAAAAAAGGTTTTATATATTTATAAGGGGAGTTGCACTCAAAGGCTTCCTGTGTGAAAGGGGTCACCAGTTCAAAAATTTGAGAACCACTGATTTATAGTGACTGTCTTTGTTGTATAGTACATATGAGAGCTTTTTAACTGCTACTTTATCTGACAGGAAGAAGATGAAGAAACAAACGAAAATAAAGATACCTTCAGTAGGAGTGACATGATGGCCCATCCACTAGCAGAACGCTTGGATATTTTGATGAACATTCTGTTTTCTTACATTAAAGATATCTGCCATGTAGATGGTAATAATGTACCTGAGCCTGTGTTTTGTTAGTAATTAAATATAACAGTAAGAGTTCTGCTAGTGCAGGATTGGTCCTCTAGAATCTGTTTTTTCACCTGTAAAATTCTCCTCCCAGCAACATGATATAGGCTAGATTTTTTTTTTTTCAGATATTTTTAAAAATGTAAAACCATCCAAAAATATTTAAATAAATGGTATTCTATTATTGTTTAACAGTGCTATTAATCACATGATTAATCACGGTTAATTTTTTTTAATCGCTTGACAGCCCTAATTATTTTGTATAATTTGTATATGAGAGGTAGCTGTCCCGCAACCAACCATTCAGTTCAAATTGGAATTTAAATCATATATTGAAATGTGATTTTTTTTCTTTTGAAATATATAAGAACAAATATCTGAAAGGGACATTGGTAGGAGGAAAGTTATATTTAATCATACATCTGTGGCGCTAAGCCTCAATTATTAAACAAGCAAGAATATTTAAAAATCAGATTTATTTTTTGTATTTCACTTGTCTGGAACACCGATACTATGCGACTTAGTTTCACTTTCTGGCTGTTCTGCATTAGCACAGTATTGCAATATTTGCATATCTAACAGCTCTGGGGAATTTTTTTTTTTTATTTATTTTTTATTTATTAGGGAAGCTTGATGTTAACAATACGAAGGACTTGTATCGGGATCTGGTTACTGTCTTTGACAAGCTCATTTTGCCAACCCATGCTTCATGTCATGTACAGTATTTCATGTTTCACATCTGTAGCTTTAAATTGGTGAGTACAAGAATACACTTCCTAAAGTGCACCTCTCCTATTATATCTGTTGCCTGTTTTTATTCTGTTCTCCTAGCCGATAAAGTTGTGTTAAGCTGATTAATTTAACTGA
Organism: Trachemys scripta elegans; assembly: GCF_013100865.1. Taxonomy (NCBI): domain Eukaryota; kingdom Metazoa; phylum Chordata; order Testudines; family Emydidae; genus Trachemys; species Trachemys scripta. Next base: position 19,784,808 of record NC_048307.1, on the reverse strand, counting down.
TAACCCAGTGCTAATCCATACCTGGCTGAAAAGGCACATCTTTATTCCTGTTCTCTTTACTTTCTTTCTCTTTTGCCAGCACAGTGTTAAAAAACAAAAATATGCAACTTCTCAAAGGACATTCCTTTCAGCATTTGTAGGAGTATTTGCATATTCTTTTTTTGTAGTTATAAATTTTGTAGTAAACTTTTGTTTTTAAAAAGGTTTTTGTTTTTTGTTTAACAGAAATGAGTACACTGGTGTCAGGAGTCTCCGTTTATAGATGGCATCAGCATTAGGATTAATAGTTGGAATGTTTTTGTTTTGTTTTGCAGGGGTTTGCAGAAGCATTCTTAGACCATCTTTGGAAAAAATTGCAGAATCCAAATAATCCTGTGGTGATCAGACAGACTGCTGGAAGTTATATTGGCAGCTTCTTGGCAAGGGCTAACTTTATTCCAATTGTGTAAGTAATGTTGCTAGATCATTTTAAATATCTTATACTTTGTATATGGTCAAAAGTGAAGGATTTATGGCCTATACTAGATTTAAGTATGGAAAGATAATGTGCCAGTTTCCCTCCCACAACTCTGACAATGAGCCATAATTCTGATCTAAAATATCCTTATTGTTCCCCTTTTGGGGTTCTCTGAGTTTTCCAAAAAAGTTTTGTGTTTATGGGATGTGGATGAGGTGAGGATGTTGGGTGAGGATGAGGTAATCAAACACCAGATTTATCAGAGGTACTAAGAACCTATAGTTCTTTTTGACTTTGTTGGAATTGTGGGTGCTCAACGTGTGTGACATTCAGCCCCTAAACTTATTTTTGAACATACATCTTCAAGTGTGATAGGTATTGCACTAAGCCTCTGAGACATTTAGTGCAATTATTCCTATTCATTGCATAGATTAGTCTCTGTAGTTTGCGTGCTCAAAAGGTGGATGAGTAGACTTTTTTTCTTTGTAACAGTTATATAGTATGGGATATTGTCTTCAGGATTTCTGAAGCTATTGTTAAAAGCAGTGGGCTTAATGACTTCATGTTGAACCTAATTTGACATTGGAACCAGAAGGTTTCTCTTGTTGTTTGTGCCTCACAGCTCAGACAAGAAGATTTCCAAACTTTTTATTTGGTGGGCCACTTTGCAAATGATCCTCTCATGAACTCATCAATTCTACCAATACTTCAATCTTCCTGATGCTTGGGGTTCTCAGTAGTGTTGCAGACAGTTCAGTGACTGTTGGCACAGAGGACAAGATGGGCAGTGTAATCTACTTCTTTATAAAATGATTTCTGTGCTTATTTGTATGTACAGTACACATTAAGCGCCTTAAATATTTTTAAAATATCTTTCATACATGAGTTCAAATGGTGTTCTTACTGACCATGTTTCTCCATTATAGTACAGTGAAAGCATGCATGGATCTGTTAGTTAACTGGCTGCACGTTTACATTGACAATCAGGATGTGGGGACAAAAGCTTACTGCGATGTTGCTCTTCATGGACCTTTTTACTCCACGTGCCAGGCTGTATTTTATGCTTTAATTTTTCGCCACAAGCAACTTTTGGATGGAAACTTAAGGAAAGGTGAGTACATTGAAAGTGTCAGTACTATAAAATTAAAACAGAATTCATGTGCAAGCTCTAAAAATATTAATTTCCTAATGGTCAATTTGGTGAAGTGAATTATGGGAAGGTTAAGTTACTATATTTTAAACAAAATGCATAAGACTTTGTATTTGTATCGGAATACAGAGCTGGATAACTTGCTTTTTAGCTAGTAAAAATCAACACAGATAAAATCATTGGGCCCACTAGTGGGTGCTCTGAGTTATTTTACCAGCGCAAATCAAAGTAAATTGGTGGAGGGTTCCCCTTGTGGCACAGAGCTGGTGTAGTGGGTCTGTGCCACCCCTTCAGTTACTGATTCATGAAGTGTGACTGAAGTGTCCCTAAGCCCTGATGATCCTGGCTGATGGAAGGGCCATGTAAGACGGTGAGCAGTTGAGCATAAATTAGAGCAACCTGCTGGTTAAACGGGGGGCTGGTCCAGAACTTGGAGGTCTACTAATGATTAGTACTATGTAAGAGGTAGGGAGGCATTTTTTGATTGATTGGAACATAAAATAATTATAAGTCCCATGGCCATTATTGAGCATAACTTTGCCAGACTGGAGAATCTTAATTATGAATTAAGCATCTACTGTATCTGTAATAGCATATTAAATATGGAATCCTGTTATGTCACACAAGCTATTTGTGTTCTCTACTTGCAGAACTCTGTGACTTGTTCTTTACAGACTTCTGCATTCACCACAATTTTCTTACATTTATTTTATAATTATTATTAGAGTCTCATTATATGACCGAATAGCCCAGCCTGGGGACTTCCTTGTTATATTTCTTTTTTCTCTCCATCTTCTTTAGATGTTCTGCAAAAGCTTCCTTCTGTTGCTTTACATGCAGCTGCTTGACAAGTTAACATCCCCAGCTGTCCCCCAACATTATATGTTGCTTGATGCAGCAAAAACTGTGTTTTTTTTGTTTTTTGTTTGTTTTTTGTTTTGGTTTGTTTTTTTTTAAATTCAGTCTGAAAAATCTTAATGCTGAATAATTTTAACAAGTCACTCTAGAATTTCCACATACTGTATATTTGTACCATCACCTGGCATATGACTGAACAGGTGTTGCTGCTTTGTTTGTGCAGGCCCCGAGAGTAAGTGCTGCATAACTTGCAGGTCGGTCATCTAATGCTTATAATCTAATATACAATTTTTTATAATGAATTCTTGCACTTGATTTCAAAGTATTCTCTGAACCAGGAGAAACATGATCTTGCCCTTTATTACTCTAAAGTAATAATGAGAAATTGGTACAAGGTTGGGAGAGTTCTAATATGAACTCTGCTACTGACTTGCTGTGTGGCTTTTGGGAAAAGTCACTTCTTTCTGTTTCCCTATCTGTGAAGTAGGAATGATTATCTACCGTCATGGGGGTTGTGAGACTAAGTTTAATCTGTACAGTGCTTTGAACATGGAAAAACACTGTATAAATCCATAGTATTTATTATACACCATTCTTATTTTGAAGGTTTGGCCTACCTGCAGAACTTAAATTTTGAACGCATAGTCATGTGTCAGCTAAACCCTCTGAAGATTTGCTTACCCTCCATTGTTAATTTGTTTGCTGCTATTACCAGGTAACTATTATTTAATTTTTTCAGTTTACATTTTATATGAACCATATCAATCTCGATAATAACCACAGTGTAGTATTTTGAAGACTAACATTTTTTGTAAACTTGTATAATGAATATAGATTATAGTATAGTATAATATAATATATGATAGCCCCTTCAGTGTTAGAATATTACCTATATACTGAGTGGGAGCAGTTTATAGCTAATACAGATGCAATGAAACCCTGTAGTTAAATAGAGCTGTTTCATTGCTTTGTGATGGTGCAGATTGTTATATTACAGTAACTCTCCCTTAACGTTGTAGTTATGTTCCTGAAAAATGCGACTTTAAGTGAATCCAATTTCCCCATAAGAATTAATGTAAATAGGGGGGGTTAGGTCCCAGGGAAATTTTTTTTTCACCAGACAAAAAACTATATATTGTATAGATATACACACAGTATACATTTTAAACAAACAATTGAATACTGTTCACAGCTATGATGATTGTGAAGCTTGGTTGAGGTGGTGAAGTTAGAGGGTGGAAGAGGGAGGGATATTTCCCAGGGAATGCCTTGCTGCTAAATGATGAACTAGCACTTGGCCGAGCCCTCAAAGGTTAACACGTTGTTAATGTAGCCTCTCACACAAGGCAGCATGAACATAAGGGAGGGGAGACAGCATAGCAGACAGACACACACCTTGTGTGTGTGTGTGTGAGAGAGAGAGGCACACTGCCCCTTTAAGTAAGCTGACCCACTCTTAAGTGCATTGTCTTTTTAAGTGGATCAGGAAGTTGAGACAGCAGCCGCTGCCCCAAGCTCTGTCTCTCTTCCTCCGTGTCCCCTCCCTGCTCTATATGGAGAAGGGGTAAGCGGGGTGCAGGAGCAGGGAGGAGGGGGACATCCTGACACTGACATTAGCCCCCCCCCATCCCCCGCACAGCAAGCAGGAGTCTCTGGGAGTAGCTCCAAGGCAGAGGGCAGGAGCAGCACGTGGCAGTGGGGGGAGGGACAGCTGAACTGCCTTGATAGCCTGCTGGGCGGCTGCTGCAGTTCCCTAACTTAGGGGAGCAGGGAGCTGATGGGGGGGCTGCTGGTCCACCCTGGTTACAAGCCCCCACCAGCTAGCTGCAATGGGCTGCTCTTCCTGCAAGCAGTGGACAAAGCAGGCAGCTGCCAAACGATGTTAGAAGGGAGCATTGCACAACTTTAAACGAGCATGTTCCCTAATTGATCAGCAACATAACAATGTTAACCGGGATGACTTTAAGTGAGGAGTTACTGTACTTGCAGTAAAGTTCTGTTGAGAGTAAAATTGGTTAGATAGACTTCATTTATAAGCTCCCTTTATTCTGATTGTATTGTTAACTCCTGCTGTTAGTCATAAAATGGAAGTTTGTGCTAGAATTTGGATATTTATGTAATATATCTCAGTCCATTTCAATATCTTGTGAAAGTATTTGCTTTCCCTGTAGTTAGAGATGCTTATACTTATCAGTGTTTTTTGTTTGTTTAAGGAAATACCAGTTGGTGTTCTGCTACACCATTATTGAAAGGAACAATAGGCAATTTTTGCCAGTCATCAGAAGCAGCAGTGGGGGTGATTCTGTACAGACTTGCACTAACCCGCTTGACAGTTTTTTCCCATTTGATCCTTACATTCTCAAAAGGTATAGATTTCCAATGCAATAAACTAATTTCTGCCTTGCATAAAGTAAATTCAAAGAACATACTTAAGGTGATTTTTCTACTCTTCTAAAATGTATTGTTGTATTGTAAGTCAAAACACTCTAGTTCTACATAAGTTGTTTTTGTAGGACTGAGACTGTCAGAAGCTGGAGAATTGGAGTTTGTGCACTCTGTAGGTTTTGGGTGTGGGGAAGGGAAAAGGGCCCATCCTCTCATACTGCATTTGGTAAAAGGTTACTTTAGGTAAATTTTCTTTTATCTACCCCTTTTTAATTAGTCTAATTCATAATATGAGGTCCGTCCGAGTGGTAGTTTCTTGCATCTCTGGGATTGGCACCATGTGCGAGAGGGCATCTGGTTTGTTTTCAGAGGCTTTTGTTATTAGTTAGATGGGCTGTTCTTGAAGCTCTCTAGCCTGGAATGCTTATATTCTTTGATCCATGAATGTTTGTGTAGATGGGTTCTTTAACATACAAAAGATGACCATCTTAAATAGATTTTTCTGCACAAACCATCTTCTAGCCTGAAAAGGGCTGCAGTGAGTCCTTGCTCTAAAGGAATAAAAGTGCTGGACAGAAGTCCAGTAAATCCTGTGGGTAGGATTACAGGCTACAAGAAAATTATAGTTGGCTGAGGGAGCACTGCCTATGCATTAAAATACATAGTAGGAAGAGCTGAGTTCTGTTCCTGATCCTACCACTAGCAGTCTCCTCAGGAAAACCTATATAACTTCTCTATGCATCATTTTACCCAGCAGTGAAATGGAGATAATTTACCTGCCATGGGAAGTGTTCTTGGGATTAGTCTGTAAAGTGTGTAAGATCCTCTGCAAGGCACTAGAGAAATGTAAAGAATCGCATAGTACAATATTAAAATGAAATGCCTGGTTCATAACTTCTTGTGCGCAACTTTATTCAGCTTATTTGTACTATGCTGCAATTTATGTTCTCAGATCAAAGAAGACCATTGATCCTATTTATCAGATTTGGGAAGAACTGAGTACTGAAGATCTTCAAGAACTTAAGAAACCCTTTAAAAAGGTAACTCCTTCCTGTCCGAAATTGTGTGTGTGTGTGTGTGTGTGTGTGTGTGTGTGTGTGTGTGTGTGTGTGT
>NC_048307.1:19709793-19777293 GCF_013100865.1 Trachemys scripta elegans | reverse complement strand
GTGTAGGATCCCCTCCAGTAACATATGTACAACGGCACCTCTGACTTTGAGAATCAGAAATTAAGTGGATCAAAAGCTATGTGCAATTTTCACTCTTTAAAGAGACTTTCTGAGCAACTTTCCAAACTCTGAAGATTTTACTTGTTTTGGTAATCATATTAAAGAAGAAAGACTCTATTTTTTACTTAAACTTGCTCAGATTTCTACAGAGATGTGTTCTGATTTAATTTCATACATTGCTAAAAAAGGCTAGAGAATAAACTGCAGTATTCTACAATTTTCATATTGAAATAGTTTATACATAATTTATAGTTATTTTTCTTGATTAGTTTTTGTTTAATAATGTTTCCTCTATAAGGATTTACATAGTAAGGGTGAAATCCTGGCCCCTCTTCTCATTAATTACATTGGGACTAAGATTTCACTCTAAATGTTTAATTGTGTTTTGATTGGGTATGTTTTTAAGTTATCTTTCTAACAAGTAAACTGAGCATAGGATGAGGTACCAGGGCCTGAGTTCTAATTCCAGCCTGACATTGCCTCCCTCTGACCTTTGACAAATCACTTCCCCTATCTGTAGAATACGTGGTAAAGCACTTTAAAGATGGAAGGTGCTATTATCACTGCATAAGATTTTGTCGGAAAAAATTTTTTAAGTGTGAAAGTTCAGACTTTCAACACCTCAGACAGTTGTCAGTTTTGAAAGTGACATGAAAGCAGCTTAATGTGTGATCATATGATATGTAGTCAGTTCAAGAAATGTTGTGCAATGCTTTAAGTTCTGGGGATGAAAAGGACTGTATAATGGTAGGTATTTATTATCTTTGGAACTCTATATTTAAATGTGAATTGTGAAACAACAAAAAAACCCTTTGTTTATAGAAAGGAAAAGATGCAATTCTCCTCATGTGTCACTGCAGGGAATTTCTTTACTTTGTTTTGTTTTACATAATTGGATTTTTAGGCGGGAGAGGTTTGAATACATATGTAAATAATTACTGCAAAATGAACTGGAAATATCTGCACAATGCTTCAGTTAGATTACAAACACTTAAAAAAAAAAAGTATGAGTTTATTCTGTTTGAAAATAGTAAAATTTTAAGTATTTTGGGCCAAATTCTCTGCAATTCCACTGGTCTGACCTTTTGTTTAGACTCTTATTTGTTAGACTTTCAAGACTTGAGCATTGGGTGGGAATCAGAATAAACTTGACACGTGCAGATACTTGCAAAACTTAGACTTACACAAAAATAAATGGAATTCTATATGTGATCTAGCCACTGGAGGATGACACAGGATGAGGTAGTATGGGTTTCAGAAGCACCTAATTTGGCATGTTCCTCCTGAAGGACTGTGTGATGATACTGATGAGGTGGAGACTTTGGATGAGAGAGGGGTTTGGGGATGACATGGCAAAATTAATCTTCCGGTATCTATAAATGTACTGGTTTTTTTTGTTTTGTTTTAAATCTCATCCCTTCTGTTGTCATTCCAGAACAATAAAAAGAGAATTGCATTTGAAATTAATTGCCTTATCTCCCAACATAAAAGTACTTATCTTAAGCAACAGTAAGGAAAGAATGGTTCCAAAGTGATCAAAAGATTGCATTCTTCCCCGTGACACCAATGGCTTTGTCAACATGTTGGGTGAACTCAGATATAAGACTTTTTTCCAAAACATAATGCCAGTTTTTTCTTCTGGCTAACATTGCTATATCTTATATGTGATCTGGGGATTTGCGCACGTGTGTGAGATATTTTTTTTTTTTATTAGCTCTAGAAAAATATTTGCTTTGTATTTAGACCCACATTTTGGGACATCTTGAAAATTGTAATGTTAAAAAATGAGCACATATTCAGTTGTCCTAGCTAGTCAAACAATCAACACCAGACCTTTCAGGGTGTTAGATTGTCAGGGATCTTCTGTGTAAGCAATATTTTAACAAGGGCTCCCACAATGTTTCTGTGTCTTAGTCTGTATAAATCCCCTGATTAGGGCTATGTGTGATCACAAAGACTATGTTCTCTTTGCTTGTTTTTCCCATTTATGCTTTTATAACCATAATAAAAGGAGGCAACAACGCTTAGCTAATAAGCTTATTAAGCTGCACTTTGCTAGAAGTGTTTATCCTTTGCTGGGCAAAATCATAGTGAGAATACTGAGAATACAGCTGGCTGGAAAATGAAAGGGGGAGTCTGGTTTTTCTCCCAACATCTTTAAATTTTCCATTCAGGTCTAATTAGCAATACATATAGCCCACTGCTTATCATGGGGCATATGACGTTTCTGTGTGTGTCTTTTGAGAAGGATGTCAGTTTTGGGGATCTGTATCTCTGGGAAATTAATTTGAAAATACATGACATTTAGTGTAGTCAAAAGCAAAAATGTTTCTACAAAAGTATTCTTATGAGTAGTTAGAAATAATCTCCACCGGAGATTTGTAGTAGTATCCAGAGAGGGCTGATTTCATCCCAACATTTCCTTCACTTCAGTTTGCTGACGACAGTTTGAGGGACCCTTCCAGTACAACTCATATTTATTAATTACATCTGATTCCGCTGACTTTTGTGGAGAAAGAAAAATCAGATTTGTTTAAGACTTAAATGAATTAATGCAATATATGTCAGACCACAGTATCACTTTCCAGCCTGTACAAGGTCTGATTTGGGCCATTAGAAGTGAGGGTTGTGCTGAGTGCTGCAGATACCAAGCCAGTGCATAGGAAGTGGGGGTTGATTGAAAATACCCAGTTTTAAATAAATATTTCTGAATATGCCTCAAGCAATTAATTATTTACTGCTTTTAAGGTATGAAACTCTTAATTTGACATAATGTGCTAAATTTTCAGCATGGATCTAACTGTACCCACAAAATGTGTGGATGTGGGGGGAGAAAATCTGTATGTGCGAGTATATCTTACTGCCTCTTCTTATCTAAAGACAGGATTTCTACATGTACAAATGGCTGGGCCCACACATTCAGTGGGCCTCTTTTTTTCTGGTCTGCTGCAAATTTGGTTTGATGAGTATTTGTGCCCTGCTTGTGTAATTGATGGTATTCTTCATGAGAGAACTAAAGCCTACTGTAATGGGCTGATTCCATGATGGGTCATTATATTCTGCCTGCTTAAAACGCCCCCTGTAGTTTCCATTAGAGATGGTTTATTTTAAATACAGCCCTGCTGGAGTTCAGTAGTCCCTGTCCTGGAGGTGGAAATTCAGACAGATCTGCAATTGTCCTAGCTGTGAACCGCACATTTCTTCAATCCTTTCTGGGGTTGCAAGTTTCATTTTAAGAGGGGAGAGTACCTATGCTGCTCTCTTGGGGGTGAGGTGGTCTAACGTGCATCAGTATCGTTTTCTTTCCCCGCCCTTAGTTGAAGTCAGGTTTGTGCAGGCTCCGGCGGCAGACACTCCGGCTGCTTGCACAGAACTACTCAAATCCAAACCAGGCTTCTCCATCCGGACTACATCTCCCAGAACCCCTTGCGATGTCAGCCCATGCAGCCTCCCCTCCCAGCTGGCTGCTATCGGAAGTTAGTCCGCCCAGCAGCCTCAGGAGCAGGCGCTTCCCAGAGATGCCTCTGCTGATTAACGGGGATCGGATCGACCTGGCCCAGCCCCCGGGGGAGCTGATCCGCACCTACCCGCACCTGGAGGTAAGGGGACGGGGGCTGCGGCGGGGGTGCAGGGAAGGAAGGGCAGCCCCAGCGGGGAGGCAGGAGGGTTGTCGGACTCCAACCAGGAACGCTGCAGTGCCCAGCTGGAGGGAGTAGGTTTGTGCCATCTCCCGAGCGGGCCGGGGTGGAGCAGGCTTTGGACGGAGGCCCCTCTCCGCTAATGAGAAGTCCAGAGCCTATTGGCTTTGACGGGGGAAAAGGGGAATTTACCAATGTCACAGGTAACTTACCAAGTAGGATGGGGGTCTGTACGCCTGTGTTTGGCGCTCTCAGTGGGCTAAATGCCCTGGCCCAGGGTATATGCAGTGTTGTCGCCATGTGGGTCCCAGGATATTAAAGAGAAAAGGTGGGAGGTGTAACATCTTTTACTGGACTCACTTCTGTTGGTGAGAGAGACCAGCTCTGGAGCCAGACCTTGTCTCTCTGGCATAGGGTGCTCTCTGGTATTGGAGGCATGCACTCCTCCCCCCCAGTGTGGGGTGCTGGGTGGGAGGGCAGAAACCCTGATGTGGTGCCCGCATGTTGGAGGCATAGACATCCTGGCATGTGGTGTTCTTGGGGGCCCAGAAGCCCTGATACAGGGTGTTCTGGCATGGGCAGTGCAGGGGCATAGATGTCCAGCTATGGGTATTGGAGGGTGGGTCTTTATGCATCATCAAGAAGTAAAAAAACAAAAAAGCCCAAGCTCCATTTCTCCCCCCCCCATACTAGAGAATGCTATTATGTTATAGCCACTGGAAATGGAGAACCCCTATTGAATCATCAAGTCCATACCCTGTAATAATGTTTCTGGCTAGATTCTCTCAGCACTGAGCCCCCGCAGCTCCCAAATCAGGCTATGCGTACCCAGTCTTAGACATTGCTAGAACAAAACAGACTCAAGTTTGTGATTGGGTATTAAAGTAAATCAGTGTTGAATGATGTGTGTGGTCAGCTTCAGGAATCAGAGTACTCCGTAACAGTTTGGTTTATGGGAAGGAGGGTTACATAATGTTTTGTGGAGCGTAGATGAGCAAATATCACTTAGAATCTATCCCTCTACTGCATTCAAGCCAGCGGGAGGAGTTTCTTACCAGCTAAAGAAATGAACATAGTGTTTGTACTTCCAAGACCGCTTCTATGGGGAGACCCAGAGTCATCTGAGCAATCCAGGGTTTGCTGGTACAATAGACTTTTTGGTTCATTCTCCAAATAGAAGGCTTATGTATGTTAATTCTCTAGTACTAATATAATAATAAAGATTTATAATGAATGAAATCATCAAATAAAAACAACTTACAAGTAATCAAGTTGATTATTTTGTTCATATCTTCTCGTATTTTAGCTCTAGATTGTGATTACCTTACTCACCCTGAACAGTACTTTCCTCCATAAGGAGTCCTTTTGACTTTAGCAGGACTACTCATGTTGCATCATACTATTTGCTATATGTGTGTAAGGTTATTACAGACAAGCCTTTAAAAATTATCCTTTGTGAATGTCTCTTAAAAGCATCCAAGATAACAACTATAGGGAAGCTAATAGATCTGACTTAAATATTTAACTGTTCTAGTCATAGCAGTAGACTGAGCATAGGGCTAGGAGCCAGAAACTGCTGAGTTCAGCTCTTGTACTGATTGATGATTATGTGGCCTTGGTCAAGTCCTTTTCTCTCTCTCCATTTTTAAAGTGGGGATGACAGACTCTTTGTGTCTGAGGTGATGTGAAGATTAACTGGTTAATGTTTGGAAAAAGCCTCGAGGATGTAAAACACTCTTCTTCTTTCTTGCCACTTACCTCTTTGGGGATCAATGACTTTTATAGCCTTCTTCCAAAACTCATGATTGTAGGCTTGGTTGTTGTGGAAACCAGTCACACTCAGGCCTGCTGATATCCAATCCATGTTCCGAGTCTTTGGCCTCCCCCTTTGTTACTGAAGATGTAAAACGCCATGAAATGTAAGTATTTATGGTCAATCTCAGCCTTCATGGTCTTCCCTGAACTGCCACCTGATTCCCTCTGTTTTCCATAGGCCTGGTTGGGTCGGTGTCCATAGTACTTGCTATACCTGCTCTTTCAGCCATTTTAGTCTGAGTGCAATTTATTTACAGGAGAAAGCAAGAGTTCTAAGAGGCCAACCTGCTCAAACAGTGGGACCCAAAGGACTTCTATACATCCAGCAAAGAGAGTTTGCAGTGACCACCCCTAAAGATGGTACGTGGGGATGCAATAATGTTAGCTATTGAAGCAACAGGCATGAAGGTCAAATTCTTACTGTATTTCTCTCCTTTAAAACAGGTTCCGTGTCCATCCTTGGGTCTGATGATGCAACTACCTGCCACTTGGTGGTGCTCAGACACACAGGTATCATAAAGGAAACCTGGACCATGAGATGCATGTTTCTCAAATAATGGCTGTGTAATGACTGTTATTTCATATGGAATTTCCACATTTGATGTATTGAGCTTACACTGGGTGTTCTAATTCATTTATTCTAGTTTGCATGGGTCACGTTTTAAGAAACCTTGCTATTACCAGCCTGCATTACCTTTGGCTGCATACGTTAGAGCTGCATGTTCACTCTAACCCTTAGACACAGGAGTCTGATTTGTTGGTTAAGTAAGTGACTTGTCTAGTGTCATACAGTGACTTAGGGCCTGTCTACACTAAAGAATTTAGATCGATCCAGATTTAGACTGAAAAATCCACCCCCTTGTGCAACGAAGTTAAACCGACCGAAGTCCCTCTGTAGATAGCACTACATCAGCAGAAGAATTCTTCCATTGACCTAGCTACTGCCTCTTGGAGAGGTGGATTACCTATGCTGGCGGAAGAACCACTCCTGTTGGTATAGTTCAGGGGTTCTCAAACTTCTGTGCACTGCAACCCCCTTTTGACAATAAAAATTACGACACAACCTCAGGACGGGGGACCGACCGAAGCCTGAGCCCGCCCGAGCCTGCCCGAACCCAACTGACTTTGGGGGGGAGGAGGAGAGGGCAAAGCTGAAGCCAAAGGGCTTCAGCCCCAGGCAGGGGGCCTGTAATCTGAGTCCCAACACGCAGCGCTGAAACCCTCAGGCTTTGGGTGGTGGGGCTCAAGCTACGGCTTCGGCCCTGGGCCCCAGCAAGTCTAAGCCAGCCCTGGTGACCCACTTTGGGGTCCTGCCCCACAGCTTGAGAACTGCTGGTATAGGTAGTGTCTATGCTGAAGTGCTGCAGTAGTGTTTCAAGTGTAGACAAGCCCTTAGTGACAGAGATGGGAATGGAACTCAGTCCCTGGCTCTTATGACGGCAGCACAGGAGACCTAGTGGTTTCAGCAGGATATTGGGAATCAGGAGACTGAGGTTCTGTTCCTGACTACACTGAATTTGTGTGATATCAGACAAGTCACTTAATCTCTTTTAGTGCCAGTTTCTCCTCCTGTAAAATCTGGATGCGGTTTATCCATTTTATAACCTACTCTACAGAATGACAAAGTTTTTGTTGCTGTTGTACAGAGCTGTGGTCAGGTAAATGTTTGCTTATTGCCCGCCTTTCAGGGAGCGGCGCTACCTGCTTGACACACTGTGATGGATCCAGCACTCAAGCCGAGGTGTCGCTGATTATGAGTGCAGTAAAATCTTTCTCTAATGACACAGAATGTGGAAGGTTAGCTCTGCTCTATTATGTCTTGTATACAGTATTTCGCAGGGGTCACTGTTGTGTGTAAGCTGGGAAATTCTAAATGTGATCATTTGGGGCTCAGATAAAGAATTAGCGGCTTGCTGAGCTAGGGCAGGAAAACCCATCTCAACAAGGTACTGTTTCCACAGTGATATTTTTTTTGCCTACTGGCATTGTTACAGATTTAATAGCTTTTTTTTCTTGATTTACTCAGAACCATTGACGTTTGTATGTATATATTATTTTTGTAGTTCTCTTAGCAGCGCTTTAATTTAAAGTGTGAGTCTGCTTTGAACAGTGTCTCTGTAAAACTGCCATTGCGAGGTTCCATGTTTATTGTGTGTGTGTCTCAGTGATTTCCATCTCAAATGTGCTTAGTTTCACAAATGGATTTTTGCTTTTTTTAAAAACTGTTGGTTCTGTAAACTCATCCTGGGATCTGAGTTAATCTGGAAGTTTCTGGCTTGCACATAAAACAATAAAGCTTCTGAATCAGAATTTAGTTATAAATTCTGTTGCTGTTGTGGGAGCCAGAAAAGAATCCATCTCAATTCCTTTTGATTGTGTTTACTCCTGTCAGACCTGTAGAGGCAAAACTTGGTAAAGTTGGCAGGTACAACACTGAATACACCTGGTCATAGACTTACTCAAAAGCAAGTAGTTACAAGTATTTTCTTACTTGAAACACCTTAAAGGGGCCTGATTTTCAGCTGGTGACTCTTCAGCATTTTCTAAGAATTGGGTCCCTTTCCGGGGTCCCCTGAAGTTGGATACCTGAAAATCATTAGTCACTTTTGAAGAGCTTGGCCACGGAGAACAGACCTATAGAGTGAAAGAGGAGCCATATTTACACAGACGTCTCACCAAGACCCCTATCTTAAGGTTTGAGTGAGTTGTAAGGAAGTCACTGGAGTACATTTAATTGATCTTTGTTGAGAAGCTTAAAACATAGCTTTGTAATTTAAGGTCCAGTCCTGTGAGGAGCTGAGTACCTGTAAATCCCCTCAAGCTCAGTGGCAACTTCCCATGTTCAGTGCCTCTCAGATTCAAGTCCTTAGTTTGTGTTGCTCATCTGATATTCCCTATAGTGTCCAGAACAAAGAGGTTACTCACATTAGGTCATGAGGTAATACACAATCAACTGGCGCATGTGACTGTAGTAAATGAGCCTTCTCTAATGATCACTGTACGGTGTGGGCTGGGGATTGTATTGAAAAGCTATTCACATGGGGACGTCTTTTTAATTGCTGTTTCCTGTTATTCCATCTCTATTTGTTAGGCTGGAAGTTCACCTAGTTGGAGGTTTCAATGATGATAGGCAGTTATCTCAAAAACTTACTAATCAGCTTCTTAGTAAGTTCATATTTTTTCCATTCTCATGTCCAAAAACTAGAATTCTGGCTGGATTTGGGCCGCGCGTGTGTGTGATCTTAATCCTCAATTATACAGTAGAAAAAAATCTTGGATTTGAGGTTTTTCTCCATTTGGGAATTTGAAGTGCGGCATGTGTTTATACATGGGGATGGGGCAGTGAGATGATTTACACATGTACTTATCTATCTATCTATATAGATAGATAGATAATAGTGTGTGTGTGACATGCTGTATGATCTTGGGCAAGTCTCTTCTCTCTCTGTACCTATATTTACCCATATATAAAATGGGTATTACTAATGAATGTACCCTGCTAAATGTGTAACAAACTAAACCTGAGATCACAATGCCAGAGCTACCTTAAACAAATGCTTGTAAAAGGAATAAAATGTTGATAAACAAAGCTTTCTCTTTAACAACTTTCTGCCCTTGCCAATGGCCAGTTGTGTAAATTACTGTTGTATAGAGTAGCTTTCTCTTTATTTTATAAGAGCAAGATATTGCGACATATCTGGAAAACACACACTGGTCCATTATCTGTATCCAGAACAATGGAGTGGGAGATTTCCTGCTGGTAATGAGGGCCTCACCTCTAATTTGCAGTGCACAGCATTGATATACCCCATAGTTTATATGCAGCACATGCCTTGACATGAGTCAGTTTTATACCTTGCTGCTACTGTTGTTGGTGTAGGAACATTTGATCTCCAGCAAGATGATGTCCATTTAGTGACGTTCTGTGTGACAGGTAAGAGTTTTAATGTTTTCCCTTTTGTAAAAGTATGTTTAGTCTTTGAAATAGACTCTCTTCATTTTAGGAGAGGCAACCTTTCCATCTGGCCTGTAAGCTTTGTGAGTTTGTGAGCTCTAGGCACATGAGGGCTTACTGCCTACAGTGTTCTTTGCTGTTGTATACTGATCTGTTCATTTTAGTTGGGTACTCCAGAGTCAGTATTCTGGAAGTAGTGATTTACCACAGCACACCGCAGGAAGGGCAATGGCTAGGGCTTCTCTTCCCAGAAGTGCTACGGCAACTTGCAGTTGCTAATAGGACCTGTGGAAATAGCTGAAGTATTTCACCCATGTGGTCCTGTGAGCACTCCACATTTTAGACGTTTGTATTCCTGCTGGGAAGGAAACCTAAACCCATCTAGGATCAGTTGACATCACTAGACCTGCCTCCTGCATTTAGTGTGTGTGTTTAGTCAGTATTGTAGCAGACAGATGAATGAAGTGTGTAGGAGACACATGCCCCAAATTATTGTTCTTTTATCATCCTTTCCCTCTGTCCCCTCTTCGGTTTCCTTTTTCCTCCATTGTAGCCAATTAAAGTCTGATTATTTTTGATGTCTCTTCATTTTCAATGAGAACAAGAGCTGTATTTTCACACTGGCTGTAGCTTAAACCTTTGAAACATGGCAGCATTACAGCTGTATGTTTTTGGCATGTGAAACTGAGGGGCTAATAGCTTTGTCTAGAGCCAGTCATGGTGTGGGCAGAAGCGTTACACCTTTCCCATGCTGCCCTTGTCAATGCATTTTAGTCCAGAGCAGCTGTTTCAGTCCCAGGCCTGTTAGGATGTGAATGATTTCTATGGTGTATTCAGAGTAACAGCCGTGTTAGTCTGTATCCGCAAAAAGAACAGGAGTGATTTTATATAGTCTGGTTCTGCTCTGTGGATAAATGTTCACCAAAGATAAGGATTAATTCAGAACTGGCATAAGCAGTTGCCATTCTTCTGAGATGGAACTACCCTGCCTGTGTCTGAATTTGTCCTGTATACCATGATAATAGACATGGTATAAAAACATAAATAGATAAACTCACTTCACTTGAGTTAAACAAGGATATGAACCCAAGTCTTCAGTTCCCTTGTGGCTGCTTTAGGTTGCATGTCCCACCATTTTTTTATTTTTTGGGGTAAGGTCTGGGCACCTCCCTGACTAAAGCTAAACTAACGCTGCTTGGAAATAAACATGCTGACAGTGGCTGGATTATTTGACATATTTGTTCTTTTTAAAACAGAATTAAATGATAGGAAGGAAAAGGACAATCATTTCCCAATCATTTATGGAATAGGTGAGTACAATGATCTTGTATACTGTTTTAAACTGGTTGCTGTTCAGACTTGTAAAGGTAACACATTTGCCAACCAAGGCTAATATAGAAGATATAAAATACCCTGGTGCACAGACCAGTGTAGCTCTGATGCTAACTCTGGTAGGACAGGGCTGCTGTTAATACCACTCAGACAGGCTTTGCTAGACGCTGAAGATGTATTGCTGCTTGGAAAATGCCTTTGGAAAGGGTCCTCTTGGTCAGGAGCATGTGTATATTTTTTCTTTTCCTTTTAATGAGATCATAGAGCCCGAAGGGTTATTTCATGGCATTTAGCTGAACTATTGGCCTGCAGTGAGCTAGACTGCTCGATCTTTTGCCTTTTCTGTTTGGAGTCCAACTCCTTTCTGCTGGGTTTAGTTGATTTTGTTCTCTTCCTTTTTTTTTCTTTTTCTTCTAACTACTTTCAGTTTGTGATCTTTATACCACTATAGGAATACAATTTGTCCAACAATTGTATTCCTATAGTGGTATCTTCAAATTGACCATATTCTTTTAAACTTTCCTCGGGGCTGCTAGAAACCCAATAGCACTGTGAAAATACAAGTGAACCAGAAAGTGAAACTTAAACATGTTTCTCTGTCATAGTCTTTGATATTAGTGTCTGATAGGTTCTGAAATTCACCTTTGTCTGTGCCAAAGAGCGCTGTTGGTCTGGAATTCTGTGTTTGTGGGGGGTGGACATTTTAAATGTCGTCATTAGCTGGTTAACTGTGCTTTATTCAAATCATTTTCTCCCCAGCTGTGAACGTTAAAACAGCAGAGATTTTCCATGCAACTTTTCCAGATAAGGGACCAGATGAGGATTTGCGTTCAGCCCATATGTTAACAGGAGCACCAGTGAGTGAAAACAAATAAAAAAAATATATTTATCGGGGGGGGGGGGGGAGAACAACTCTTAAGAGAAAAATACTCCTGATATTTTGTCTGTGGCAGAAACTAATAGTTACTCCTTTAGGAGTAACTATATGATAAAATACTGCCAGTTTGTGGTTGTGTAATCAGAGACAAACACTGGACATACTAGCCAATATCTGTTAGCCAATATCTGTACTACAACAGCTGCTGGTACCTGATGGAAAACTTGGACAAGTATTCTATTTGGAAACAAGGACAGACTTCAGTATTTGTATTACAGTAGCTCCTGGAGGCCTCAGCTGAGATCAGAGTACCACTGTGCTAGATGCTGGACAGTCAGTCCCTGGCAGAGGAAGGGTGAGAGAGGGGTAGTGGTGTTAATCCAATTTTACAGACCTGGAATTGAGGTACAGAGACTAACTGACTTGCCTGAGTCACGCAGGAAGTCTGTGGCAGAGCTGGAAATTGAACCCAGCTCTCTTCGGTCCACATGATCTCTCAGATGCAGGTGTGCTACATAAAGACACTGCTTTCATCCAAAGGCTAACGACTTCAGTAAGAAGACACTTGCACAAGGAAGTATTTGCAGGATCTTGACCCATGCCTACTAAACTATAACAGGGGAACACCCTCTACTGTCCCCAGGATCATGGTGTAGAAGCAGCTGGAATATTTGTGGATTTAAGGTTTGCCACTTAAGATCTTGAGCCCAAAATTCTGGCACAAAAAGGCTATTTAGCCTCTTGTATAAGGGCAGAGCAGCTGTTTTGTCTAATCGTTTGGTTAATTCAGGGCACAGTAGGGAGGGAGAGGTAGGGGTGTGTGTGTGTAGCAGCATTGCAGGGTGGACAAGGGAGCTGAAACAAGACAAGCAGTGAAGGAGAGGTAGATGGCTGGACAGGACAGGAGCAGGGGACACTGAAGAATAGTCTGTTGGCCTAGGACAGGAGCTGCAGTTTGTTGCATATCAAAGGGTGGGGGAAGTAGCTGTGGAGCCAGCTCCAAGCTCATTCCCCTTCACGGCATGGTGGGTTCAGTTCACTTACTGCTGCTCAATTTCAATAGGGAAACCCTCAAAGCCTGTTCCCTATTACAGATGACTAATATTTATGATGCAAAGAGAGAGCAACTCCACATTGGACCTTACTTCTGGATGCCTTTCCCACACGTGGACTTCTGGTTGGAGCAGGATGATAAACAGATATTACAGGTAACTGAAGTTACAAAAATGTGTGTTGTGCTAGCATTCCGTCAGCCCTGCTGGCTTTTCTGTGCAAATGCTGAAAGGGGGGTGCATTTTGTCTAGGCCAGAAATTAAAGCTAGAGGCACCAGTAGCCATGTAATGTTCTTATCCATCTGGTTTGAAATAGCTCATGACACCATCTTGTTTTTCAGAATCTTTCCACATCGCCTCTGGCTGAACCACCCCACTTTGTTTCCCACCTTAGATCCGCATTGCTATTTTTAAAAGAGCATCCATTTCCCGATGACTCCCTGTTTCCTAACAGGAACCCTCGACTTTATAAAAAGACAGAAGAAGGTTTATGGGAGCGACTGTTTTGAAATGATTTAACATTGCTGCAAAGCGTGTCCTCCAGTGTTTGCCTCAAAGTGGCCACACTTTTGGCGAGGCTGTGCTTTCCCAAAGAGCATCTTTCTGAATCCATGTTGGTCAAATTCCCTGCTGGCCCTGAGATCAGACTAGCCTTGTTTAAGGCTTTTCAAAGTAATATTTTGGCAGAGGTGCATGTGTTTGCCCTGTTACTTACATAAGGGAGTGAATGTTTACTACTATTTTCTTGTTTTCAGATGTGCCCTTCCCTGTTTTTACTTTTGGTGCTAATCAGTTGTATATTAAGGCCTTCTGCAAAATCTACCTAGAGAGAGATTTAATATGCACTTGCCCTTTCAAAAGTGCTTTTTCAAGCTGGGACTAAGTGTCTCCTTAAAGTATAACATGCATACAAACTTATTCATTGGTAAGTGGGTTTTTTGAGAGAGATTTATTTTAAACACCCAACCATTAAGTCCTTGAATGAATAAATAAGAGAGTAAGTTTTGCTGATATAGATGAGATTTTTCACTAGCTGGCTGGGGGCTTTTCTACACTGAAAGATATAATCATTAACCCTACAGGAATGATGGCTGAGCATAAGCCTTGAAAGCATATTTGTTAAACAGTGCCATTTTACCACTGCTGTTGGAGTAATAGTGTATGATTCCGTACAGCTCTTCAATTCTAAAAAGGACTAGAATAATAAATCTTTATATTTACTAATAAATAAAAGGGAGATGTCACTGGGCATCTTCTGTTAAAGTAAACATTAAACTCAACTTTTCACCATTTGGGTTGTTTGCTTACTTTTTGCATTTCTCTGAAGCTTGGGCAATGGAAATAAAATAGCAAAAGGTGCTCACTCACCACTATATTGTTTGGGTTGCAGAGACTACAGGAAAAGATGTAACTTCACATGCTGTGGGTGGAGTTTAAGAACATTCATGGAAATATTTCTACTACTCTGATTGCTATTTTTTTTTTTTTAAACTGTACCTAGACCTTGATATTGATACTTTTACATTAAGAAGCTACATGGAAGATGTCATGAAATACTTGTGAGGTTTGTCCCCTCTGTTTTGTGGTTACATATGTACATCCCTGCACTATATGAAAACTTGACAGTTTGGTTATTCTGAAACTGTGGCAATTTTTGATAAGTAAATCTGTTTTAGTTGTCTATAATGACGACCTTCTACAACTCAAACTGTGAGACACTTAGCATATATAAAGTGTATTGTGCTTTAAAAGCCCTAATAAGTTTTCAGGGTTGTAGATAATCTTGTTTCACAGGACAAAAATCATAGGTAAAGGATCACAAAATACAGTAAGTTATGGATTTCAGGTGAATTGTGTAGTTATTCATCTCTCAAATGTTTCGTTTTCTTTTTGTACATCCACCTGTTAAGTCAGGGCAATGCTGAATTTGCTAATTACAACTTCACTAAACCGTTCCAGTAGAATAAGGAGGCCTAGAATTCCATGTCCAGTAAGAAGAGTGGATTCACTGCTTGCAGTGCCAGGCATGGCATAGCAGCACTTGTCATCTAGTACCCTTTGGTTAGGCCCTGGAGTGATCTCTCCTCTTGTCACTTGGCCCTCTAGCCAGGTCTCTTCCCTTAATTTGGGGTATCACTATCCCACACAACATTGGTCATGAGCCTGCCATTTTCTCCCTTCCAGAGCTCCTCTTTTGTTCCACTGTATGAGTGTAGGGGCCTTAGGGCTTCTCTCTGGAGTCTTTTAACCAAACTCAAAAGCAACTTCTGTCCTACCCTGGGCCTGAAACTTAACCATCCTGGATCCTCCCCACAGTAATGCTGAGTCTCAAGCTACCTTCCTTGAGCCTTGTTGGAGCCTTGAGTGAACTGGAAGTAGCAACAGAACACAGAGGCTGTGCAATATATGGATAGAGATTGTAGTAGAGGTGTTTGACACTCCAGTTTTTCTTTAGTACCTAGAACAACCACCCCCATCAGTCAAACACCTGTTTTCATAAACTACAGCACAGATTTTAGTGCAACTTAATTCAATTACCGTTGAAGAATCAGATATTGTAATTTGAAGAATCTTTATTGAAACATTCGGGTAATATCTAAAGTATGTAGCTCTAATCCAACAAAACCACTAGTTCAGCAATTCCAAATATAAAAATATTAAATTAATTTTTGATTTTGCCCCCCACAAATATACCCATGTTAATGTACTTCATTACCAAATAAACTAATAAAGAAGACTAGTTGACTTAATTGTTTTTGTACTTAAAAAAAATTGCACTCTGTTTTATGAGATCTGAAATTATAAACAAAGTTTGACTTAATATACTTTAACTACAGCTCCCCCGCCCCAGAGAATCAAAAACTGAAAAGTTGACAGTACATATAAATCAACAAAAAATCCTTAAAAGTATCACAATGCTATCCAATCCTGTTACCACTAGAGCCATCATGATGACCTACGCAAGGTAGTAATTTACGCACATCCTATTTATGCAAAGGAAATACTGGTGATAATGTTAAGTCAATGTTTGTAGGGTTGGATCCATTTTTTTTTTAAGTATCTGTTTTGCTTCTACACTGTAAAGTCAGTTTCTGCAGGTGAAAATACTTCTGAACATTAAACTTGTGATATTAGACAAGTGAACCGATTATAAAGGAGCTATGTGCTGTAGTGTATGTAACCTATAATTTCTTCAATATATACAATATCTATTAAAAGTTAGTTATGTTATTCAAAAATCAGAATAGTGTAGAAACCATCACCAACATGACTTTTTCAAGCTTTACTAACAAGTATCTTTAAAAATACATAACCAAAAAGAGTCCAGTAACTCTGTTCATAGGACCTGGTTATAGAGGGTGTGCAGCAGTAAATAAAGAGATCTGTGTCATGCAGAGGCACTATTACTTTCTAAAAGGGTTAACAGAAGCCCTGTAAGATTAAGGAGTTTAACAAGTGGGCCAATTTATACAACAGCAAAAAAAAAAAAAAAAAGTTGATGGCAAAGTAGTATTTACATATTCATAATATACACATTCATAATATACACACGTGTACATCCCTGTCACTCATTGCACCGCAACTGCTTGACGACCTTTTTAGTATGAGGCAATGGATTTCTAATGAACATTAGGGATTAAAAAAGCAATGAGATGACGTGCACTACAGCTAGCATGACTACCTACATTATTGTGCTTTTTTTTTTTTTTTTTAAGATTAAACTGATTTAAAATATAAAGGTGAGCAACTGGCAGGTTTACTGAATATTTTTAAATTAGGTCCACTTTACAAATATCACCAGGTGCATGCTTAACCTTAACTCAAATGTATGATCAACTCATTAAGCACTATAATGCCACCTGGATTCATACAGTAACTGTCACTCTTTTGCCAAAAAATATTCCTTCAGGCAAATGTTTATAAGCCATTAAAATAAATCAGGTATTTTAATATCACTTTGGAGATAATGTATATAGGGTTGAAACAATTGTCATAAGTGTACAATAAAACAAGTTAACTGGCTCCTAGGGGAAAAAGCTTTGTTTTTAACTTGCTTTTGTGCAAAATCCCTGTTAACTGTGAATTACAGTAGTAGTTACTGTACTAACATGTGGCACTGTTCACATTTTGAATACATCATAAACTTCCCTGCCATACAGGGAATGTGGTTATTATACAAAGTCTTCATTCACAAAATCTGGATTTTATCTTAGACTTTCTTGTTCCTCTACTTTAGTGCAGTCATTTCCTGATCGTTGTGATTTGTCACTTTGCAGGTCTTCAGTTTTGTCACTTGTTACCTGTACGATCTCATTCTGCTGCTCCGCTTTCTCTGTCTCCACAGTCCCTTGCTCTTGTACAGTAGACACAGAATGGGAGAGTTGCTCCATCTTTTCCAAGTCATCAGTATGACTAACTGAACTGGTCTCACTAAATCCATCAGAGCTTCTTAAAGATCTTTTAAAAAGCTTTTGACCTGTGGAATTGTTTAATGAATATAGCATTAGAAGACAGTAAACGCAGACTAATCAATACAAACTATAAGCCACATTTTAAAAAGATGGCCTCTATTTTTAAAGCCGTGGATGCAATTTAGCACCAGCATTTAAGTTCATTTAGACATACAAGCACAGATGTGTAACTGATGTAATCTGCACCAGTAAACAGTAACCCAGTTAAGGCTTGGCTGGAAAAAGTGACGGTCAGTAAAAAGAGCAAAAGCCAAGGGACACATTACTTGATAAAACTGTTTTGGATGGGTACATTACTACAACAGGTCACTGTGCCCCAAAGGATTAATGACCAACTAGAGAAGCTGACAGTCCAAACTAAAGTCAAACTTCAATCTGACCAGAGGAAAAAGGACACGACTGTCAGTATCGCTTTGCCAGCCTAGATTTGGCTAATCAACTAATTTACACAGTGAAAGGAAACAAGCTCATCTTGCCTCTCCTGAGCAGATTTATGCTGTTGTGTGATTTCATCAGGGGTGAAAGTAAGTCCAGTGAGTTAGTGGTACGCTGGGGCCAGCTCTGGCCCCCGGAAGGGGCGGGACCTAGGGCGGAAGGGGCATGGCTGAGGGAGACAGAGCCAGCCCCAGCCCACCCTGTAAGGTAAGTGCCCCCCTGCCCCAGGGTAGCAGCAGCATGGGGTGCTATTTAAAGGGTCCGGGGCTCCCCTGCTTCTACCGCCCCAGCCCTGTAAATAGCCGTGGGAGCCCTGGGAAGCAGTAGGGCTCCCGCGGCTATTTAAAGGACCAGGGCAGCAGAGGCAGCAGGAGCCCCGGGCCCTTTAAATAGCCCCTGGAGCCCCCCGCTACCTCTGGGCTCTGGGGGCTATTTAAAAAGTGTGGGGCTCCTGCTGCTTCTATGCCCCAGCCCTTTAAATAGCTGCCGGAGCCCCATCGCCACTACTTCAGAGCTCCAGCGGCTATGTAAAGGGCCGGGGCGGTAGAAGCAAGGGGAGCCCCGGACCTTTTAAACAGCTCACAGAGCCCTGCTGCCCTACCCCAGGGCTCCAGCAGTGGGGCTCTGGTGGCAATTTAAAGGGCCTGGGACTCCAGCCCCTGTTGGGAGCCCCAGGACCTTTAAATTGCTCCCTGGGGAAGCCTGGCCGCCCCGGTACAGCAAACCGGCTCTTGCCGGTACGCTGTACCGGGGTGTACCGGCTTACTTTCACCTCTGGATTTCATGCTAAGATATCATTACTTCCACAAAATACCACGTTTGTGTAGCACAGCAAAAAACAAAACAAAACTGCAGTCGCCAAAATAAATAAAATACATTGTCCTAGGTTTTTTTTTGCGGTTGTGGGTTTGTTTTCTTGCTAATTTGCAAACTTCAGTAACCCTCAGTGTGAACTAGAGAATTTACAATTCTACAATATTTTCCAGAGGAAAAAGCCCTGTGGTCAGAGGTAGTTATTGCTGTTTAGAAGGATAGCTACCTCCCCTGCAGTCCTAGGATTTATTCTTTCAGAGCACAATAGGGGTGGGAAAAGATGGATTTGAATGGTGCTCCAGGGAATGTTTAGCTCCATTCTGGGTCTTTTTGCACTGGTCATTTAAAATCAACAGGAGGACAGGTACAATTACAAACAAGACTAGTGCTCTAGTTTGACGTGATCAGGAAAGTAATGTACAGTAACTCCTCACTTAAAGTCATTCTGGTTAATGGTGTTTCGTTGTTACATTGTTCGTTGCTGAGCAATTAGAGAACATGCTTGTTTAAAGTTGCACAATGCTCCCTTATAACGTCGTTTGGCAGCCGCCTGCTTCGTCCACTGCTTGCAAAAAGAGCAGCCCGTTGGAGCTAGCTGGTGGGGGCTTGGAACCAGGGTGGACCAGCAGCCCCCCATCAGCTCCCTGCTCCCCTAAGTTCCGTGTGCACCAGCTGCCCGGCAGGCTATTAATTGCCTGCAGTTCAGCTGTCCCTTCCCCCACTGCCACATGCTGCTTCTGCCCTCTGCCTTGGAGCTGCTCCCTGGAGCCTCCTGCTTGGTGGGTGGGTGTGTGTGCGCGCGCTAATGTCAGGGTGTCCCCCTCCCCTCTGCTCACCCCATTTCCATAGAGCAGGGGGGACATGGGAGGAAGCTTTCTGGGAACAGCAGCTGTCTCAACTTGCTGATCTACTTAAAAAGGCAACGTATTTAGACCGTGGGGGAGGGTCAGTGTACTTAAAGGGGCAACGCACATCTCTCTGTCTCTGTTTGCTGTCTTGCCTTGTAGAATGAGGCTACATTAACAACAATGGGTTAACCCTTGAGGGCTCAGCTGAGTGTTAGTTCATCATTGAGCAGCAAAGCATTCCCTGGGAAATATCCCTCCCTCTTCCACCCTCTGACTCCACCACCTCAACCAAGCCTCATAATCAGCATTGCTGTGTACAGTATTAAGGTGTTTGTTTACATATATATATATATATATATATAGTCTTTTGTCTGGTGAAAAAAATTTCCCTGGAACCTAACCCCCCTTCCCCATTTACATTAATTCTTATGGGGAAATTGGATTCGCTTAACTTCATTTTGCTTAAAGTCACATTTTTCAGGAACATAACTACAATGTTAAGCAAGGAGTTACTGTATGTGGAGACGAAAAAGCAAAACTCACTCTGATTAGGCAATAAAACTCCATTATGTACTAATTAGCTTTGTGAACAAAGCAGAGTGTTCTTTAGTGTCAAACTGCACATTTATTAAATGTAATTGGAGGAAACTTACCAGGAAGTCTTTGCTTAATGCGATTGGGAGTCGGAGTCGGGGGTGGGGTAGTCCCAGTCCCCTGTGCTTTTGATACATAGGTGGGCTCTGTGGACTCTAGAGAGCCTGCCAATGGAGGGGAAAAAAGTCTTTAAAGAGACAGTTTTATTGACACTACTAAATAATATTAGAACCAGGTAACAAGTTAACGAAGTACACAGTTTTTAAACTTTTCTGGTGCTCTATATTTAACTCACTCTCTCCTGCCTGTTCCCAAGCAAGTATTAAGGCCCAGATCATCAAAGGTATTTAGGTGCCTGACTCCCTTTGAGAATCTGGGCCTAAGCCCCCTTTCTGAAGCTGTACTTGCCAACTCCCCATAAATCTGTGCCATTCTAATCACAGACTATACTATGCTTCAGGTACAGAAAGGGACATGAACTATTGCATACAGATTCTCAAAATAATCAAATGACTGACACCCACTTTATAACTTCTACCATAGTGAACATTCTCCTTTCCCTCCACCACTGGAAACTTGATACAGCCTCAGCTTCAAACTTCCTTTCAAGTCCCTGTGAGCACAGCACTTTAAAGGAACATTTGATCAGAAAGAGGATAAATCCTTCTCAGGCAAATCTTGCCTTTTCCTGCCAAAGGACTCTTCCATTCTCTGCTTCAACCACTGTGGGAGAAGTGAAGCAACACAGTGAACATGCTTCCCCCACCCTCCTAGCTTAAAAATAAATATAAGGCTGGCCTGACATATATATAAATATAAGGCTGCCCGCAGGCCTCTGCTACCACATTCTCAGCCTCCCCTAGTCTGAGAACTTACAGTCTCAGGGAAAACTAGGCTAATACTTACTCCAGAATGACTTGCATGAGGTACAAGTGGAATCCAACTAGGATAATTTTCCCATTCTCTCTTTTACACTGCCATGGATTCCCTCCACATAGGCATGTTCACACTATACCCACCATAGTCAAGAGCTAGTCCTGATTCAGTTCTAACCTGCTGTTCCCAGATTACTAATGTCTTACTGTGCAGACTAGTGAAGGTTGGGAACATGACAGGTCAGAGGACACCTGAACCAAGAACTCAAATAGAAAAATTAGTTTAGTTAGAGCATGCAGATCAATTTAGTGCCACCATTATATATAATGTTCACTATGTACACATACATATAGATATATCGTGCTTGTATATATTACACACTTGGAGAAATGATCTTATGATACTATTAAGTGCTCCCCATCCTGCTGTTTTTTGTACAAGAAGTTCAAGCAGAAATCCAATTTTCCAACGTACACATCTGGAATTCACACAGATGAATTGAAGAGCCCTTTCTTGTAATATAGTGGAGGGAACAACAGCCAAATCCAGCAAATCGCTTTAATTTGACTTGAGAATTGTTAAGTATTGAGATTTAAAGGGAACTGGACAGATGGTGGCAGCAGATATTTTCTTATTCAGTGTTTGAGAAGGGGTGGCTAAACAATGTTCCTTTAGATTTTAGGAGTTCCTTTTTAATCACATAATTTGGACGTCTTATAAATCAGTTAACAAGAAATCTCAGTAACATTGTAAAGGTTTCCACATTTTACAGAATTATTGCTAATGTACTATTGCTGCAAATGTATTTATTCCTACCTGCTGTTAAGTTAAATGTTCTTCCCTTTGGTGATGCTTGAAATGGAGAAAACCAGTTCAGCACAGAGCCAACTACAGGAATCTGTCGTAGCAGGCCCTGTAAAACATGCCGTTAAAAGATCATTCTAGTGAATGACCCATCTAAGTGTTACAGAGTTATGTGATGTAGATAACAGATTATTTTGGAATTCTTACCTCTTCAAGAAGTCTTTCTTCATTTGCTTTCTGAAGCTGAACCTGCGCTTCCTGTATCCCCTTTCTAACGACTTCAGTCATGTTTTCCAGCAGCTAATTAAAAATGGAAGAGCATGCATTACTGCACTTAAACTGGCTTCTTGGTCCCTTACATGAAGATTAAATTTAAATGGGGACATTTGTGCATTTTTCTAAATTAGGTCAGTAGTTGACTAATGCCATTTATTTAATACTATAAATAGACAACTATAGATTGACAGTAGCGTTTTTTTACATGGATCTTGTAACACATTTAATTGCAAGGGCATGAATTTCTCTTGCTTAGAGGTAGGCTACTCACCTCTAGCCAGAGTTCTTTGAGTGTCTCTGTATATTCACACTCATGAATATGCCAGTGGTGCTGATGGAACCTTTTGATTGAAGTGCTTGTTGGAACGCTATTGCACCCTCACCTCACCTATCTCCTCCTCTCACTGTTCCTGAACTTTCTGAGAGCCCCAGCTCAAATAGGGAGCATCGGTGAAGGATATGATTTTGGATAGATTTTGTTCTGGCAACACTTTGATTTACCAGTCATCCAAGTACAGGTATATGTGGATCTCTTGTCTCCAAAAATGTGCTGCCACCTCCCTGAGGCACTTTGTAAAAACTGGGGGGCAGTAGAACAGCTGAAGGGAAGGACTCTGATTTGAAAATAATTCTCCTCTACTAGGAAGCAAAGATATTGGCAGTGTAATGATCTGATTGAAATAGCCTTCAAATTGAGAACTGCAAACCAACCTTGTATAAAGAACAGGAGTACTTGTGGCACCTTAGAGACTAACAAATTTATTAGAGCATAAGCTTTAGTCCACTTCAGTCCACGAAAGCTTATGCTCTAATAAATTTGTTAGTCTCTAAGGTGCCACAAGTACTCCTGTTCTTTTTGCGGATACAGACTAACACGGCTGCTACTCTGCAACCTTGTATAGAGAGGGAAGGTATTATAGATGTCAGTTTAAAGATATAGAATCAGAACTTCCTGATAAAGGAGTTGAGTTTTTTCAGGTCTAATATAGGTCAAAGAGGCAGCAGTGTGGGGATCTGAAGAAGCCTTCCTTTTCTTTTCAGAGTCCTTATTGCTCCCTTCCAGATTTGACCCAAGTTGAGGTTGTGGATCCACATGACAAATCTTAGCTACCACTGTCATGGCCAGTTACTGAGGAAGTTCAGAATGGAGAATTGAACCCAGTGTATCAGCAATGACAGCTGTTTGCTTCGTTAGACTGGGACATGCCTAACTTCTGCTCAGCACCAGCAAGCTAAGGGCACATGGGAGTCAGTGTTTGGATCCCCTTACCGCAGTATGCTAAGTGTCCAACTGGGGAGCTCAACCAGATCTGTGACAGACTGCTCTAGACACATCCACAGACTCCCGAGGCTCGGCTGATAGAGTCCTTCTTTGCACCCTGAGTTTTCCCCCCACCAAAGTTCCTGGTTCCAAGGAAGGTGTCACTCCTGCAGATTGGCTCAGTGAGCAGAGCCAATCACCAACAGGTTATTTCCGCTTTTCAGTTTCAGATCCAATGGATCAGGATCCTTTTTAGGTACCAGAGATTTCTTGGAGATCTGAACTGAAGATGGCATCTTATGGAGAGGTCTCCGCTGCCTCTTCTCTCAAGTAGTATCAGGGTCCGTTTGCTTGCTCACAAATGTGTACAATATCCAGAGGGCTCGTCTGTCAAAGCCTCCTGCCAGCAGGACCATTTGCAGTCTGTTCTTCCCATACTCTTGGGGTGAAAGCACTTCAGATTGAACCCCTGCGGGACAATGTCCCTCTCTGACGGGCATCTCATAAGCATCAAATGTAGGGCAAAAGGTGCACTTCTTAATAGCTGATCTCTAGCTCTTCATAACCACCACTGGATTCTAATAGTGGAACCAGAGATGAACCAACAACTACTTAGAACATTTAATATTTCCTTTAAAAAAAATCCTAATCCTTAAATTGCTAACACAAGAAAAGTAATCTAAATTTATGCTTAGCATAATGGGCACTATCCAAGCACGGGATTCAGACTAAGAGTCCAAATGCAGTTCCTGATTCATCCGCTGCAGCAATTGGAAGGAACTGAGGTGGCTAGAGAGCCAAGACCCTCTTTTATAGTCTCGCCCTCAATGTTCAGGAACAGTGAGGGAAGGAACAGGAGAGGTGCAATAGCACTCCACCAGGCACTGCTATCAATGTTCCACAGGCACAGCTACATAATCAGTACATCCCCAGGAGTGGGAATATTCAGAGTACACTTGAACAAGGATTTATTCTGTGGGTGCAGTGTTGTTCAAATAACCACCACTTTCCTTTTTACTAAGGGTTTTGTTATGACAACTTCGATAGGCCAGATATTAATCAAAGCTTCTCAGGTAATCCTGTATAAGCACCAACCTTTTTACTAGTAATAATGACATTGTAAATCCAGTTTCCAAGCTGTTGATTTAACAAATAAAATGAATGGAAAACATTAAGTGGCAGATTTTCAAGCTGGTGTGGTGGCATAGTTTCACTGAATTCAATGGAACAAATTATACCAGTTGATGATCTGCCCCAGATCATTCAAAAAGGGAAATTTTTTTTCTGATGGCTTAAACCATTATGGAAACCGTACAGTCACTGAGTTTGCCTATTTCCGGACTAGAAAAGTGTCTAACGCTAGCAGAAGAGTTATAAACACAAAAATGTAAACCTAAACCAAGGTATCATGAGACAGTCATAATACTGTGAAGTTCTCTCACCATGTAGATGCAAATCACTATATAGCTAAATACGTGCAATTTTCTTTCACGTCAAAGAATAAGAAGTTGCCCTGAAACCAGTTTGGAGAAAACTAATGCTAAAACATTTTGTAAATTTTGAAAATAGGTAAGATTTCAATACAGACTCTAGAATTTTCTTCAATTTCTCTGCCTGTCGCTGCAATAGTTTCTACCAGCTCGGACACATCCAGATCTTCAGTTACCATGCCGATATATACACAGTTCTTCTCCCCTCCAAATTCTGGGCCTGTGAACAGAATGGAGATTCCATATTTTTACACTTTTGCAGCAAAATCTAAGTGCCTCTTCAACAAGGTTTAAAATTACAAAACAGAATAGATTGTGTAGTTAGTAAAAAGAGAAAAATATTTAGCTTCATAGAGGAAGATAACCACAACAGGCACCCTACTCACACTTATGTGCCAGGGAATCCAACCATATTTTTGTTTTAGTACTTAAGTGTAATCTTTGCATATGCCCAATTCACTGAAAGTACTTGGCATTGCACTTCTTCAAAGAGGAAAAACAAAACTAAGTTTAGACAGGAAGTAATACAGTAGATATTTTATATAACTGTGTGCTTATAAGAAGCAGCAACATTAAAAGCTGCATGAAACCACCGATTGTGAAAAACAGAGCATTTAAACAGCTGAGTTTTCTATTCCAAAAGCTGTGGTGTTCTGAGGGATGCCACTAGGCCCTCTCTTCCCCCTACTGGTGAACACAGATGGGTTAATGAGGCATTTTTACAATTAATACTGTATATACACACTTAAATAGCACATTATTGTACCATCTAAAGAGCCACATTATTCTGGGATATCTTTCAACAGCATGGATCCATAACTCTGACACATTTAAACTTACTCTTAGAGATGAATATGGAAGATTAGAACTCTCAAATAGAAAAGTCATGCTATATTAGCACTGCCTTAAGTAGACCTAACAGCAACACTTACTGATTTTCATCTTCAAAGCAGTCTATAACCATTGATCCTTACAACACTTATGTAGTAGGCATTATAATTCTCATTTTACAGATGGAAAAAAACAACAACAAATGTATGTAGGTTAAGTGGCTTCCACAAAGCCAAAGGCATCATTAGCATGATAAAAAAAAAAAAAAAGTTTTGCCTAAGGTCTGCAGGATTGGGGGTTTTTAAAACTGTCAAAGATCTGGAAGACAGAAATTCCTGAGTTCATGTCTTGGAGCAGTCACTTAACCTCAGTATGAGGGAAATTAAAATACCCACTTCATAGGGATGGTTACTGAATTATGTTTACATAGTTCTTAGGAAATTAAAAGCTCTAAGGGCATGATCCTATGAAGTGGTGAGCACCTCCTGCAAGGTATGGCTCATCTTCAACTCCCACTAAAATCAAGAAGACTAGACACCTGTTGATTAGCACCTCTTGAGATTAGGCCCTTAGTGCTATTATCATCATTACTAACTCATGGCAAAACCATCTAAAAATGTTCACTTGCTATATTTTTAATGTTCCCATTTCACCTTTGAGAGAAAGCTGAAATGCAGCAGCTGTAGGTATGCTCTCGAATACTGTGTGTAGTCTTTTTAAAGCAGAAGTAGCACTGAGAGGACCAGGCAAGGTTCACCTGGAAATTCCATGTGTGCACAGAGGCCATTGTATAAGTTTATGCAGAATCTCATGTTTCACTGATTTTGTATCACTCTAGTGGGGTTTTAGACAACTGTTTCTTTAAGCACATTCACACATGACATCTAGGCCATTTGCTTTTTAAAAATTAAAAATGAGTGGCTTTATTAATTAGTTACAGTAATGTACTGGAAACCACTAGTAACCACTAATGTATCAAAATGCAACACATTCCTACCATTTTGAGGACAAACAAAACACATTGTAAGACATTAATTTACTTATGCAATAGAGTGGTTAAAATGTAACTGAGTGTTTCAGTTATATATTATAGCCAGAGTCGCCTAAAACATCTAACCTAGTCACAGAAAGCAGTAAGCAGCCCAGTTTGAGATTAAGTTTCTGCTTCAATTAGGTGCAATACGAGGCAGACACCCCTCCAATTTGGCACATATTATAACACACCCGGTGGTGGGTAGTTCACTTGCACAATCAACTTATAGCTGAGAATGCAGTACTGGTATTAGTGATCATTAAGTCCAACATGTTTATGACTGGATGCTTTTCTTGTCTAGCATATGCCACCTCTGTAACAATCAGAAATAGACTTAGGGTTGGGGGACCACTGGTAAGCACTGCATTAAGAAATGTTCTTTGCTGTTCCTAAACTAACAGCAAATTTTTGAATTTTCCCAATTAAGCCTCCGCACCCTCAAAAACAAAATATAAGTCAGAACTTTGTCAACATAAGCAATATAACATTTGGGTTTTCTAGGATGAAAACACTTCTCAGTTTAGTATAATCATGCTTGAGGTTTGGTTAGTACTCTGGGAACAATGGATGTACTCTGCTGAAGCAGTTGCTGACAAGAAACACTACTGCTTTCTAGTAGGCCTCAACTGAAATGAGCAATGGGGAAGGAAGATCAGAGAGACAATATTTGTAGAAACACATCTACTGTTTAACGTAGAAGCGGACAGAACTTTTTAATAATACATGGATATAGGACTTCTAAATCTCACTACAATACCGTTTGGGAAAAAAAAGAATTGAGGGCATTAACCTGATTATTTACAGAACTGATATTACCAACAGTGATAATTACCCAAAGAAAAAGTGAGATCCGATTCCAGTTCATTTAATTTTTTCAAAAGTCCAGTGTTAATTTTCTCTGCTTCTTTCTCTTGTTTGTCATCATTCTTCCCATCACTGTTATACTCATACCTTTAAAATCAAGCCAGAAGACAACAAGCCATTTTATTTTACAATACAAACAAAACAGAACAAATCTGCACTTCTAACATCTTTCAACAATTTACCTACATGTACCTGTAAACTTGTGTAGTGGGTGAAGTTTGAATAGTGATAGCAACCAACCAAGTTGGAGAAAATTTGGTAATGTTTGCAGTTGAAGGAAAAGCATTTTTGGATACAGAAAAATTTCTTTAATAGCTTTTTGGAAGTATTGTATTGATAATGGCTCAGCTCTTTCTGACCACAGAGGAACCTTAATGATAATGATCTCCAATATATGAGCAGCACTGTATTTGCCAAAAGAGACAAATAAGTTCTACTACTGATTAAAGATAAACTGACTGCAGTGGTAGGCTAAATACATAAGGTACACAGGTACATTAACGTTTACTACAAATGATCCAGAAGGCTCCTTAAATTCTACTTGTTAACTCAATTATTTT
This sequence comes from Trachemys scripta elegans, assembly GCF_013100865.1. Taxonomy (NCBI): domain Eukaryota; kingdom Metazoa; phylum Chordata; order Testudines; family Emydidae; genus Trachemys; species Trachemys scripta. Next base: position 19,749,406 of record NC_048307.1, on the reverse strand, counting down.
GGCAAACCAGGTCTTTAACTCCTAGGAAGTTCCAAACTCCTAAGTAATTTCACAAAATTCAGACATCCTCTTAAGAAAGTGTAGTTTATTCACAAGTCAGTTAAGGAAATTGCAGCTGTGCCATAAGCCAGATTTTGCTGGTCCAAAGGATCACTAGTGAAGACGGCACTTATTCTCTCTGCTGAAGGTACTGTCTATCCAAATGTCTCTTGAAGTAAAGCTCAAACAATGTCATGTCTGGAGCTACCTAACACTTACCTTACAACACCTAGTCCTGGCCAGCTGAGGTCTTCAATATATGACAAGCCTACTGTTCTTTTCACTTCTTGCTCAAATTCCTCTCTTAGCTGCAGTGTGCATGTCAGTATTGATATCTTCATTTTCAAGCAGTCCACCAACTGATCTACATCTTGTACTTCAGTTCCTAAAACTGAAGAGCTAATGAATTAGCATGTGAATTACTGAATTGACAGAGTTTTCCTATGTTAGATACAGTAAGACAGGTGTCATGGTTACGTATATTTATAGATAACCCACTTTACAAGCCAATCCTAAAATTAAATAATGTTCAAAAATCATATTATCTTAATCTGTATGCTGAAGGCTGTTTTTCTTCAGCTTGCCATTCACTGAAAACACTCAACACATCAAAATGGCTGGAGTCAAATATTAAGGAGAAAAAAATACGCTAACTGTAATACCAATACATTGATTTTCTGATATTCTAAAGTAATAATGGTAGTTAGCAACAGGAAATCCCTCCCTCTAGAGCCAAAAGGTTACAAAAAAGATCAATCAGCTTCAGTTTTAATTACAAAGTTCAGTATCACCAAACTAAGGTTACTCATTCAACTGGAATCCCTTGTTCTGTCATTTAATTTCTAATTTAAAAGTTCTTCCCAGTAGCTACCTCCATCTCTCTGTAACATCAGAGCCTACACCCTCTTCTAGGAGAGAGAGGGAAAAAGTTTTCTTTACAGTACTAACGAAAATAACCAAGCTTTAATGGATACTATTTTCTTCTTCCAATTAGTCTATTATATTCTAAACATGGGCTCAGTTCCTGTGTCTAATCATCTGAATAAGCAGACCAAATTCTTCCTTCATTCTGTAAGTAGATGAGAGAGGGAAAGGCAAGGATATTTCATCTCCAATGTTTCTGTATTCTGACAGTTTAAGACAGGAACATTACTTAGCTTCGTACTTTGTTCTCACCAGTAAATGTAGACAGTATAAAGTAAAAGGTTTTACAGACGTGGTGCAACATAATGCTATACAAGATGACAAAGCTACCGGAAATTCAGCTACTTCTAACGTAACTGCTACCAAGGCACAATAGAATATTGAAGTTGTTTTTGTAGTGTTAAAACAGCCTCTCAATATAAAAATAAGGAAAAAAGCAAAGCCAAGGAGAACAGATTTAAACATACAGATGTTTTACACATGCAGAATATTTACAATTTTAAATAGCAAATTCCAATTTTTTTCACCTCAGGATGAAATATCTATGTAAATGGCTAAATTAAGTGACTCATTTACCTGCAGAAGTCATTAATGGGCTAAAACGTACACATGTGCCTTCATCTTCTAGTTCTACCACATCAACTCCACTGGCAGGCACTAACTGTGCCAACTGTTCACCTAGCTGAAGAGACAAGGCAAAATTAGAGGAATTTATTGAGCATTAATTTCTCATTATTGCCAACTTGCATTAGACTGTTCCCGTAGTTTCAACGAACCATTTGTCTGTTAAATTGTCCCTAGTAAGGTTTCTCTCTCTTTACTTCTTAAAAGAGAACTATTCATTATTCCTTGAAGCACAGTAAAATTTTTGCTGTGAGCTAAAACAAACAAAAAAGTTGCACACTTATATTAACAAAATGAAAACCTACTTCACAATTTCTAAGCAAACCACAAAATGTGTAATTTTTTCAGTGGTTATTGCAAGATGGTTACTGCCTCTCCCATAAAGCAGGAATATGTTTACTTCCAAAATAATGAGTTTAAAAACAAAATCATGCACTGTTTGTTTAAAAGTACATTTTAGTAGGAGTTCTACTAGTAGCAGCTGGAGAAAAAGAAGAGGGACGGAGAGGAGGCCCAGAGGACCCTGTTTACCTGGAAAGAAGACAATGGACAGAGGCGGGGTCTGGGGCCGGTGATATCAGATGCCCAGCTGGGAAGCAAGGGGGCTCTGGACTGGAGAGGGGGAGCAGGCAGAGCTCACCTGGATGCAGGGGAGACTGGGATGTGCTTTGCTGAGGGAGGCCAAGCCTGAGGGTCACAGGGTTTCCTGTGCTGTGTTCAGTCGCTCAATAAACCCTCCTGTTTTACGCTGCCTGAGAGTCACTCCGGTCTAGAGAACAGGGTTGCATCAACCCCTTCGGGGGGGTGGAGGCCCCAGGGGTCCAAAGCGAGTGGACTCCCTGAGGGGGCCCATGGCGGGAGACAGACGTGCTAAGGCTCAGAGAGGTGTGGCTCCAGGAGGTGGAGGGCCTTGACCCCGAGAGAGAGTGGACCCCCGAGAAGGGCTGTCTCACTGAAAAGGGCACCCCGCACAGGGCCAAGAGTGGGCATGATCTGTGAGTCCGTGACATTTCCTCCTTCCTCTAGTGCTTGTATAATAAAAAGATTCATAAACCTAGACTGGAATAGGGAAGTAGATACAAAGTTTCTAAGGGTACATCTACACTACAGCGGGGAGTCGATTTAAGATACGCAAATTCAGCTACGTGAATAGCGTAGCTGAATTCGACGTATTACAGCCGACTTACCCCGTTGTGAGGACGGCGGCAAAATCGACTTCTGCCGCTTTTTGTCGGCGGCGCTTACTACCACCTCCGCTGGTGGAGTTAGAGCGCCGATTCGGGGATCGATTGTCGCGTCCCGACGGGACGCGATAAATCGATCCCCGAGAGGTCGATTTCTACCCGCCGATTCAGGCGGGTAGTATAGACCAGGCCTAAGATTGAGTGGAAACTGGCATTTCAAATGGATGTCAAAAGTAAATCAGCTGATCTTGCTGTAGTTCTTGATGTGCCAAAATTACTAGTAAGCAGTTTAACACCTTAAATTTTAGCTTACTCCACTTCTGAGCAGTAGAAACCTAGACAGGTTTTTGTGGCAAGAGGGAAGAGACACTCACTCCTCTCCTAGGATATTGGACTCCCTAATACAGGACATCCCGCACCTCCCAAAAGTACCAACTTAAAATGGAGACATAACTGTTGCAAAGTGACAGCAACATAACTCTCAGATCTGCTTTTTTTTTTTTTAAATGCCTGAGGAAAAACTAAATTTATTTAATCTCAGTATCTCAGTGGCCTAAAGAAACAAAACACACACCTCTTGAGGTATGCAAGAATTAAGAGAATCATTGTTTTCATCATAATTATTTTGTACTTTAAAACATATGAAAGACAACAGGTTGCCAGTGCTTCAGACTAAAACCATCTTTTTTAATCCCCAAAACTCTGGTATCCTATGTGAAATCAGCCTGCAAATAGCCATTTGGTGGCAACTGTCACTACTGACCTAGTCTGTTCTAGGTTATATAATTCCCGGAGGCACCCAATCCTCCTCTCTGTTTTACAGAACATCTATTTTAGTTCTTAAGAGAAATGAACATCAAATCTTACCCACTGATTGAACGTGTCACAAATATGTCTCTCATTGCTGGTTATAGGGTGTTGAATTATAGATGCCGGTCCAGCGTGTAGCATCTGATCTGAACCCAAAGAGACAAAAATCGCAGAGACAGTTTCATTTATTTAAACTAAAGCAAAAGGCAATTTTTTTAGACAAAACATTTTTATGAAATTTTATGAAATCTAGGAAAATTAAACTCTATTTGACCTCAAAAGGGCAAACATGGGATTTAAAAAGATATCATTCCAAAAGCAATTATAGCATTGAAATGTATTTATTCTAACGATTTGTAATCACCTTCCATTGTCTCAATGCAATGGAACTCTGCAACAAGAGTACAATTTATGAGGTGGTTCTAATCACTACTGTATAAACAAAACTTGTTTTATGTTCAGACTAATTAGAAAAAGTGCACAATGTAATGTACCTAATAAAACTAGCTTATTGAATTAATAGATCTGAAATCATCATGTTTTGTCTATAAGTTACACACCTATATTTGGAAGTTCTGGGGAAAACTTGAATACCACTACAGGAGAGCTAAATTCATCTTCAACCTAAAAATGGAATTAAAAAATCCATGTTGTTATGAAAACACTTAAAACAGCTTTATTGTTGTAGGTACAAAACTGACAGTAGAGACCACCACATCATTTGGTTTTGTCAGTATTAACAATGTTCTAGTTTCCGTAACGTTTTGACTCAGTACTAACAAAAAATTAGCTCATCATAAAACTTTGTGTAAATGATCTGGAAAAAGAGGGAAACAGTGAGGAAACAGACAGTACAAAATTACTCAAGATAGTTAAGTCCAAAGCAGACTGCAAAGAGTTACAAAGGGATCTCACAAAACTGGGTAACAAAATGGCAGATGAAATTCAATGTTGATAAGCATAATCCCAACTACACATACAAAATGATGGAGGCTGAATTAGCTGTTACCACTCAAGAAAGAGATCTTGAAGTCATTGTGGATAGTTCTCTGAAAACTTCCACTGAATGTACAGCGGAAGTCAAAAAAGCCGAATATTAGGAACCATTAGGAAAGGGATAGATAATAAAAGACAGTAAATATGCCACTATATAAATCCATGGTACACTCAGACTTTGAATACTGTATGCAGTTCGGGTGGCCCCATCTCAAAAAAAGACATGTATTAGAAATGGAAAAGGTACAGAGAAGGGCAAGAAAAATTATATGGAACAGCTTCCATATAAGGAGAAATTAAAGAGAGAATATTCAGCTTGAAAAAGTTGACTAAGGGGGGGATGTGACAGATCTGTAAAATCATAAATGGTGTGGGGAAAGTGAAAGCGTTATTTACCCATTCACATAACACAAGAATCATGGGTCACCAATGAAATTAATAGGTAGCAGGTTTAAAAACAAACAAAAGGAAGTACTACACACAATATGATCAAGCTGTGGTACTCGATGCCAGGGGATGTTGTGAAGCCCAAAAGTATGACTAGGTTAAAAAAAAAAGAACTAGATAAGTTAGATAGGTCCATCAATGGCTATTAGCCAAGATGGTCAGGGATGCAACCCCAAGTTCTGGGTGTCCCTAAGCCTCTGACTACCAGATGCTGGGACTAAACAATGAGAGATTGATCACTTGATAATTGCCCTGTTCTGTTCATTCCCTCTGACAGGTTAGAAGACAGGTTACTGGGCTAGTTGGACCAGTGGTCTAACCTAGTATAGCCACTCTTATATTCTCAATATATACACGAACATAGCAAAGTAAACTACCCCTCACATAAAAAGGGATTGTATTCTATTTCAGTTACATACAACTGAATTTTGGGCACTATAAAAGTGAAAAATGTGAATATATTCACTGACAGGCATTTCATTTTTTTTTTTTAAATAGCTTTAATTTTCCTTGGTGCTCTATGAGCAAAGTTTTTTGCATAAATCTCTCTGAATAGATAATTGAGCTGTTCAATGACATAGTAGATGCTATCAAGAACATATACAGTGGGAAGGTGGAATGGCTACAGTGGATCTCCATAACTCACGAGTTCTAAAAGATTATTTTCACAAATGAAATTACTTTGTCACTCACAGTGATCTGTGGTCATTTGTTTTCCAAGAAAACTAGCATGAATACAGTATTTATTCCAATACACAAAGGGTCAGATCAATAAAAATATCTGTTGAATAGGGCATCTTTTCGACTGAAACTGGATTAGAATCAGCTGCATTAAACATAACTAATTTAAAAACTAGAATGTTCAATTAAGAGCAGTGTTTTTTTTTTTTTTTAAACAAACATCACTCTCCTGTATCATAACACCCTCACAGCAGGACAACTACTTTGTCTACAGATATAAGAACATTCACGCTATATCTACATCTGGCCAGGGTACTGCTAAATCCATAGTCAAGAATGAATTTCAAATATAAAAAAGTGCACCATAAAAGAATATTGAATAAGTTTTAATACATTAAGCGCTACCCAGCAACACAGAGGCAGCCTCTGAGCATTATATCCATAGCTTGAGTGTGCGTAGAGAGAAACAGCAATGGGACAAGGAATACAACCTAGGGACCAAGTCTTGCTGTATGCAAATAAATTTATGCAATTCCATTGACACTTTAAGGGATAATTTCAGTAGTCAGAATGATACCACCACCACGGCTGTGGGTAGGGTCACATTTTTTTAAAGATAATTGGTTTCACAAAAATTTTGATATTTAATAACCACCAGTTGCTAAACTACTCCAAGTACTAAAGGCAGGTTGTACCGAAGTTTTAATGAAATCCATGTTCTTCAAGTTTTCCAGCAACCTCTGACTCTAAAGAACAAAAGGATAAAAAAAAAACAAAGATTTTTTGGTTTAAAATTACTTTTCACGGACAGAGACAACACTAACTCAACATCCATAAGTGTGAGCTTACATTTACAAAGTTTAAATTTAGGATGCTACAAACAAGAATCTCTGTCTAATTATTATTACCAATATCATGGAATTTTAACAGTATATTATTTAGGAAAATGGTTTTTGTAGGATTCAAACATGTGCATATATGTATATACCTAAGCTTTGTGGATAAAAATTACATTTTATTTAGTCCGTTCAAAAGACTGTGGATGTATAAATTCCCACATACTAATGGGAGAAATTAGCACCTATGGACAACAGTCAGCCCTTGGGTGCTTGTATACAGCTCCCATTAACTTCAACTGGGCATCAAACACCTGAAAAGAATTAGCATCTATGTGAAGAAGGATTATAGTAATCTATTGGTTATAGTTAAGGCTACGTTTTAGTCACGGGTATTTTTAGTAAAAGTCACGGACAGGTCATGGGCAGTAAACCAAAATTCACAGCCCATGACCTGTCCATGACTTACTATATACACCTGACTAAAACCTGGGGGAGGGACTGCCCGAGGGTGCTCGGGAAGGGTAGCCCGGATGCTGGGGTGGGGTGGAGAGCAGGCTGCAGGTCCCCCGCTGGCGCTGGGGGGGGGGGGGGGGGGGGGGGGCACACGGCCAGCTGTGTGGGACCCCAGCCGGTGCTGGGGAGAGGGAGGGGGCAGGCAGTGGAACGTGGCCCGGGACCCCCGCTGGGGATGGGGATGGGGTGAGGGGAGCAGGCTCCCTACCTTGCTGTGCACCCACCTCCCACCCCCAGCAGCAGCAGAGTTTGGGTATGGGAGGGGGTAGGGGGGACTCCCCGGAAGTGGCGACATCCCCCTCGCTCAGGTCCTAGGCAGAGGTGTGGCCAGGCAGCTCTGTGTGCTTCCTCCACCCAGAGCGCTGGTTTCGCAGCTCTCACTGGCTGGGAACCTTGGCCAATAGGAGCTGCAGAGGTGGTGCCTGCAGGTGGAGGCAGCACGCAGAGCTGCCTGGCCATGCCTCCGCCTAGGACCTGAGCGAGGGGAATGTTGCTGCTTCTGGGGAGCCCCCCAGGTAAGTGCCGCTTACAGCCTGCCTCACCGTGTCCCGTGCCCCAATCCCCTGCCCCCTCCCACACCCAAACTCTGCTGCTGGGGGTGGGGTGGGCACAGTGGCCCGAGACTGCCCCAGCAGCAACCAGTGCAGGGACTGCCTGAGCTGCCCCTGAGCCAGGTGCACCAGCCGCTGCAAAAAGTCAGGTAGGTCACGGTAAGGCACGGAATCCGTGACAAAGTCGTAGCCTTAGTTATGGTCAAATAGTCTCTCTCATGTATAGTATCTCAGTTTTCACTGAAGAGCTATAACTTCTAAACAGTTCTTGCTACTGCATTTAAGAAACCCTCAGTACTTCCATTTGGAACCCCTTGGTGTTTTTTTACCTTGAGATAGCTATCTCAATGCAAAATCCTAGTGGAGACAGGACATGGTTAGTTTTTATCTCACTGTATCTTGTCAAGGTCTACCCCTATACTCCTCACCTGGGTTTTTTACCTTGATGTAGCTAGTCAGGGTAAAAACTACCCGTGACCTGTATCCACTAGGATTTCACTTCGCAATTCCTAATTTCCCTCCCTCCCCGTAAAGAGGACATAGCCTAAAAAGAAGTGCCAATACTGTAGCTATCAACATGGCTGGTCTTAGTATAGTATGCACTAATACAACACCTTCAGCATATTTGGCAACAATTCTCACTTTATTTCAGATCCGCTGCACCTGTTTTTGAGATGCTTCATCATATTCAGAAATTTATTTTAAAATGGTTATCAAAGTGGTCTCAAATAAAGAGGTGGGTATTTATATAGTGCTATTGATGCCCAGATGACAGTAACCAAACCAGACACTGCCATTTAAACTAACTTTCTGTCTGGAGAATGAACTTACTCAAGTAAGATGGTAGAAAGATTCTTAATAAGATCCCTCTGCCCACACTCAGAAATGCAAAAGTTAGCACGTCATTTGAAGACTAACTACTTCTTACCAGCTGAGATGCATGCTTTATTCTCTCTACAATCCCATCATGTCCCAGGTACTGCAAGGATAGCCACAGGGGCAGGGCACGGAGTTTCTCTACTGGCTGACTTGATGTCAGGCCTGCAGCTAAGGACTAAAGGCAAGAAAGAATACGGTCACTGAATAACTAAAATTACAACACAATCTGATTTATTCTAATGATAGCACAAAAACATATCACAACATTAACAAAAGGATCTTTTGCAACTTATTGTTTATTTAGGCATCTATAAAGGAACAAAAGATCATGTCATGGTTGCAGTTTTAAAGTCTCTAGTATCTAAATATTCATTAAAAAAAAAAAAGTCAAAGCTACCAAAGAAGGATCCTCGTGTCTGTAGAGTGTCACTGCAGGTACTGCTGGGAGACCCAACCAGGAACCCAGAGTAAGAGTCATGCTGTCACATTTTGTTGCAGCCTAAAGAGGAAACATTTAAGTTTATTATGGGCCACCTAAATTTTAATTATGTAACAACTTTAAAGTCTAGAGCATTATACTTATGACACACCAATACATACCAGTACTGAAGAGGAGACATAACCTAAAGCCAAAGTTGCCAAATTCACTCTGGAAAGGAAAACAGTCTTAGCTAAATTAATTATTTACAGCTTTTCTTCAACTAAAAGATAGCATTTTAATCTTCATTTTAAATATTTCATGCAGTTGTATAAAAGGAAGTCATTTTTGTTCATGTATTTTTATTGCACATAAAGTAGAGACTGCAATTTAATATTCCAGAATTCAGACACGAAAATTTCATTTTAGTCTAGATATCAGTCCAACTTTTTAGAGATATTAATCCATCCTGTGCTAATCATACTTCATCAGTAGGATTCTGTCAATAATTCACAAAATGTCATAAATGTATGGTACACAACTGTGTACAGTGGTAGCTCAGGGCCAAATAGGTAACAGGCTCTGTCTGAGGGACTCGCAGGCTAAAAGCAGGGGCTCCTCTATTAACACTACTTATTCTGTTACTCCTGTTCTCAATCATGCTGCCTATTGCACCAGTTTTCTTAGCCACCACATGTCCTTTATTCCCCTAAATTTCATCTCTTCAAGCATTCCAGCCTCCCTTCACTAACTGTTACCTTGTGTCTTGTCTCATTTAGATTCCAAGCACTTCAAAGCAGGGGCAGGTTACTCACATCCATATACTGACTCCATGCTGAGTAATTACATATACACGAATAACCTTTTGCAACAAAACAGTGACATCTGCAGGACTCTAAATTTTGTAGAGTGGCAAATTTATGTTGGCATATAAAACATTTAATAATGGCAAAACAGCTGTGGACATTAGAGCATGTTAGCTATGGAATTACAAGTTGCACCATTATCAGAAGTTTCATTAGTGAATATGATTACACAGAAAGAAGTCTGAAGTTCTGTACCCTTCTACATGTAGCCACATGTTATACTGCTCACAAAGTTCTTTCAGTCGCCCAAGCTTGTCTGTATGACCTGCTCCTGGTGTACCTGAATTGAAAGGGGAAAAAAAGTCACTTTAAATATCAAATGTGTAAGTCAGCAAACATATAAACTTTGATTGTGCGGTGTTTTTTTTCTTTTCATTAGAAATTCAAGTCTTATCTTCTTGATGGACTCAGGAAGAAGTGGAGAGAGAGCTAGTGCAGTTATGACATTGGAAGTTCAACTTGATTGACTGAGAATGTGATTCATATTCATAGTATTCATAGTATTTAAAGCTCTGTGTTTTCTTATCTATTTAATTAAAAGTACTTGGGAGACTAGATGTCACAAGCATTCAAAAACTCAGCCATTTCTATTAAAAAAAAGTTCAATACACCTAATTCATCAAAGAATGACCTCTGCCAAAATAAAGAAAACCCTTATTATTTCTAAAGGGAAAAAGCAAGCACAGCACTTCCTTCCCACCTCCACTTACCAAATAAATAAATAAATAAAATAAACCTTTCCTCACTAAAGAGGAATTGAAACATTTGCTCAATTATTCATTCAGAGAAAGTTAATTTTTGAGGTTAATGGCATGTACAACACCATAGAAAGGTTCTTGGTCAGCTTTAGAATCCCATTCTTCAAAAGCTAAGCTTTGCTCACTAAGGAACAACCTGTGGAGCCCTAAGTCATGCAAGCACGCCCGCTGACATAAATAGAACTACTTTTATGGAGTAAGTTCTCATGAGTGTTAATAACGTTGTACAATCTGGTCCTAAGTCACTCCTTTAAATAATTTCTTGGACAGCTAAATATTATGCAGTCACCATGATATTCTGTATCAAGGAACAGATGATCTACTCTAGCACAAGTCATCAATATTATCTACAATTCCAAGTTCTAAAAAATACATACTAATTTTTCTAGGATACTGTTTTACTACTATCTGATCAGAATACTTACCAGCATTCGCCACTAGTAATAGTGGCAGCTTTCCAAAGTTAATATCGTCTTTAATTAGTCTGTCCAATAAAGCAACATCCTGTCACCAATAAGAAAAAATATAAACACAGATATAGACACACAGTACATAATATGTTCCTGTTGAACTGGAAAATTGGGGTTTCTAAAAGTAGCACAGAATAGTATCCTGACATTTTAAAAGCTGATCCACTGATTAAATTCTTAATACCTTCTTGTCTGAGTTTTCAATTTCCCCATTTCCACATAGCCCCAAAGACAAAAAAGGTCAAATACACCATAAATACACAGATAAAATAGGAGCTTTTAAATTCATTGAATTTACACTGGACATAATTCTACTGAAGAAACCTATTTAATTTATACTCTTCTTCTTAAGAAGCATGGACTCAACAGTACTTTCCAATGCTACAAGCTCAGAATGTCTTTCTATTGCCTTCAATGGGCATTATATTGGGTCATGGTATACTTAGGGTTCATCTTTCCACTCTAAAAATCAGACTTTTGTAACACAAACTTCCATGGACTTTTATTTGTGTGAATCTATTAAAACACAAGGAAAAGTTTAATAATTCATCACAATGTCATACACAGCAACAAAAAAGTTTAGTGTTCAAGCCTAAACTTCTCCTTTAAAAATTTATCTTCGAGGGTCTACATATTTCCAGAGTCTCAAACTAGAAAGCCCTTACTGACTGCACCAAAATACACACTGCAGATAATAAGTACAGAGTTCAGGATACAAGTGCTACACGTATTTCTGATTTGATTACTTTTAAGAGAATAAGGCCAATTAATAGCCAATGTTCTGTTACATCTACACCGAGAAAGCTCAGAGGATGAAAAAGTCAAACATTCACCACTCTTTCCTAACAACATTCTCAAATCATTCTTTAAGTGTTCTGCAAAGCAAAAAGAAAAGGTCAGTTTAAAAAGACAATGCCCAAAACTTACCATCTGATGTTGGGATCCAAACATGGTGTTACAAGGCACGCGGCACATGCATGAAAGGGGCAACCCAAGCTGCAAAGAGAAAGATGGAATTTGAACAACTCACACATGATTTATGTTACTCATTTAAACTGCTCACAGAACTACAAGGAGGAATAAAAAAGAAGCCATTGAAAGAAGCAAACACATAGTGACAGAGGCTCTGCTACCAAGTGATTTTCCTTGCATTTTAAAAATGAGTTTTCTGCTAGAACTTCTGATCAGACTAAGAGTGGAGAAAAGGAAGAGAGTGAGACCACTGTAAAGTAACAAAAAAGTTGTAAAATAACAGTTAGCTTTTAACATGAGTAAGGGGAAGTAGACAATAAGTCAAACCTGGACATTTTTCAGAGTTTGTATCTTGTCTGCAGGACTGCACTACAAGTGGGCACAGATAAAACACTAATCTTCACCAAGGAAATGAGGCTGCTCACAATGGACTCAATCACGCTCAGTCCAGAGCACTTTGGCCTTAATCCAGCAAACATTTAAGCACATGAGTAGGCCTATTGAAGGTGTGTGTATATTATTTATTTATTTATTATATATATATATATATATATATATATATATATATATATATATATATATTCACTTATGCAAAATTATTATTGCATAGTAGAGAGTTAAGACAAGAAATTTTCATACAATTTATGCGATATAGTGCATATATTTTTACAACATTCTGTTGTATATAATGTTGGCCTTTTTTCAAAAGATTAAATTTAAAAACCACAATTTATCTTATTCAGGACCTATCTACAAGCTCGCTATTCCAAGTAAAAATTCAGTGAGATTAATTTTTTCAAAGAACTTGGATGCAGAAAAATATTCCTAAGAAAAAGTAAAGTTCAACAGTAAATTGAGACATCTTTCAGTAATGCTTTAGTGATAATACCATTTCAAACAAGAAGCTCGTCATGCAAAAGAAAATGATTATTATACTGAAATGTCTACATGAAAGCAGGAACAATCACCCTTAATAAAATATCAGATGCAATTGTTTCATACAAAAAGTTCAGAAAATTCTTCTCTACAACTCTCACATCATCACTGCTGGAATATACAAACTGTGTGCAATTAGAAAACATTATCTTGCTGTCCAGATGAATATTGTAAACTAGAACCCTATGGCTCCATTCTGGGCTATTTTAGTTTATTCCCAATAGGTTTATGTTCTTTATGTTTTGGAATTGCTTTGGAATCTTATAATTAATAAAACAGTCTTACAAACTTATAACATTATGTTTTATTATCGTTTTTGCAGATTTTTTGGTTGGCTTCAGGGCATGGTTGTTCCCTTCCTTGGCTGGCTTCAGGACAATCTTATTTGTGATTTTCATTGTTTATTCATACATCAGTTATTACTAACTTTGATTAAAAGATAAAATTTAGAAGCGTCAAGGAAGTTGTGCTTAAAAAACTAAAAAAACCCCACCTAAAATAAACTAAAATATAATATATATATAGGACCATTAGGACACTACAAGAAAACTTAAGTTCAGTGTGCACGTACACACACACAAACTTAAAGAAAAAAAAAATTCTAGAAACGCTATTTGTTCCACAAGCTGGGAAGGAAAAGAGGGAGAAGGGTATTTCTGTTATTTAACAATTCAGAAGAGGCTCAGATACCAGGATGATGAGGGCCATGTGAATGCACAAATAGCACTGTTGCAGACACAGCATGCTCAGCCACCTGAGAGTCAGAGAACCTCACTTCGCTCAAAAAGATCCTCTCTGGTTGACAGAGTATCACTGGCAAACTGAGTAAAGCCCCATTGAGAGGTCAGCAGTGGAGGCTCTAGAATGGAGATAAATGAAGGACCTTCTAGTTACAACAGGGATGGAAAGGCAATCCTCCATCCACCCATTACTCACCTGCAACAACCCACACAAAAAGTGTGCTGCTTCTGCAACATAACAATCTCTAACTGTGAACCTCTAGAGCCATTCTCAAAATCTAGCTAGGCTGCCACTAGGCAGGATGATGCCTGCAAGGTTCTATATGCAGCAAAGACTCAAAACTTTACACTAAAACTACTTACCTGATTGCAGAGAGTTTGGCCCAAGCCTGTTCTGGCTGCAGAACTAATGTATATAACAGGCTGCTTATTATATAACACATTGAATCCTTCTACTGTGTAGTCTTCGTAGCAAGAGTGAATAACAAGCCTACAGACTTTTAAGAGACCTTCACGATCATCTTCATGGTAATAAGCTGACCCGTTTTCATACCTGTAAGACAAACCAACAGAAACAGTCCTAGTTTAGTTAGTGTGTGTAAATACTGAGCAGTTATACAAGTGCTTTCTATCTCAGGCTATGTCTACACTACCGCAGTAAGTCGACGTACCTTAGGTCGAGTTACCACGGGGTCGACAGGAGAAAATCTCCTGTCAACTTATCTTATTCTTCTTGTTGGGAGTAGAGTAGAGGGGTTGACTGGAGAGTGATCTGCCATCGATTTGGCGGGTCTTTATTAGACCTGCTAAATCATCGATCTCAGAGCGTAGATCCCTGCCATAGTGTAGACCTGCCCTCAGATACTCTATGAAGAGGTACATCAGTATAATCATTGGGCATATGAAACTGAGGCACAGAAAGGCTAAGTACGCTGCCCAAGACCAGAGTCAAAATTAGACCTCAGGAATTCCTTGCTTCCAATCTTCTGCTTTGTCTCTGCTATATTACATTTATTGGTTTAAATAGCATCTGAAACAAAAGTATCTAAGTGCTGTTATATGTTAGTATGTTTTGGCTCCTCATTAAATTAGAAGCTCTATCCAACCCCAGAACATTACAAATAAAACGAAGCCAAGATAGAAATCAGATGAAGGGCAAATCGTTAATTCTAGTTTTATAAGGTTTTAATTTGATCTCCCCCATCCAGTCCAGAAAAACGTTATTATATCACAGGAGTTTGTGACTCCAGGAGACAAAGATTATGAAAAAAAGATTCAGAGGATCATGGTTCTGACACGAATAGTGGAAGTGACCTTTGGAGAGCTAAAGAGAGGGTAAAGGAAAAAAGAAAAAAAAAATTTATTAAGGTAAGGGAGAGCACGGTAAACTATATTGGCACAGACCGAGATTAGTAACTATGAAAGCTTACTTTACATTCTATTTCTATTTACAGTTACAACGAAGTAGATGAGGGGACTTGGGCAAGAAAACCACTCTTTAAAATCCTCAAAGTTTGTAAAAATATTTTCTCAGACTTATATGCACTGAATGAAACCACCAGATCATAAAATGTAGATGGAAACATCTGAGGAACAGGAAAGATTTTTCACTTTTAAAAAACTCCATTATAAAAATAACCTCAGCAAGTGGGTATGGCTCACATTTGTAAGAATCATAAGAGTCAGTGAGGAGGATGCAATATGATGCAGTTTCAAAGCACAATATTGTAAATCAAGAGTGAAATAGATTTTTTTTTAAAATAGAGTTAAACGTGGACAGGATCTTGCAAACTTTAGTACGAAGCCACTACCAAACAAATCCATAATAGCCAACGTTACTCATATCCTATTTTAACACTCCTTGAAATACAAACAGACTGCCATTTAGTACAATTTATTTAGTTCACTGCCACGTCTACTGCCTAGGAAGTTGGACTACTGGACTACAAATCTGTACAAGCAGTTAATTTGTTTTTATCTCTCTGAACGAAGGATTTTGGCTTCAGCGGTGATATGCACACTAATGTTTAAAAGCCAAGAAGAGACAATAGTGGAATTAGGTATCTAATAAAGGTCTGACAGCTCCAGTATAAAGAAATATAGCCACCTAACTAAAATGAAGGGCCAACAAGAGGAAGAGTAGTACAGGTCAGGATTTATTAAGTGACAAGGAAGTTGGAGTTTTGCTACATCATTTATGTCCAACATGTACATCAATAGTCCTGAATAACCTAAGAGTCGCTCAGTCCATCCCTCAGCTTAAATTTTCAAATCCTGCAGCATCCAGCCTCACCATAAATTACCCAAATGACTGACATTCCATCATGCTTTATAGTAGCCATGAAACCTTTTTGGAGCTGAACTATAAGGTAAGCTAAACATATTTTTAGAAACATTTTAAAAATTATTCATAGACTCTTTGGGATATATCATATAAATGCAGTTGTAAAACCAAATATACCACTCATCTTACCCTACACACCTGTTCCAAGGTCCAGCAGGTATTCACGCTTGATGTGAAATCACTGCTAACGTGCATATTAGGTGTCAGAATGGGACCAACTGCTCCTCTAAGACTGGGTATTAGGACATAAACTGTCAAATAGATGGATTTTTGCTTAACCCATCTGCAGCTCATCTTTGAGCCATGAAACTTAGCCTCATATCCATGTAAGGTTTCAAAAACTTAAAGTTTTTACAAGAGTTTACTAAATAGCTAAATACAGATATTCATTCATCTTATGTTCTACCAACTAGAGAATGCTGATTATATTGGCTCTACAGAAGGTCCATCTGTCACTGTACGCAGCTAAAACAAGCCTTCATTTATCTATAGATGGGGATAATTTGTACCTTTAATAGCTCTATGGCTGGGTCAGTTTTAGTTATTTCCTTTATCGCTTCATTGGTTAATTTAATGAAAAGCCCATGCCTCATTCCTTCCTCCGACAGGAAGGCTCAAATGATTTGATATTGAGACATCTAATGCACAATATATCCTTTTCACATAAGACTAAGATTCCCATCAGGAGCCCCCAAAACCTAAAGAAACGTTGGGATATTAAAGTGAAACAGTTCCTGACTAAATTTGTCTTAAGTTAAAGCTCCCTTCAGATTCTTGGTGTGCGTTCATATAAAAGCCCTTAGTATCATTAATTTCCCCTCCCCTTGCTGCCTTGGCTTTAATAGTACTGAATACTTTAAAACTCAGTTTGCAGACACTCATGGCTAATCAGACCTCTGTGTAAATCCGCTTTGTTGTACCATTTGTCTTTATCAGCGCTCTAGACTATAATCCCATCAGGATGGAGACCAGTTATCAGTTTGTCACTGACCATCCACTGCATACAGCATATAATAGGCATATACTACAATAGCCAGTGCTTTCATGGCAGGGGACTGGCATAAGCCATTCTCTTTGGAGCCAGTCAACATAATATTCCGTCCAGGGTCCCACTGAACACCATGTGGTATCCCTATTACCCTTCCTGCTGTCTGCAAATTAACATCCTGTATTTTACAACATGTCCAAACCATGTTAGTCCAGGGTTAGTCATTCAACCCGGGTCTCAAGAACTGCGCGGATAGGGAATACCTCTAGATTACCATTAAATGAGATATCAGTGAAGCTTTGTCCCACCCAAAAGTTATTTCTTTACCAAATGGGAACTATTTCCCATATTAGCAGCAGCCAGATTTCATTTTAATTTGCAAGTCAACCAGCTCTGGCACCAGAAATGCATTGTTTTCACATATATTAAAGCATATCTCAAGACGAAGGCACTTTGAGTAAGAATCTTACATGAAATTAAGCCATACAAGGAAATAATCTAGTTGTTTGACTAAGTTTCTTTTCACCTGACGTATTTCTTGTACTTTTCTTTCCCCTCCAGTGCTGGATCTAAATTACAAGTTCAGGTAGACCATCAGGAAATACACTGAAAATTCTTCAGCTGTTCTGTACATAAAGACTAAACAAAGTCCAAGGCAGAACCAATGAGAGGTTCGCTGGAAGACCTCTTTTAAAAGCGCTTATAGGCTTTTATATGCTTATATAAATGGATATTCAACCATCTGTCTACCCACTATTGTACTTTGGCCCCTAACTCCATTGTAAATTCCTTATAAAAAACCACTTTTATGACTGGTATATTATTGACAAGTTCTTGGCTTTCAAGAACAGCATCCTGTAAACAAGTGTGCTGTATTTAAGATCTTTCACTGTATCATTAATTTAAGGCATACGGCTATCAAGATAACAAATCATACTTCAGACTTTTTTTTAAAAAAACATTTTTACTACGCAACTGTACATAATAAATAAGCAATTCATGACTTACCTGAAGAGTCTGCAAAGCCACAGGGTGGTGTCCGAAAGGATTCTAGTTGTAAGATTTCTCAGCCTTTCCCTGTTCAGCACTGAAATATAAGCTGCCAGACTATGTCCCAGTAAAGCCATGTGACCTTGTTCTCCAACATTCTGAAGTCTGCAAACCAGAAACATCGTATGAGAATAAGTGTCAGCTTGATGCATGTCATGCATATTTATAATGGGTTTATGTTTTCTCTTTTTACTGGATATGCCCAGAATGTCATAGAACTGGTTAAGATGCAATATTTTCTCAGAATGAAGTATAAAAGAGCCATGTCTACACTAGGAGAGAAGGTGAATTTTAACACATTAATTAACATGTTAAAATCAGTGTAGACACGGCAGTTGTAGTTTAGACACCTTTTAGCTGCTTGAGATAAACTCTATACTCCTTTTTAGGGCTTATCTCAACCTACTAACATATTAAAACTGCAACTACCCTTTTACAATATGATTTTAGTATGCATTAAACATATGCCTAGGCCTGGTATATACACAAAAAGAAAGCAGATGCTATGAAACTTGGAAGTTTAGACTAGATCTTTTCTCATAACTATTATTTATATAACATTTTAAATCTTCAAACAGTTTTGCAAATATTGATCTTCCACACCCCTGTGCAGGTAGGGAGTCTAGTAGTATCACCATTTTATGGAGAAATGGAAGGAGAGAGGTTAAATGTATTGCCCAAGGCTACAAATAAGTCAGTACCAGAGTAAGGATTAGAATTCAGTGACTCCCATTCCCAGGCTCAGACTACCCCACTTTAAAAAAAAAATCCATATGCAGAAATACTATGCAACTTGTAATTTACAACTATACTATATCTGATGCAACTAAAAATTCTGAAGGTAAGTCAAAAAGTTAGGTTTCCACAGAATGCAGGCAGCATAAGCAATGCTCAGAAAGTTGAGGACAATTTAAACAAATTGAGTTGTCAGCCAGGAATAATTCCCAGCTATACACAACTGCTTTTAATAATTCACTGCAGTAAAGAGTATGGCTATTTTGAGGAAAAACATTACCACGAAGTCATCGATAGTTACATAATTTCAACCCAATTTCAATTTGCTATTAGGACTATTAAAAAAATTCCTATTAGGTATGTTCCACATTTTACTTTTTCTCCTGGTTCAGTGTATAATGTAACAAAGGTTTAGTTAAAACACCTTACACTGTTGCAAATTTAAAATTAATAAAAAAATTTGTAAGTGTACAATTTGTGGCTTGAAAAATTATCACAGCAAATATAGTTATCAGGTTATAATCTTCCAAATAGAACAATGCAATTTAGCATTACCGGTAAGACTGTGATGACTCATCTTCCTCCTCTCCATGCATGAGGTTCTGTACTAATTGGAGAATGCTCACCATATCTTGCCCACTAGGAAAGGAAAAATGGTAAGTAGATGAGCAACTCTAGTGCCTCATGATACATATTCTAAAGGCCACTTACAACAGTTTTGCAACAAGACACAAGGGTTTTGCTCTGTAGAACGTTGGGATGGTGGGGAAAAGTTGTCAGTGGAGGAGACTACTACTGACCTCCCTGACACAGCAGGACTGTAGTGGGAAGGCTGCTGTATCAATGAGTCCAGATCCTCTTGACTTATGCATGGGACATTTCAACAGGCCTAAGGAACCGGCCCACATAGAGGCTCCCTTGAAATCTGAGGATTTGGACTGACAAGCTTGACTAAGCAATCGTTCAGCCTGGAGGGCTGGATTGTAGGTGAAGACCTTGCCAGTAGATGTCCAAACTCAGAGGATCCAATCATGAGCTCACAAAGTTGAGCACATCTCTCAGTAATATGATTATCTCTAAAATACACTGATTACTTACAAACATCTGTTCTAGTGAACAGAAAGTGTTTCTTGAAACCATTTCTGGAATTATGCTGCCTTACAACTGCTAGAAGTGCAAAAATAAAAGCCACCACACACCAACCCAACTTGAAATAGTATCAAATTAAAACCTATATTAATAAAATGAAAAATAATGAAAGTATAAAAGAGGTAACAGTTACACTAATAAAAAGCATTCCCAACTTCTTACAAGTCCGTTCAACTTCATCGATTCATACCAGTTTCATTAACTGCCATGAAAGTTTTTTTTAAATGAAAAAAAGTTGTGTGTTCACAATACTCTTCTGCTGTTACACCCATGTTAAATTAGAATGGAAACTGAACTGCAGTCTTAGTTTGGGCTCATGAATGATCTTGCAGAAGAAAGATTATGACAATGCAAGTCTGAATCTTATTTTTCAGATGCAATAATTTAATGCACAAATCATAGGATATAAACTTTCAGGTTGTTAAGCTGAATGATGTATAGTTTTCTGTGAAGGCCAATCATTATCCTAAACATGGTGCTTTGTGCCTCACATAGTATGGAATATCATTCTCAAGTACTAATTTCCTGTCTGAATGTGTGTCTCAAACTCATTGAATGCAATATTTCAGATTTAGAAGTAAATCTACATAAAAATTATGCTATATAATAAAGACATAAATCTCCATTAAATTATCTTCTCTAAGGCTTTATTAGAACTCAAGAAGAGCTCTATGTAGCTTGAAAGTTTGTCTCTTTCACCAACAGAAAGTGGTTCAATGAAAGACATTACCTCACCTACCTTATCTCTAATATCCTGGGATCAACACAACTACAACGTTGCAAACAACTAATGCTTCATTAGCTACCAGTGACACAAAATCCTACTCGCAAAGGGCAAGTAATTTTTTTGATCTATAAATAAAATATATCAATCGTGGGCATAGTCAGGAGACCAGATTTTGTGGCTGGACACTTAAATTTTCATGATAGTATATATTATAAGTTCCTTGCAAAATTATTGCAAACATGTTTTATTTAAGAGTTTGTACATTGAATATGAAGAACACATTGTCACCTACCTCCCTTGGAGTGGTCCAGGAATATCGTTCCTTACATATTTCTTTTCATTTTCTTCCTCAATTTTTCTAATTTAAAAATACAAGAAAAAGAGTTACTTACATTTTAACTTTTTGTTGCATAGTAACAAACTCCTAGTGCAGTTCAATGCTCAAAAATACATTGGCATGTTCACAAGTGAAAAAAAATCACTGAATACAATTTGAATAGATCAACAAGACTAATATAAGATTTAATTAAAGGATGACCTTAAAAAGAGTTGTTGATTTGACTTTCCTTTGATTAAGAAGAAAAAAAGCTTAAAAACTACGCTTTATAAGGCTGGTGAAAACCTTTATCAGCAGATCATGTGAGATGGAAGTAAAAGTTACTTGTGGAGCCATGATTCACATGCTAAGAGCAAGTCAAAGCCTTTAGAAAATGTGTCCTGGTTGGATTTAGACTGAATGCTACAAAATATGTATTGGATTGGCCCCGCAAATATTCATTAATAACAAACACCCTCAGTCAAGAAACATTCTTGATTTGAATATGGCAGAAATTAAGTTCAAATATCTGATAATGATCGGTCTTAGAATTAGTAGAAAAAAAACCCATTCCACTTGCTTGAAGACATTGGCATCAATATCTACATGTGTAACATGAATCTGCTGTTCTTGCAGCCATTATTCTTTGTAGATACCTTTGATTGTCTTCCAGCATCTTCATGGCCTCATTAAGATTCTTTCCCATTTCTGCTAAGGTAGGGTCAACCATCTATTATTGGGGGAGGAAAAAAAAAAAAAAAGGGTAATCCCAAATGCCACTCTTACTAACTACTCTAACAGCATAATTATTGCTTTTACCACTCAGAATAAGCTCAGATTTAAAGTTACATACCGGTAACAAATATCAAATACTGCATCTTCAACTCAAAATATACTAAATTAATAAATATTTGTGCATTGAAGTAAAAAATTATACTGGATAGCAACATGGATTTTATTACAGATACACCTCTACCCTGATACAACGCGAATTCGGATATAACGCAGTAAAGCAGTGCTCCGGGGGGGGGGGGGGGGGGGGGGGGGGGCGGCTGCGCACTCTGGCAGATCAAAGCAAGTTCGATATAACGCGGTTTCACCTATAACGCGGTAAGATTTTTTGGCTCCCGAGGACAGCATTATATCGGGGTAGAGGTGTAGATCCAGAGAAAACCTCTAGATTCAAACCTCTCTTCAACAAGGAAACCAAAACTCATTCCAAACACTTAAATTTGCAGGTTGTGTCTTTTGGGGTGGGGAGGAAGGAGTGGAGCAAGAAGAGGCAGCAGAGGGAGGCGGCTAGTTTGAAATCCAGATTGAAAAAACTTCAGGAAAGTTCTTGGTGTTCAAATTAGGCCCACTACATATAGCTTGGATCTGCAAATTCATCTCTGTGGTACCCTTCAGTCCCAACTGTAGCTATTATTCACAGTCATTCTGTAGCCCCAGGAACCTCTCACTTACAACTTCTATGAACCTGTGTATGTAAAGTAAAAATATAAGCCTTTGCAAGATCATATAATTTACAGAAAAATTTCTATATGTAGAATTTATACAATATCATGTTGAAAAATCCCGATAAGGGATATACATCATAAAATTTCTGCAAAATCTGGGATAGACGCTAGAGTGACAAATTCAGCTTAGTTTCAGATACACAGGCTCCAGGGCTGGCTCCAGGCACCAGCCAACCAAGCTCGTGCTTGAGGTGGCACCTGGTAAGGGACGGCCAATCTGGGAATGGCGGGGGGGGGGGGGGGGGTGCGGTGCTCGGCCGGGGAGGGGTTCGGCGGCGCAGCACTCGGGGGGCGGAGGGTTACAGCAGGGCGGCACTTTTTTTTGCTGCTTGGGGCAGCAAAAAAGTTAGAGCAGGCCCTGACAGGCTCTCACCCTCACCAAAAACTAATGATACAACAGTGAGGGGTCCAGAGCAACAGGAAGAAGGAATAGAGGAATCAGAGACACAACACTGGATATATGAACATCATCCCTAGCAAAAGGAAACTTTCCTCCTGTGACTGAAAACCTGACTGTAGTGTTTCACTTCAACTTCACTAAAATATATACACACACACACACACACACACACACACACACAGAGTATGCAATGTAATCTTATTCATATATTTAGATTAAGGGCCTCTCAGTTTAACTCTCAAATATGCTTAAGCTATCAATTATAGGGGAAGTCGAAAACAAGAGGCTAAACTTTTATATTAATTTTAACAACTGTAAAGAGAAAGGAAGTTTCAATTTAAGGCTGTCACTCTGTTCTTAAGTTCACACTATGGCTCAAAAGCCTTACAACACAAATCTGAAAGATTATAGTATCATTCAACTTAGCCTGTTGTGCCTCTATACTACCCTAATTTTCAAAACAGACTAACAACCTTAACTCTATTTCCTTGCATTTTTTAACATGATATACTCTTAACCTGATTTTCAATGCTGATTTATGTAGGAGATTTTCCCTCTAGTTGACAAAGGCTGAGAACTTGTTACATCTTCGTCTGGTCCAACCAAGACTAGTAGTATTACCAGAGTGGTCTCATCCTCCAACAGTTGTACTTATACTCTTCCTCCTACCAGAACAGGCAAACAGTCTCTAAAAAGCCTGAGCTTGTTGCATGAATTAGCCTACAATGGATGTTTGTGGAAGGGCCCTTTAAGGATACATGTACCTTGCAACTGTGAATGAACTTCCCAGCCTAAGCACCACAGACTTGCACTAGCATGCTAAAAATAGCTGTGTGGACGTTAAAGCACCAGCAGAGACTTGGACTAGCCAAACAAGCTCCACCAGTGCTGCAAAGTCCACACAGCTATTTTTTAGTGCACCAGCATGAGCCCAACTAGTATAAATCAGTTTATCTGGGCTGGAAGGCTCACTCCCAGCTGCAATGTAAACACAGCCCAAATTCCTTAGGATTATAGTCCCTACCTGTGACTAGCCACTGGCTCCTGCCTGATGAGATAAAAGGCCAACAAGCATCTTAATTAAGGATGGGATTGGGGAAGCTTTTGCAGGAGACTCTGGGTCAGAAAAAGGTGCTGAAAGGGGGCTTCCCACACCAGCTAGCCACAGCAGAAGCCCTCTTAGGCGGAGGCCCGAGGACTAGCCAGGTGGCAGGACTTGTTCTGATTGATGCCAAACTGTGTTTCTTTTTGAACTATATATGCATCCCCGGGAAAAGGCAAGGAAACACTGACACTGGTGGAAGCAGCCAGCTGAATTACATGAGCTGGGAAATTGAGGCAGAGACCGGTTTTGATGCTGAGCTTGGGGAGATCCTGTTACAGGGGCTCTCTCCTTTCCTCTGCAGACCAAACTTAACCCCCATCCCCACCCTCCCAAAAATAGGCAAAAGCTGCGTCATCTAAAAACTGAGATTTAGTCCACCCTCACAGAATTGGTCTTGAGCTCAAAGCTTCCACCACTGCAGTAGTTTAGCCTTCAACATTTTTGTCCACCATTTTTTATCTAGAGATATTAAAAAACCAAAACAACAACACCAACAACCCAACAACAACAAAACACCTTGTACTAATTGTACTGTAGGGACATACTGACTCTTACTCTTTTGCTACAGTAGCTGAGAAACAGTGCTCCCACTGGCTTGTATATCCCTGCCGTCATCACTAATACTGGCACACTTGGGTGGGGGAAGGAGAACAGAATGCAGGCATGTTTATTACTGCAAAAGATGGATGGAATATGAATTTGTATGTATTGTATGCCATTTCCTTCTCAAGGACTAACTCAGAAAAAATTCAGTTTACAGTTCTCATTTTAAAGACTACTTTTATGACAATATTTAGAGATGTATTTAACCCATGTATGTGGAGGCAAGGAGTGATAATGGTGGAGTGGGTAAAGACTCCACACTTACAAAAATGAAATGAAAGTTCCAAAAATTTTATCATGGAAATAGCAACTGACACATAATTATAGGTTGACATTCAAAACATCAGAGTGTCCATTTGTAGTCAAGTTTTTAAGATAACATTAATGGATGGGAATATGAGAGTCACCATAGAGAAACAAAAATTGAATCCAGTTATGCTATTTATATTTACTGGTAAATTCTCCATGCAACTCCACTGATATTTTCATAGCATTCCTTGCACCAAATACAAAAACTTTTGCAGCAATCTCGCACACTTAAATAAAATAACCTCCAAATCCATAAGTGAATATTTATGCAGAGTAATTGACTGAAGAATATTATTGATTATAGAAGCCTATATATTGGAGTTATGAAAGCCTGAGTGGCATTCACAAAACATTAAAAATACCTCACTGGAAGGAAATAATTTGTGTTAAACAACATCAGAAATCTTTTTCTGACATTGCATGCAAAATACTTGAACAGATCTGTCCTGAATGGTGACATTTGTGGAATGATCTGTAACAGCCATTGTGATACTGAGCTATAAACAAACAAAACAGCTCACAATTTCTCTGTTGCAATTATGTGTTGAGTAAAAACTTACCAATGTTTACCTTTCCACCTACACACAAACACATTGTCTTTTTTCCAACTATAGCTATCATATATGCAAGCCTTTTGCCAGTACAACTAGTAGATTATGTAGCCAGTGAAGTCTTGTTTGCTCCAGCTACTTTTCTGTCATCATGAAATAAAAAAGTTATTCTAAGTTACATGAGATGTCATAAAATCCAAAAAGCCTTCGATTTTTGAAGTGGACTTCATTGTGAACTAAATCCCTGATTGCTTATTTTGATTGCTAATTGGATAAGAAATATTTATTTTCTGAACTTTTCAAAGTATATTTAAGGTATGTGATTTTAACAATACAAACTCAGATTAAAAATTAAAGAAAGTTAGTCAATTATGATTCAGAAAAATCAAGCATAATTCCCTACCAATGACACTGAAACCACATCCAGTGATGACATTCCTTATCCCCATTCTCCAACATGGGCAAGCGTGTCCTCTAACAGAGGATGGGACTGGAAGTAAGCCCAGCATGGGCTCTTTTCTTTAGTCCGACACAGATCGACTACAGGCTTCATCCAAAGCCCACTGAAGTCAGACTCTCTTTCCACTAATTTCATATGTGACCTTGTGCAAGATACTTCTGTTCCTCAGTTTCCCCATACATAAAATGGGTATAATATTTATCTCACAGGGATCTTAATTACTGTTTGTAAAGTGCTTCAGGGTCCTCTGATGGAAGGGAAAGTTACCCTGTACAGTAAGGATGGGCTCCACCTAAATCAAAACGGAACCAGACTGCTGACATGTAAAATTAAAAAGGTTGTAGAAGATTTTTTAAACTAAGGGCTGGCAGAAGTGTTGATAGGTGTGAAGGAGCACACGGTTTGAGTGCAGCCATCTCTCAGGGATCAATTTATTAAAGGGGAACTCTATATCCTGGTGAAGGGGATAGGAAAGAAGTTGATAAAGTACAGGTAGGAGCTAGTAATGAACAGTTATATATTATAGACTTATAGAAAGAGAACTTCTAAAAACATTAATATGTATTACTGGCACGCGAAACCTTAAATCAGAGTGAATAAATGAAGACTCAGCACACCACTTCTGAAAGCCAAAGCGAATAGGGAAGTGTTATTTATCCCTCCACATAACACAAGAAATAGAGGTGACCCAATGAAATTGTTTTAAACCTGTTGCCTACTAAACAAAAAGAAGCACTTTTTCACACAATGCACAATCAGCCTGTGGAACTCATTGCCAGCAGATGTTGTGAATGCCAGAAATATAATGGGGTTAAAAAAAAAATTAAGTAAGTTCAGGGAGAATAGGTCAATCAATACCTATTAGCCAAGATGGTCAGGGACACAACTCCATGCTCTGGATGTCCCTAACCCTCCAACTGCCAGAAGCTGGGACTGGACAACAGGGTGGATCACTTGATTGCCTGTTCTGTTGATTCCCTCTGAAGCAGCTGGCATTGGCCACTGTTGGAAGACAGGATACTGGGCAAGATGGACCAGTGGTGTCACCCAGTATGGCTGTTACTATCACAAAAACACAGAGTGTACACAGACACGGATGCTGATCTCATTCTATGTCTCATCATGGCTACTGGGGGGAAAGTCAAAATGGGATTCCCCTTTCAGATCACACTACCTGAAAATCCTGTTGTTTTCAGCCCAAATTCCTTACCCTTGAATCAGAGGCATTTTACTCTGATCATACTAGGTCTCTGTCCCTCTAGTTCAGGGGTCGGCAACCTTTCAGAAGTGGTGTGCGGAATCTTCATTTATTCACTCTGATTTACGGTTTCGTGTGGCCAGTAATACATATTAATGTTTTTAGAAGGTCTCTTTCTATAAATCTATACTATATAACTAAACTATTGTTCTATGTAAAGTAAATTAGGTTTTTAAAATGTTTAAGAAGCTTCATTTACAATTAAATTAAAACGCAGAGCCCCCTGGACCGGTGGCCAGGACCCGGGCAGTGTGAGTGCCACTGAAAATCAGCTCATGTGCTGCCTTCGGCACGCGTGCCATAGATTGCCTATCCCTGCTCTAGTTGTTTGGGTTATAACAAACAGCACTGAAGCTTGAAAGCGTACAACTCATCAAAATACCATTTCCCTCATCAGGGATTTTAACAGTTTGGAGCCTCCCTCCTCCTCCAGTCCACCGAAATACAGAGAATTCATAGCCTATTTCACCTTTTATCATTTGTTTCCTTCAAATCATAATCATCCCATTCTCTGCTTCAATAATCCAATTTTTGTCTATGTCTGCATTTCCTGCAAAGACATCCTGTTTTGGCCTTCCTTTAAGGCTCTGCACTGTGTCCAGCTGTTTAGCTAGTGCACTGTGTCCAGCTGTTTAGCTAGACACTTGGCAACAGCTGAAGTGTGAGAGATCTTATTTTCTAATTGGGATGAGACTGAAACTTTGTGAAAAACAATCACTGTGTGTCAAGCCAATCTCTCATTTTTGTTCACGTTTTTCATTTTACATTCCTAGTACAGTTTTAGACAGGCCAGCAGAATTTCCCCCTAGAACTGCACAACACAACTCATAAAAACATCTATATTCATAAAGGAATAGTTTGTAAGATCAAGTTGTAGTATTGTAAATGCTGCCAAAAAAAACATTCATCATAATTTGTGACACATGCAGTGTATTTGTATTTTAATTAAATAATGTTGTTTTCTCTTCAGAAATGCCTTGTTTGCAAATTGTTACTCTTTGTTTTATCATCAGTAATAAATGATGCTTTGTTTATAACAGGGGTCGGCAACCTTTCAGAAGTGGTGTGCCGAGTCTTCATTTATTCACTCTAATTTAAGGTTTTGCGTGCCAGTAATACATTTTAACGTTTTTAGAAGGTCTCTTTCTATAAATCTATAATATATAACTAAACTATTGTTGTATGTAAAGGAAATAAGGTTTTTAAAATGTTTAAGAAGCTTCATTTAAAATTAAATTAAAATGCGGAGCCCCCCGGACTGGTGGCCAGGATCCAGGCAGTGAGAGTGCCACTGAAAATCAGCTCGCGTGCCGCCTTCAGCACACGTGCCATAGGTTGCCTACCCCTGGTTTATAACATTGATCTGTTTCCCAGCTAAAGTGATATTATTAAGGTTTATTCACTAGACCAAGTCAAGTTTGCCACCAAAGCAGGTACATGAAAAATAGCTCACAGGGAAATGGGGGAGAGGAGTGGGGAGGGTAGGAAAGGGAAGACAATCAATCTATCTACTTCACAATTAGAGCTCATTCAGATTTTTTTTTTTTTGCTTTTACTTATGTGTGTATTTTGGTCCCTATTATTTTCCTACCCACAGGTCTGTGATCACAAGTTTTCAGCAAAAGTTACCAGGATATCGTAGTGATAACAGCAACAACACAAGAGTCACAGGATGGACATGGAACCAAAATACATTTTCCATGTTTAGGGAAACAATGAGCATTTCTAAACACAGACATTGCCATATATTTACAGACTACTGAGCCACGTACTCTGAAGCTACAAAAGGAAGGCGAAAATCCCACAAAAGGCACCTGATCACTTGTGTACCAGTCACGACTGAGGTTTTAGCAAGGTAAATTATGAGGAAAGTGTTGGAAAAATCAAGGTACAAATGAAAAAAAAAGTTACAAATTTGTGTTCGTCAAACTATTTTTTAAACCCACTGCAGGTTTCCAAGTTTAACCCCAATTTCTTGTGAGGTTCCAAACAGAAAATCTTTCAGGAAGTGTGTAATATGATAGAGCAAGAGAATCCCCCACAGTTTTCCTGGGAATTAAAGCTCACCCCAAAAGTCCATTTGTCTGGTTCTATACTTTGTGTCTGAGGCGCTACTCTGTATTGATCTCCCGTGCAGCACCAGAGAACAATTTCTGCAGTTCTTAAAGTTTGTTCATCTGGCCTCAGATTCATCTGTGTTTGTACAGTGCCCTGCACAAACAAGACCGGGGCCTATAAGCACTACCATATTATATATGTGAGTGATGGTCAAATAATGGAATACTTTTTGGTGAAAATTTACAGTAGAAAATGTGTCTTTTTCATCAACAAATTTCAAAGGTTTTTTTGATCAGCTCTAATATGTTTTTAACAACTATTTACCATTACATCTAAATAAAGCACATACAACTTGTTCATCCACCATTTTCTGACTTCTTTACCTATCTGGCCACTGGGAAGTTTTCCAAGAGGCACAGCAAGTTTTAAGCCGGGGAAAACAAGATTTTATCACATAAAAGAGTGCAGGGCTTTCACCATGCAAAAAAACCAAGGTATGCAAAAGAAGGAGTGTGGAGTATGACTCTCCATATCTATCTAATTTTTTAACATATATAATGGAAAGATTTCAGAAGGGTTTGGGAATAGTCTTGTGCTTATAATTAAGCACAAGCTTAATTCTTTATAGGATCTGAGCATTACTCTCCTAAACCTCATCTATTCTGAAAAAAAAACAACTCACATTGTGTTAACACATTATTAAACATGATTTTGAACCTAATGTGGGTACAGATGGTTATGTTTAAAAATGAACTAGCTGGTCCTGGTTAATCATAGGGTCCTCCATAAGAAGTTAACTTAGATCAGGGGTTGGCAACATTTGGCATGTGGCTCACCAGGGTAAGCACCCTGGCGAGCCGAGTGCCAAACGTTGCCGACCCCTGACTTAGATAATTTTTTCACATCTTAGCTCACACTTTTTCTAACATGGTGCTTTCTCTCAGTAGAGACAAGTCCTTAGGTTAAAAACAAATACAGAAGAAAATCTAACCATCTCTTTATGGCAGCCTTTAACATTTAACCCCAAAACTATGCTTTTTATGGTTCTACTGTGGTAGCATAATAAATAAGGTAAAAAGAAGTTTTACATTAGTTTAGCAGTAGTGTAGAATACTGACTTTACAAGATGTGAAGAAAACTCCTGTCATAATGCATCACATTCTTTAAATAACTGCATAGTAAACTATGCAGTCAACTAGCCTTAGGCAGAAAGTAGATGGCATTATGAGCTAGTAACTGTAATTAAACCTCACTCAAGCAGTTTGAATCCTTTAGAACCAGGATCAACTGTTGTAATTTTTGTTGGCACTTTGGAATAAATACGTTGAGCTCTCCAGGCCTACCACATAACCTTCACAATATTACTCTCCTCAACCGATTTTAAAATCTAGTCAAATTGTGAGAAATGAACACTTAGCAAACACCACAAAGATATGTTTTGGCTTTCACTACCTTACTCACCTAGCTGATACCCAAACAAGCTATAAAACTGAAGTATCAAAGTAACTGTGTTGTGTATACAGTATATATTATGTAGCAGTAGAAAAACTGCCTACACTTTTCTTAACCACATGTAAAATATATAATATTCTTAATAAAGTTATGCAAAAACCGGTGATAAATATCAATGAATGATATGAAGACATCTGGTTAAACATGTAACACAATTACTCCCTCGTGACTTGTAGAACAGGTCTCCTGCTACCATTCATGCACCTGCTGTATTTCAGTGATGTATCATGCTACCATGAGTGTTACTCTGTAGTAGTTTTCTAGAGCGGTGATTTTCAAACTTTTTTTCTGGTGACCCAGTGGAAGAAAATTGTTGATGCCTGTGACCCAACGGAGCTGGGGATGAGGGGTTTGGGATGTGGGAGGGGCTCAGGGCTGGGGTAGAAGTGGTGAGGGCGGTGGGGTGGGGCTGGGAATGAGGGGTTCAGGGTGTCGAAGGGGGCTCTGAGCTGGGACAGGGGGTTGGGGTGTGGGAGGGGGTCAGGGCTCTGGGCTGCGGGTGCTGGCTCTGGGGTGGGGCTGATGATGAGGGGTTTGGGGTGCAGGAGGGGGCTCCACGTTTGGGGGGGCTCAGGGCTGTGGCAGGGGATCGAGGTGTGGGGTTACCTTGAACAGCTCCCAGTCAGAGGCGCAGCATGGGTGCAGAGGCAGGCTACCTACCTGTCCAGGCACCATGGACCACGCTACGCCCAGGAAGCAGCCAGCAGCAAGTCCAGCTCCTAGGCAGAGGCGCGCAAGCAGCTCCGCATGGCTCTTGCCCACAGACACCGCGTTCCCTCCAGCTCGGGGTCGGGGCAGCATACAGAGCCCTCTGTCGTCACCCCCACCCCCACACACACCTAGGAGCTGAACCTGCTGCTAGCCGCTTCCGGGGCGCAGCGCGGTGTCGGAACAGGTAGGGACTAGCCTGCCTTAGCCGGGCAGCACCGCCGATGGGACTTTTAAGAGCCCGGTTGGCGGTGCTGACCAGAGCCGCCGCGATCCAGTTCCTTCCATTCCAGAACTGGGTCGTGACCCACAGTTTGAAAACCACTGGTCTAGAGCAGGGGTTCTCAACCTTTTTCTTTCTGAGCCCACCTCCCCCAACATGCTATAAAAATCTCCACGGCCCACCTGTGCCACAACAACTGTTTTTATGCATATCCAGTAGATTAAAAGCCAGGGCTGGCATTAGGGGGTAGCAAACAGAGAAACTGCCTGTGGCTCCACACCACACAGGGCTCCGCAAAGCTAATTTTGGCTTCAGCCCAGCGTGGCTTTGGCTTTCTGCCCTGAGCCCGAGCAAGTCTACTGCTGGCCCTGCTCTCTGGTTTATTTTGGTGAACCCCCTGAAACCTGCTCACAGCCCCCCCAGCATCCCACAGACTCCTGGTTGAGAACTGCTGCTTTAGGGACTCACTTAAAGATTGTAACAGAGGGCACAGGATTTTCTAACAGTGACTTGTGGGCTTTACAGGGTTCACACTTGTGTGTTCAGTGTGTAGGACAGCAGAACAGGAAGTATGAAAAGGAAAAAAACATCACATCAAGTGCACAAGGGGAAAGGGATTAACTAACATTCCCACCACTATCCTGTTCTTCAAGACCAACATTCTCAGGAAATAAGCTTCACCTCTTTTAAAGTGCACACATAGGATATATTCCCAAAGGGGGAAGGACACTGAAAGGTATCTCAAAACATAAGCAGATTCACAAGTGTTTTGAGCTCTAAGAAGCATGGCTGGAAACTGTTTTTTGTTTTGTCTGTGACTCAGTGCTTCGTGACATGAACTGACTGCTCATACCAAAGTTGTTTGCAATGGCACTGGACTCAGGATATTAGAGAGACAAGTCCTGTTTGGGGTTTCTTACATGATCTCCAGGTAGGTTTCCTGATATTTTCCATTGGTTTGTGGGAGTATGTGATGATTTCTTGTTTGAGGTGGTCCCTTCTAGAGCAGTGGTTCTTAACCAGGAACATGCGTACCTATAGAGGTATGCAGAGGTCTTCCAGGGGGTACATTAACTCATCTAGATATTTGCCTAGTTTTACAACAGGCTACATAAAAAACATTAGTAAAGCCAGTATAAACTAAAATTTCATACTGGTAATGACTTGTTTATACTGCTCTATGTAGTGGGCTGTAACATTTTTGTATTTTTATGTCTGATTTTGTAAGCAGGTAGTTTTAAGTGAGGTTAAACTTGGGGTACACAAGACAAATCAGATTCCTGAAAGGGGTACAGTAGTCTGGAAAGGTTGAGAGCCACTGTTCTAGATATGCTTGAACCAATGTCACTCACCCTTTCTCCATTGAGAAGGGCTAGGTAGCTCTGAGACACCATAAAGGGCCCTGTGTCATCAGATCATCTGATACCCAGAACAGAACAACAAAACACTGAACAACAGTCACCAAATTAATCCCCTCTTCCTCAAACGTACATTGTTGAGGGGAGGGAAGAATGAAAGATGACCCCTGGCTTCTTGCTTGTAAATACATTATTTAATTTATATTTAGTTACAGGGAGGCAATGGGGAGGGGGGCGGGATCCTCATCCTCCTTTCTCCCCATCCTTGACCATAAACCTGCAGACCCTGGCTCCGAACGCTGCATGGCTTCTCAGCCAAGGAGGGGATGTTTTTCTGTGGCTTGCAAGATAATCCTGTAAAAACGGTAGGACTCCACACCCCTTACCTACCAGGCACTTTCACTACTCATTGAATGCCTCTTAGTAGGGCAGTACATCCCCCCTGGGAGGGATAAGCCCTTCACTAGCAAAACATCCCCCCCCCGCCTGCCACCCCACCCCGCCCCCCGAGCCCCAGCCCCCTTGCCCCTCCTCCCTCCCCCCCCTTGTGTCAGCCCGGCTCCCCTCCCTTGTGTCAGCCCGGCTCTCCCCCCCCACCTGCCTCCGCTCACACCCCGTATCAGGCCGGCCCCCAGTCTCCCTGCCCCCCTTGTATCAGGCCCCCCAACCTGGGCACCCCCATTTGCCCCTTCACATTAGACACACCCTCAATGCTTCTCCCCCTCGTCCCTCAGCGCCCCCTTGCGTCGGCACCCCCAGCCATGCCCTATGCCCCCTCCCCACCCACAGACCTTCTCCAGGGAGCTCTCCATGGCCAGGCGAGTTCTTGGGTACGACTCCTCCCCTCCGGGCACTTCCGCCTTCTCGGCCGGCCAGCCGGCTCCACGCTGGCAGCGCTGACGAGACCAGCTGAGGGAAAAGGGAGGGAACGCGCTCGCCGAGGGGACGGAGGGGATAGTGCCGTCCAGGCACCCGTAGTCGTCTGTGACAGAAGTGGGATGTACCAATCTGGGAGAATACAGGGATGGGACAACAGGCAGACCGGGCAACTGCGCTTCAACGGACCCGGAAACAAGCTACGATGACAGCAGGCTGAATGCGGGAAGAACTGACCTCCGTCTTCAACACCAAAAGTAACCCCTTCACTTCTAATTGTCTCCCCCCTCTTTTTAGACAATGGGACATTCCAGAGGCGAGGGGCGCCGAAGAGAGGATGTCTGAGCATGCGCAACGCTTCTGCAGTGCACCGTGTCCGGGAACAGGCTGGTAGCAGGGGTACTGCTGGGCAGGCAGAGCCCACTAAAAGCTCTATAGCGCCCCGTGGAGCTGCCGGTTCGAATCTAGCCCCAGCAGGGAGGGTGGTAGTGGCAGTGCGACTAACGGGGCGAAGGGCTGCAGGGATTCTCGTGAATCCCTCCAAGACTGAGGGGCGGCTGTTGGTCGGGAGACAAGGTATTTGTATCGCCACGGCGCCCAGCCCAGGGTGAGCCTGCACGGAACCTGGGCTGCTACTGAGAGGTGTGTGTGTGCAATGAATTTGTCAGTGCACAAGCTGTCATCGCCGCAGTCGGCATTAATCTGCACCATCGTTGCTATTCCCGGAGGATGCCAGGATTAATCTAATTAGTTTAAAGATGGAGTTTAATAGATTTATGAGCTGGATTATAGGGGGTCCCCTGCAATAACAAGGAAGTGGGCTCAGTGACCCAGGCGATCCCTTCTAGTCTTATGTACCTATGATTAAATGGGAAACAAGACACTGAACTACCCCTCTCAACCTGCAGACGTTGCCTCCTATCCGTATTTTGCCCCACATTGGCTGGAGAAGGTGACACCGTTGCTGTCCATGCGTCAGATTCCCTGGAGCAGTTAATCCAGCATTTAACAAAAGTAATCATAACATTCAAAGCTTGAGCGAACAATGTCAAGTGCTAGATCAAATTAGAGCATTTAGAATTGTTTAAATTAAAATAATAACTTAATAAAAAAAAGAGAGATTTATCCTATAGGCTGAAAGCATTGTCTCTAGCAGATTTTTATCAAACATTTAAAAGCTTGAATTATTTTCTTTAAAGTCATTAAGTACAGAAATGTGTCAAGGTTTTATTGCTATGCTCTACTGATTTTTTGAAAGAGAACATTTATTGTAATTTAAAAGGACAACATTGAATAATTTTATAATGGATTTTAGTTTTATATTTAAACATTTGTTGTTTGTGCCCAACTCTGTAATTTATAGGCTAAACTTCCATTGACTTCAAAGGCAGTTTTGGATGGCAAGGAATACAGGATTGATCTCTCAATCCCTGATCCTGAGCTCATATTCCAGGCACTCAATTCTTATAAGGATCAGGCCTGATCCTGCAATATTTAGGCATATATTTAATTTTACACACTCTGAATATTCTCATTGAAGTCAGTGGGAAAATCACATGTATGACTCTTTGCAAAATTGGGCTGAGATTTGCAACATACTTTTTGAAAGTTGAAGATATTTCCTGTCCTTAGGGGTCTATCCACATGGATTCCTTTACAATTGGTGCCTCTATTATTCTATTCGCTCTTAAAATTTGGCAACATTGATTTTTCTCTCTCTGTAATGTCAGTGAAGCCGAAATTAACATGGTTGTAACTGTATCATGAACAACAAAGCATTTTCATTTCCTAGCATATGTATTTTATTATGCAAGAACTGGGAGCTGTTTTAAGGCCTACCTACACTAATCTTTAAACAGACAGTGGGAACCATGTTTAAAGTAATTTCATAAACATATTTCCATCTAAATGGAATACATTTTAAAACATGGTTCTAATATGGTTGGTTACCATCCGTGCAGCCTATCCAGTGTTTAGAAACTAACTCTGTTGAACCCCAGTGTGGGTGGGCCCATAACATGGGCCCCTAGGTACTATGATAATACAAATATAAATGGTAATTATATAACAATAACATATTAGCAGCTTTCTTTCAGTCAATTTATCCTCCATTCTCCTACCTGAGTAGTGCTTCCACAACTATGTTGAGGGTGCTCATAATATTGTCGAAAGACCAAAACAAGACAACCTCCTTTTCAGAAGAGAAACCCTAGCAGTATTATTATTATTATGGATTTTGGGAAACAAACTGTATTTTATAAAATAATGTTTTGTCACTAGCCTTTAAAAAAACCTTGGTTGTCCTATCAAATTTCTCAGTGCCTCCTACATCTGTGTGCTACACTGATCCCTGAAACTACCGCAGATCAAGACATCTTCATTTTCAAGTGCACTGGGATTACCAAAGGATGTCAGCACAACATTCAATATAACTGGCCTGATCCCATTCTAGATTTGCCATTTACTACACTTGGAGAAAGATTGGGCCCAATGTTTGCATGTTAACTGTTGGTTCTGGAATATAAACAATTTCCCCCCAAATAGAATTAAAGCCAATGCAGATTGTGCATTACATTATTATTTGTTACAATTTTGTATTCATTTGTATTTATTTATCTATCATAAGGGGGTTACTATGCTAGACACTGTATAAACACATAATAAGAGAAAGTCCCTGTTCCGAAGAGTTTACAATCTAAATTGACAAGACAGACAAAGTGTGGAGAAAGGAAACATATTATTCCCTTTTTACAGACAGAGAACATGAAAGAATTAAATGGGTAAATTTTCAAAGGTGCTGAGTCTAGGGCAGAAGAGCCTGGGATTAGTAGCATAATGATCTCCCATGATTCACACATTCTATGAAGTTACGAGTTTTATTATGCAGGCAGCATAAAAGTCTCTGTTTTTCCCCCCAGGTGTGTTTGCTTATATTTTTCCCAGTTAAACCTCATGTTATGTTCTGTGCATGTGTCAAATCTCGCTAGTGATTCTCAACCCAATCAGCACACAGCTACGGCCCATGTGACATCCTCAGGGACATACAGGTAGTATATATATATTGTGTGGATGCTGCCCACATAATACATAGAGAGCTGCATATGCGACCCACAGTGGTAAATAGGTTGAGAACCACTGCTCTAGATTCTTTTATATTATTCATCTCAAATTAGTATAATCTACAAATAGCATCAATAGTATGCTATTAATTTCTACTTCCATATAATTAAGATCTTAAATAAGACCATACCTAATTGGGATCCCTGTTGCCTACACAATATACTTACCCTAAATGCAATACATTACTGTCTGTCATTCTTCTTTCTTTCTGGCATTTTAGCCAGATTTTGGCCTAAAAACCTTCCCAAGCCTATTTGAATTATTTTTTCTAGGAATGTTTCTGATACAGTCTAAAATTTATTAGTACATCCACTTGCCATATATTTAGATATTATTATCTCCTCCTTCACCCACTAATTCTGCAGTTCTCTCAGAAAAGACAATCAGATTTGTCTGATTCCATTAGTGCCCAAAGAGTCTGCAGGTGGGATCTACAGATGTCTTCTCAGCACCTAGAACTTGTCTGTCTTTTGGCTGTAGAGATTGCAGATTTAAATACTGGGCCAAACTTTAAGGGACAAACACAATCCCCACTTTTTTTTCAGCCTTTATAACCCTAAAAGATATATAATTTGTCTGGATAACAGGTGTCTTTTTCAATAGATTTGTCAGGCTCTCAACCTACATCAGCAAAACACAGGTAATGTGCATCTGTTTCATAGGTATTCTAATCTTTATTGGATTTTCCTTTGAAATGATTTCACCAGATGCTGGTATAATCTCCTACACATATGACGGAGGGGTAGCCGTGTATTCTTGATCTGTAAAAAGCAACAAAGAGTCCTGTGGCACCTTATAGACTAACACCTAATAGATTGTATTGGAGCATAAGCTTTTGTGGGTGAATACTCACTTCGTCTGACAAAGTGGGTATTCACCCACGAAAGCTTATACTCCAATACAGTTGTTAGTCTATAAGGTGCCACAGGACTCTTTGTTGCTTTCTACACATATGAGTTATTTAACAGTAAATTATACTCATTTCAATGGAAATGTGGCCTCTGTGAAAGGAGTTAGGAGTCTTAGTCTACTCGTTGGTCAAGTGATCACATTGCAAAACCCGCCACCAGAGCTGTTAGTAGAGCTGTCAAGGACCGATTGAACATAGAGCCTGAACTGCCACCTCCCTGCTGAAAATAGTTGCCTAGGCTGTCAATCCAGCACCTTTCCCCAGCACTAGATTCATGATATGTATTTAAAATTCTTTGTGGGGGCACAGCTCTGTGCACAGTTTCAATACAACTGTGCATAGGAGTCTGTTATACAAATAGAAATGACTTTTGCTCAGGAAAAACTTGGGACGATGGAAGTTTAATAAAACAATAAAGCTTAATACCAATAAAATATTTGGACGGGATATTAAACCTTGTGTTTCAAGGCTTAAGAAAATCTTCAACTATGAGAGGTGAGGATGAGACATCTGTGAAATGATCTGCCCCCACATATATCTACAAGAGGGGTCTTACTCCATCCTCTGAGGCGTCTACTGGAGGATACTGTACTACGTGGTCTGATCCAATATGGCTGTTATTGTGTTAACAGAGTCCAGGAAGTTTGAGAGCAATGGGGAGTAGGTCTTCTGCTGGGTTTATGAACTGGGGAAGAGTCTATGGAGGAGCAGATGCGATGGGCCAGAAGGAGAAATGTGGGGGGCTCTCTGAGAAGACAAAGGTTTCACAGGAGGAGGGGCAGGTCTGAGAAAGGGGGCGGGGGTAGTTCCTGCAGCTGGAGGTAGTAACAGGAGCAGGTATAGTGGAGGGAGGAATGGGCTAGTCCGCGAGGGGATGGCAGGGGCAAGGCAAGGAGAGAGGCATGTCTGACTGGGGAACGAGAGGGCTGGGGTAAGGCGGGGCAGGGCTGGCAGGAGGAGAGCGGGCGAGAGGCTCGGGGCTGGGCGGCTCCGGCAGGCAAGAGGCGGGGCGGAAGAGGCAGCACAAGGCGGCGTTGTGCGCTCTGGCCCGGCGGCGGGTGGAAGCCGTACACCGGCACGGGAGGCCGGGGAGCCTATGGCCGGGCCGTTGCTCCGGAGCGGGGTGCGCCGGTTCCCCTGGCTCTGCAACGTGCTGCTCTACGGCAGCCTCTTCTCGGCCGGGGACGCGGCTCAGCAGCTGCTGCGGCGGCGCCCGGGGCAGGAGCCCGACTGGGCGCAGACCCGGCACGTGGCGCTGGTGGCCCTCAGCTTCCATGGCAACTTCAACTACGTGTGGCTGCGGGGGCTGGAGCGGGCGCTGCCCGGCCGCGCGCCCGGCGCGGTGCTGGCCAAGGTGCTGTGCGACCAGCTGGTGGGGGCGCCTGTCGCCATCCTGGCCTTCTACACGGGTGAGTGCGACCGGGAGCAGGCCTGAGGCCCCGGCACCCCCCTGTGGCTGAGTCCCCCGAGTCCTCTCCCCATGGCCGAGCCCCCCTGTATCCCCTCCCCATGGCCGAACTCCCCGCGCCCCCTCCCGAGGGCCGAGCCCCCCGAACCCCCTCCCCGTGGCCGAGCCCCCCGCGCCCCCTCCCCAGGGCCGAGCGCCTTCTGCGCCCCCTCCCCGGGGCCGAGCCCCCCGAACCCCCTCCCCGTGGCCGAGCCCCCCGCGCCCCCTCCCCAGGGCCGAGC
>NC_048307.1:19621904-19704929 GCF_013100865.1 Trachemys scripta elegans | reverse complement strand
CAGGACAGGCCCAACAAGGACAATAACAGAACACCACTGGCCATCACATACAGCCCCCAGCTAAAACCTCTCCAGCGCATTATCCACGATCTACAACCTATCCTAGAAAATGATCCCTCACTCTCACAGACCTTGGGAGGCAGGCCAGTCCTCGCTTACAGACAACCCCCCAACCTGAAGCAAATACTCACCAGCAACTACACACCACAGAAACATCAACCCAGGAACCTATCCCTGTAGCAAACCTCGTTGCCTACTCTGTCCCCATATCTACTCTGGAAACAGCATCACAGGACCCAACCACATCAGCCACACCATCAGGGGCTCATTCACCTGCACATCCACTAATGTCATATATGCCATCATGTGCCAGCAATGCCCTTCTGCCATGTACATTGGCCAAACCGGACAGTCCCTCCGCAAAAGAATAAATGGACACAAATCGGACATCAGGAATGGTAACATACATAAGCCAGTAAGTGAACACTTCAATCTCCCTGGTCATTCTATTACAGATTTAAAAGTCACTATCATTGAACAAAAAAACTTCAGAAACAGACTTCAAAGAGAAACAGCAGAACTAAAATTCATTTGCAAATTCAACACCATTAATCTGGGCTTGAATAGGGACTGGGAGTGGCTGGCTCACTACAGAAGCAGCTTTTCCTCTCCTGGAATTGACACCTCCTCATCTATTATTGGGAGTGGACTACATCCACCCTGATTGAATTGGCTCTGTCAACACTGGTTCTCCACTTGTGAAGTAACTCCCTGCTCTCCATGTGTCAGTATATAATGCCTGCATCTGTAACTTTCACTCTATGCATCCGAAGTAGTGAGGTTTTTACTCACGAAAGCTTATGCCCAAATAAATCTGTTAGTCTTTAAGGTGCCACCAGACTCCTTGTTGTTTTTGTAGATACAGACTAACACGGCTACCCCCTGATACTCTACTCATGAAAGTTCATCCAGAATAAGGTGGGCATGTGAATTTAAAGTGGAGTAGCTATTATTGATTAGCTCCATGTGTGGATGCTCTTATTCCAGAATAAGTGAGCCTTAATCTGAATTATTTTATATCTAAAATGGATTACCTAAACTGCACCAAGGCACTCTTAGTGCAGAATAAGAGTATACACACAGTGAGCAATAGCTATTTTTGGCCTTTTTTCTATGTAGACAAGCCCTAAGTGGTTAGACTCTTTTAACATTGTAAGTATCATGAGATTCTCATTTTATGGTCAGACAAACAGATCATTCAGGGTATGATTGGAAGTAAATGAAGGGAGGAAAGACGCCCATAGCTAGTACAAATTTGCCTGTCATCAAATGCTATCTGCCTAGTCACCATTGTGAACAGATAGATGCAATGAGGGGTACTGTGAGCCGCTACCTACCAGGCACACCATGGCATGCAAATAGTCATTATAGTGGGCCAATCCTGAGTTGTGCTGACCATCTTCAACTCCCATTCGCTACTGTATGTGTATATTCATAGATTCGTAGATTTTAAGGTCAGAAGGGATCATTATAATCATATAATTTAACCTCCAGCATAATGCAGGCTATAACTTCTGGTTGGATTAGAGCACATCTTTTGGAAAGACATCCAACACTCCCAAACTCTATTCATGGTAATTTGTTCCAGGGGTTGATTCTCTTTACTGTCCAATATTTGCATTTGTCTAACTTTTAACTCCCAACCATCGTTGCACGTGCCCATCTCTCCTCTGGATCAGGCTCCTTTTGTGTCCTATGACAAAGCTCCCATGTGTATATTCCTAGGAGCATAATGGGCAGTAGATCAGCTAGTGTGTGTATAAATTTCAAACTGCTGTCCACAGTATATTAAACAAGTACATTTTAGAGCAACTCTACTCTTCAGATCTACACTTTGGAGTTAATCAAAGGTGCTGTTTATGATGGCAAAAAATGGCATTTTGACCACTTAGTCAGCTAATCCTGAGCAAAATGCTAAGCCCTGTCTATACCATAGTTTCTACTGCTGCTACTGTTGATGAATTATCTACTTCATTTTTGTCACTGTAGATGCAGCATAGTAGATTTAGTTTGGATCACCTCTTTGGTATCACCACTGAAGATTAAGAGAATCAGATCAGGAGATGTGATATAGCAGGATAAAGCAGCCATGCAGAACATTTGCTCTTTATTATCACTCTAACTTCTTTCTTTCAAAGAGACTTGTAACATTGTGACAGAATGTGAACATTTTGATGTAATAAATAAATGTTGGACCTTTTTGCAATCTTTCTGATTGTCCTAAATGTTTTGCTAGCAGGCATGAGTATACTTCAGGGGAAAGAGAACATTTTTTCCGACTGTAAAAAGAAATTCTGGAATACATATAAGGTGAGGCAAATAGTTGATTAATCTCCCTGTTAAGCAAAACAATTAATGTTATTGAATGCTACAGTTAAATCAAAATAGGATGCTAGCTTCCAACATTGTTTGTGTTTTAATTCTGCTTCCTCTCAATTCTTTTGGGATTCTGTGCAGGGGGCTCCATGCAAAGCTGCAGTAACACTGAATTATAGGTAACCAGGTACCGCTACCATCTCCAGTTGGGCAAACTGAGTCCATCCTTAAATTGTACAGCATATGTGTTTACAAATGCATCTGATTCCGTGTCAATTACAGTATCCACAATGTAATAAAGACAATTATACTCAAGAGCTGTAATACCATTTATCTTGAGAAATAACCATCAATAAATAGTTAGGTGTACAGTTGGCACCACTTTCTTGAACACCTGTTAATAACATTAGTTACAAAGACATCTTTTTTAGTTATCAGTTTCACCCTGTACTTTTCACTGACAGTTTTCCCTTCTTTTAAGAACACTTTTAAGACTACTGATGTCCAATTTTAGCTCATTTCTCTATGTTTTTCAAAATGGTAGATAGGTGATACTAACAAGTGTGGGTTAAAGCCAGCACAAATCCTAAACCTGAGCAAATCAGGGACTTTCAAGATTTTTCAGGCTTTGGAAGAAAAATATATAGAGAAAAAAATTAGCAGGATAAACATTGCAACAAAGTCAGCATTTCACTTCTTATCCTGGAACTATTGCACTATGAGGATAAAGGGGCATTTTTGTCACCCTGGAGGGTGTTCTTATAACCAGTGCCCACTATATCTTTGTAAGAACATTTGGTTTAACAGTGTCCTTCTACTGATCTTGCTTACTCTGAGTAAATTAATTAATCAGTTCAGCTCTAAGAAAGGGGTTTACAGTATATGAGCAAGTAGAAGGAGCATTGCAAGTGTGAAATAAATATAAAGTTCAGTGGTATTTTTCATTCACAGCTGAAATAAACATTCACTCATTTAAACATTTGTTCAACCATCTGGTAAATGTGCTTACATATCAGGGATCACATGATTTTGAAGTTCGCAT
This sequence comes from Trachemys scripta elegans, assembly GCF_013100865.1. Lineage (NCBI taxonomy): Eukaryota > Metazoa > Chordata > Testudines > Emydidae > Trachemys > Trachemys scripta. Next base: position 19,701,511 of record NC_048307.1, on the reverse strand, counting down.
TGTTAGATTTTTGTATATAAACCGAGGCAGAATAATCTCTTAGACATTCTTAGGGTAGCAGCTGATGGGGGTTATTTGCAGTTCTAATATTGCCACCTCTTATTTGAACCACCTAATTTGAAACTGAACACCTTTTATTAACTTTGTTGAGGTATTTCCTAGTCCTTGTTAAATACTGTCAATAAAAAGGAATACTTGAAATAAATCATTGTAACTGAAATACATAATAGTAATTAGTCCATCACTTTCATTTCAGACTGGGCTGTTGTACTGGCCTTTTGTGCAGGTGAGTTTCAAGTTAACATCAGTGCTAAGTCAATAACCTTTTCTTAGCCATACAGTCCTATCCTACGTTGTGCCCACCCAATGCTCCCATTGAAGTCAATGGAATTTTTGGGTGTGTAAGGAATGCAGGATCAGGTCCTAACAATGAACTCTCTCTCTTTCCAACACAGCTTTCAAACTTCGTTTTGGTCCCTGTTTACCTGAGAACAGCTTACACTGGGCTCTGTGGCTTTCTCTGGGCTATCTTCATTTGCTTTTCACAACAGAGCGGTGATGGCACAGCAAAGTCGGCTTTTCTGTGGTTCCAAAGAGAGAAGGTCAATGCAGATGGAGAACCATCAGAGAAATGAGAAAGTGGTTTAATGGAGTATTTATTTTAAATGGTTAAACTGTGCTTATAAAGGGCAATGAATTGCACCGCCAACTGATTGCTGTGTTTTAAAATGAATCTTCATCCCAGGGCTCAGTGGTCATTATATACAGTGCAATACTTTGGTTTTGCACCTGTTTGCACAGAAAAGAGGCCCATTGTATATTGCTGTTTAATTATTTTCATGCTGGCAGCTAGTCTCCTCTGGGGACTCTAGCCACTTGCTTGTCACAGTGCAGCAAGAGCATTTGCACAACATGGTAGCCAGCCTCATTGGGGAGAAATATTAGCTGTAATTTAATTTTCAAGCAACTTCTGGTTGCTAGAAAAGGGGGGGATAGAACATTAAATCATCAGTGTTTATACTTGCCAGTTATTATGAGAGCAAGATTCCTTTTGCATTCACTGGAGTTTTCTCTGAATTGCAACCTATGGTACTGAATCTATATTTATTCTGAGAAAAAATTGTACTTTTTTTTTTTTTTATAGGAACCGATTATAACATTTTTAAACTCTTGCCTTAGCCTGCAGTGAGAATTTGTACAAAGACAATAACTTAGCCTTGCAAAATTTACCAGTCTAAGCACAAAAGGAATTTGCTTACCCTCTACAATGATCAATGACAAGGAAAAATTAATGAATTTTGCAAGACTGATGTAGCAGTTGAATTGTTGTTGCTGTGTGTGTATTTAATATCCTCAAGATAATGAAGCAATTAAAAGATGGCTTTATTTATTCTGATTAGTACTTTTAAAATCAACATTATATTTGGATATTTGTACTCCTTTTCAGTAAGATTCATAGTGTATGGAGTATGGATGAATGTGTATGACAATACATAACACTCAAAAGCAAATTAGAAATAATGTGCTCAAATTAATGCTTTTTGTGATAATTCTATTATAGGTAATGCTTTTATTTTTATTTCTGCATGTGCCTTAAATGTATAGTGATGAACTGCATTCATTTAAAAGAAAGGAACTTGGGAGGAGTGCCACTGCAGGGAAAATAAGAGCTGACATTAGGGAAATTGACAAGGATTTCAAGAAAGAGTATACACAATCTCTATGTGATCTGCGGTAAGATGCGGAAAGCATTCCATTGGTGATCGTTTTTGAACTTTTACCAATAAATGTGACAGCTATCAGGATTGCAAATAATAAGAAATAAAATTCAATTTGATATCAGATTACTAATCCCTCCTACAGAGTTGAAAGACAACACCATCAGTTATTTTCTGTTCTCTGTTTCTTTAACTTGTCAGCATGCACAAAATGGAAAATGTTGTTAAGAATATAGTTCTTGGAGAAAAAATGATGACTGAGATATAGTGTTGCTTTGCTGTGTGCTGTAACAATATGCCATGTTCTACCCTTGAAGTAGATGCAATTTGTTAGTGGATGAATTGATTGATATATATTGAAGTTTTAATTGTTAGTAAAATTTGTAATGAGTGGAACACCCCTCTTTTATTTTTAAAGCTTTGAATGTTTATACAAGCTGTCCATTAGCGCTGTATACTTTTCTGATGCCAGTTATTCAGGAACTTGGCTTAAATAGGATTTTTGTCTGGGTAAGGACTTCAGGATTTATCTCCATGTTTCTCTGTTTTCAGTATACAGAAAGGTAGTTCTTTGTTCCTTTGCTCTTTTGTGTAATCACACTGGAGCATGTAGTTCTCATGTTTCAGTGAATTTAAGAATCTAAGTAATCCTTTTACTCCCTCCATTTCTCTTGAAAAGTTGCTACGGGCTACATAAGTAAACTAATCTCTCTTCCTGTTCTAAAACCTCTTTGTAACCACAAGCTTTGGCAGTTAGTAGGAGTGTTTCAGGGGCGGGAGATGCAAAACAATGTGGCTATCTTGGGCCAGATCCTCAGCTGGTGTAAATTGGCATAGCTCCTTTGAAGTTTTTGGAACTCTGTCAGTGTACACCATCTGAAGATCTGGCCCCTTACTTTTTGGAAATACTATAATTTCTTACCACTTTATAAATTAGGAGACTCTAATATGACTTTTCCTACATATGCAGGGCTAATGATTGGTGATACAGTACTTATCAACAAGAATATCTAAAATATCAAACCGTGGACCAGCAGCTGGGCAGGTTTGCCCTCATGCCTGTTTGGATGCATGTTTCATAGGTGGTCCCAGAGAGTCCACCTAAAGGAGCTGCAATAGACTTAATGCCAACTGAACACTACACAGAATTCACCAAAAAAGTATGGCTAGATATAAGAAGTCAAGGTGGTACTCGGCAAACGGAGGGAGCTCTCTGCCATCAGCTATCAGGCATGTATTCACATGACACCTCCATTTCATGGGGTTGTTTCTAAAATCAAATGAGTAGAGAAGACAAATTCTGACCAGGTGTGACAGCAACTCGGTTTTATTCAGTGTAGCTGTGTAGCTTATACAGGGTCTGAATTTGGCCAAATGAGAATTTGAAAGTCTGTTTTCCAATTACACTAATTAAAAAAAAATTGTACTGCCCTAGATCATTTTGATATCTGAGTCACATTCTGCTAGGAGTTCAGGCTAGTATCTAGAAAAAGCCCAGAAGAAGGTCTGAGTTTTTCCTGCCCTGGAAAGCAGCAGCCACTGACGTTGTCTAGAACCTTAGGTTTCACAGTATGATGCATGAGAAGCTGCTTGGCTCAAATATGTACCATGCTGATGGGCACCATCTAAGTATGTACAGCATATTAATAATAATATTGATGCCACATTTGCAACCTAGAAAGCTTCTGCCTTCCCATTCTCTGCTGGTATAGCCAATGCTCGCTTTATGGCAATGGGAAAAGGGGTACAAGGAATATACATATATTAGGACGGGAAACATCCATTTTAATTTTACTTGGAAAATTGTTGTATTTTTGCAGAGAATCAGTAAAAGTCATTATTTGGCCGTGGCTATCTTTAATGGTTTGTGTATAAACCCATGGGATCTTCGTGGACCACAAGCGGTGAAGACCTTAGTTTTATGTCACACCCAGAAGATGGCACCTCCTACTGCAAGGTCCTTATCACAAGGATTATTAACCCCATTTTACAGGTGGGGAAATTGAGTCTCAGAGAAGATTAATGACATACTGAGGGTCATTCAGCAATTCAGGGGCAGAGCCAAGAACAGAATCCAGAACTCCTGCCTTCAAAGCCTTATGCTATAGCCACTGGACTCTACTTCCTCTCAGATTAGAAGAAAACAGAAATCTGGGATTATTATTTTATTAAATAATAAGTAATTAATATATTTCCAGAAGCAAGCATGGACATCCGTGAGGAAAGAAAGGCATAAAATGAAAGCTTCAATAGATGTGTAAATCAACATGCAAAGGCTAGTGGTGGTGTGTTAGAGACTGCTAAATTTAATCATTTATTTGTGAAATTCTTGAAGAGGAAGCTGTCCAACGGATTTGAGGCAGTCTGAAGTAAACAACATGCAGTACAATGGACAACAATTTAAACTTCTTGTGCAAATGCCTGTGGGTTTAGAATTGGTTGTAATCTCTCAAGAGAAAGATCTATGGGTTATTGTGAACAGCTCAATGAAGATGCTTGCTCAATCCATACCAGTGATTAAAAAAGCAAATGAGACAATGGATTATATTAGGACAGGGACAGAAAAAGATTTATTTCTGTGAACCCATTCAAAGTAGTAGATATTTTATATTTTGATATTTATAAAGGAATACATTGGAAACATACAGTGGAAACATTTTGTGCTTCCCTGAATGGAAATGAGTTTTGCAAATAAAACCAAATCTGCAAATTTTATAACATGAGGCAGAGCAAATTTCACAAAAAAGAGGTGCTGGAATCTTCCTGTATTTGGAGATGTTTGTTTTGGTGCTTCATAATAATACATTAACCCTTTTCTCTACTGGTTCTATAAGTCATTTGCTGCACTATCATCACTCCATTGATGTCAGTGTATTATTGGAGGTACCTGGCAGATAGAGCAGCAAAGGAAATATATTTCACACCCCAGACCTGTAATACAATATGTACAGATTAGCATCAGTCAAAAAGTGTTAGTTTTTAAGATATACTATGCACAGTTCATAAAGTAGGTGAGTGCTACTTGTGCTAAAATGTGTGTGGAATTCAAGCAGGAAAAGAGAATGCAGTGAAATAGCTTGGGATGCTTGGCATTTTATTAAACTGTTTATCCATCCTTCTCATGCAAATTGCATTTCTTTCTTGAAATGTACATCATAGGGCTGCTGTTGAAGAAAACAAAAAGGTTGATTATTATTATTTAGAGGTACACATTATAAACAGATTTGTGGAATACAGTGGTCTCCTGATCCACTTGCCTTTCACTGTTCTGGCTCTGCAAACCAGGAAGAAAGGCAGCTTAATCAGCTAGTCAGGGATTCCCCATTGCAAGTGTATCTCCAAGTGGCACAGAGCTATGGTCCTGAGGCTTTTCTAAACTACGCTTTGGGCTGACCCCAGGATTAGAGAAGAAGAAAGGTTGATTAAAGCCATCTTTGCTCATTCTCTCCTCAGCTGCACAGTGGGGGTTATGGCCCTGTAAATTTAGTTGCTTATTGTATTTTACTACAGATTAACAGTTGCTACTGTAAATTATTTTTGTATATAAGCATTAGAGATGTATCAGATGACCATGATAAGGGAATACAACAGAGGTAAAGTTGTGTATGTTACAGGTTAAAACAGAAGATGGAACTCTTTGGGATTTCAGATGTCTTTCTAGGGTGAAGAGAAAGTGGTGCAATCAGACTTAGGGAACTCCCTCCTGGAAATATATGGATTAGCAGCAGCTCTGGAGAAAATTCTTTCAGACTTTTCAGAGATTCAGTGACTCCAAGGCCAGAAGGGACCACTGTGATCATTTAGTCTGCCCTCCTGTATAACATGAGAACTTCCCCAAAATAATTCCTAGAGTAGTGGTTCTCAACCTGTGGTCCGCAGACCATGTCTAAGGGGTCAGTGAAAGACTAAGACTGAAAACTGACTGAACAGAATTCAATTATATATACACACAATAGATTTCCAAAAGGTCTGTACCGCCTTTCGAAAATTTTTAGGAGTCCGCCAATGAAAAAAGGTGAGAACCACTTTTAGAGCATATCTTTTAGAAAACATTCAATCTTGATATAAAAATTGCCTTTGATGGAGAATCCACCATGACCCTGAGTAAATTGTTTCAATGGTTAATTACCCTCACTGTTAAAAATGTATAACTTATTTGACTTATGGTGTGAGAAATCAAGAGTCTCAAATGAAGACAAAAACCAAGAGAGAAAAATTATTGCATTTCTCCATACTGAAAATGGGTCAACAATGTACAAGAGATCAGTATGAGAGGCTGTATCAAATACACTGGAGTCTTTTTTTAGTGAACTCACATATAGTGAAAACACCTTTCTAGGGAAGCACAATGGAAGACCAAAATGGCCTCCCATTGTAATGTGCAAATTCCAGTTCTGGTTCTAGTGAACCTCTACTCAGAATGAAGTTGGTTCAGTGAGAAATAGTTTCAATATAAGAGGGCCCCACTGTAGTAAGTGTTTGTAAAATGAAGTGATTACAGTGTAACACCAGTGTCTAAGGAAAAAGCCAGATTTACCTACAGTGTATAATGTGTGGAAATATCATGAAGCTAGAATGACAAATGTGAGAATTGGAACAGTGTTAGCAACATAATTACATTGGAACTTCCATATAATAAGTCTTTGTATTTATTTCTACAGCATTTTTCATCTGAGCTGCTCAAAGCCTTTTACGAATGTTCAGGGGGGAAATCCTCTTCTTAGCAGCCACCCAGAGTAACTGGGCTGGGGACTGATGATCTTTGAGGGAGCAGAGATAAGTAATCCTCTCCCAGAGAACCTGCCCTGAGGCCCATTTCCCAGTCTCAGGAACAGAGAAGTCTCCGCAGCTTTTGCAGCCCACTCCAGATGTGTGTGGAAGCAGGGGAAGGATTTGGTCAGTGACCCAACGATCCTGTACCCAAGAAGCTGAGCACAGAAACACAGCCAGTCTACGTTAAACAGGGATATGACACACACAGTTTCCAACCCACATGAACTTCCAAAACCTTTACACACAGCACAACTACAGGGTTCAACAGCATCTGAGACTCTTCCGCCTGTGGAGAAATGGCAGCTTTTGCCCTGAATTAGTTAACCCTCCTAATGCCCTTTTCTGACTAGTTGATGGCTGGGGAAACTGAGGCACAAATGATTTCACCATGCTCATACAGTGAGCATATGGTAGAGGACACTCATTCCCTGACTCCTATTCCTGAGCTTTTATCAGAAGACCAGCTTTCCCCCCACTGCACCTGTGTTAGTGATGCCACAGGCTTTTTAGGTGAAGATTTCTTCCCCTTACTTTCACATTTTCCACTAGTGCATGGCTTATGTAACATCTTCAGTCTTTCTCTCACCCTCGTTGAGTGGCTGAGATTGAGGAATCTACCTTTCTGGCATTCCTCTACTGCTTGTGGTGTTCTCATCTCACCATTACTTTAACAGCCCAATCCTACAGCCATTGCTCAGGCAAAACTGCCATATAATTCAATATGTGTGGTTTGTCTGTATTAGGATTGCACGCTCAGGCCCTTGATATAGTCTTGGTAATGATGGGGTTTGATATCTCACTCTTTGAAATAAGCACCACATTTACGTATCTAATAAAATATGCTCAGCTGCTTCCGTTTCATGCATCACATACTTTTATTTTCACATCCAAAGCACAACAAGATTATTAGTTGTACCTGAGCTGCTATAGTAGGCCAGTGACATTGATTGAAGGACTTTACGTTAATTACATGCTCAATTGATAACGGTCACAATACATAGTGATGAGAGACTAGTAGAGTGTAGTAATTACATCTGATGTTATGTGGAAGTACTTGTACTGTTCCAGTGCAATATTTCTCTTGTTCTGTAAGTAGGATTCTGAAAATTCAATGGGACATAGGCCCCTCAGTCACTTGGAGATGAATTTTTAAATGTATTTAGGCACTTAAAGATGCAGATAGGCACTTAGTGGGATTTTCAAAAGCTCCTAGCCCCAACTCCCACTGAGAGCTCAGTCCTGCACAACTCCCAATGGGAGTTAGGGGTCTAGGCGCTTTGAAATTCCCATTAGGTGCCTATCTGCATCTGTAGGTGCCTAAATAAATACTTTTTAAAATCTGGCCTTTAGACACTTGTGAATATCCTGAGAGACATGGAGCACCTGCAGCTCCCACTGGCTCAGAGGAGTACAGGGGCTACTTTGTGTCTCTCTCTTGGTGCAAGCATCCCAAATGGAACAGGTAGGAGGTAGGGTCCTGTGCTGGCCCAGAAAATGGACTGGCTGCATTTAGTAGATCATGTTGCACTGTCCTCACAGATGATATAGCTTGCATAGTCCCATATTCACCAGGCTGTTAAGGGAGGGAATTACATCTCCTTTAGACCTGTGGGGCTGTACAGTTCCACATTATCCACTACTCATCCCAGTGAATAAATGGCACGATTTGACCATCAGACTGAAGCAGGAGATTGGAAGATTATAGCTGCCATTTCAAGGTGAAGGAGATAAGAGAATGCTAAGTGAAAGGGACAGGCATACCTATGGTATTGCATGTGTAAAATCGCTCTTATACTGAATTGGGTTTTTTGTTGTCCTTGTAGTTTTATTTCTTGTGGACCAGCAACAAAATAACACATCTTTCTTCTATGCCTCTGGGCCTGTGAACGTTTTTTGAGCTCTCATGTAAGATCAGCCCTTGTGCAGGGAAATGGATGTCCACATGCAATTACCTTTAATTTTTGGACTTTCTAATGCCAATGCAGGTAAACTCAGGCCCTAAGTGAGATGGCAAAATGATACTATGTTGGCATGTTTTATATGACTTTTTATTTTAACAGATGTATCTGTCTATTAAAATTCAATACACTATTGTACACTTCTGTTAGTATGCAACCTATCATATCCTAGACCCTGTATCTTTGTGTAATTCAGGAATCTGTTTTTCTGTATATCTATTACCACCCAACACCCATGTAAAAACTCTGCTGCAAGATAATGGCTCACCTACATGACAAGGTGCTGAAATTGGTCCGAAGATAGAAAAATGTGAATATTATACTGAGGACTCTATTAACGTACTATTTGTAATATATCCAACTTTTACAAGTCAAAGAAAAGTACAGATAATATGATGGTTTTTAGTGTACTGCTGTAAAATTTACAATCAAAGAGCAAAGTGTGAATGTAGCACGAGTTTACTACGAAAAATAAAAAGTCAGATATCTTTTGTTGTGGTCCAAAGTACTGCCAGGTGAAACTTGGTCATTAAGCCTCAACTGGTCTACTCAAACTGTTTCTGTTCTATCTGCCTGGACCTGCATATGCCCATGTATATGGAATACCAGTTTGTACTTCTAGGGCTCCTGTATTTTGTATTCTATAATCTGACCTTTCACACAGAATGGAATCTGAGTAAATAGATTTTTTTTAAAACGCCGGTGTGGTCTCTATTATTGATCTCTCTGCAATCTTTGCAATCAGACTTTGTATAGACCCAGACACCAAACCCCTGCCTTCAAACAAACCACTCCACTTAAACAAAAACTCAGCATAACCCACCATATTTTGACGGTTTCCATCCAAAACCATAAATCAGTTCAGCTTCTCTTGAAACCCAGTTCAGACGCAAAGGTTTATGAGGCTTGGTCAACCTGGTCTGTGTATTACGGGCTCAATCCTGCAAGAATGTGAGTGCTGTAGCCCTGATCCGGGAAAGCCTTTAAGCACTTGTTTAATTTTAAGCATGTGATAATGGACTACTCGTGCTTAAAGCTGAATGCATGCCTAAGGGCTTTGCTGGATTGGGACCAGAGAGTTCAGCCCCTTGAAGGACTGAGCTCTAGGTTAGTGATAACAAAATGAGCCCTTACGTGGCCTGGCTTCACACAGATTCAGTTACAAGTCAGAAAGACTGTGGGACAAATTCATATGTGAGGTGGCAAATTTGCAGATTTCTCCCCCAGAAAAACAACTTTGCGAACAACATGGTGCAGTATTAAATGAAGAAAATGTCCACTAAATTTTGCCAGTCATGTCATTTTTTGCTTGGCATTTTTTTGGTAATGTCTCTTGTCATTTTTCAACAGAAACTGTACTTTAAATACAAGTAAATGGAAATAATAAAGAATTACTAATTAAATGCTCAGTTGTTTCATTCATTCTTGATTAAACAGGTAGTAGTGACATGTTAAACCCAGAGGGGTACCCATGTAATAGTTCATATTCCAAGCATTAATCAAAAATCAAGAAATCAGAATAAGATGACATATAACTCAGCATGAATGCACACATGCGCTGATCCGCATCTTAAATTCAAGGAACTTCATATCTCCCTTTAATATGCTCCTTAGAATGCCTTGCCATACTGCCTTTAAACTACAGAGTACTTTTCCAATCCTGGCAGAAATGTAAAGCAGCAGTGGGAAAGGAGTAACACTCCAGTTATTTACCTGCAATTAGTCTGAATTATATATGAAGTTATTTTAGCCTAAAATACATTTACAGGAATGACTAATGATAGGAAAAGCCATGTACATACATAAATAAGGCAGTAACTATTCATGGTATGGGAAAGATTCATAATGAGGAAGTAATATCAATACTGATACATATATCAAAGGGGTAGCCGTGTTGGTCTGGATCTGTAAAAGCAGCAAAGAGTCCTGTGGCACCTTATAGACTAACAGACGTATAGGAGCTCATGTTTGCATCCAAAGAAGTGAGTATTCACCCACGAAAGCTCATGCTCCTATACGTCTGTTAGTCTATAAGGTGCCACAGGACTCAATACTGATACATGATACACATTAATCTACCAGCCCTGACCCTGATCTTGCATAAGGATCTGCTAGATCAGTGGTTCTCAAACTTTTGTATTGGTGACCCCTTTCACACAGCAAGCCTCTGAGTTTGTCCCCCCTCTTATAAATTAAAAACACTTTTAAAAAATATTTAACACTATTATGAATGCTGGAGATGAAGTGGGGTTTGGGAGTGGAGGCTGACAACTCGCGACCCCTCCCGAAGTAATAGGGTGACCAGATGTCCTGATTTTATAGGGACAGTCCCGAGATTTGGGGCTTTGTCTTATATAGGCTCCTATTACCCTTTACCCCCTGTCCTGATTTTTCCCACTTGCTGTCTGGTCACCCGACCAAGTAATAACCTTGAGACACCCTGAGGGATCACGACCCCCAGTTTGAGAACCTCTGTGCTAGAGCAGACTCCTGCATCCCTGTGGACTCCCATGATGTGCAAGGGGATCAGTGCCTCTAAGAGTTCTTTCATGACAGCACATAACTGAACATAGTTATAAACTGCAAAAAGATACTAAGCTACCTCTTGCCCCTCTATTTTTAATTAGGATTTATATACTCTGAAGAAACAAATAAAATTTACTTTTGCCTAATATTATACATTTTAAAAGAAAATGTGATACACACAATATCAGAAACAAAGAGAGGAAGAGCCCTGATTTTTATAGGGCAGTAACATGAATCAATGACATGACTGGTATCATATACACTGGCAAGATCAAACTGTGTTATAATGTCTTTGGGGGCACTGAAGTATTATACCCCAATCTCCTTACATAGTAAATTTGTCTGGGTAGACAGCTCATGACATTATGGGGACAGGAGATTATGTTTAATGCGGTCTTGTTCACAGATCCAGTTTCCCAGGCTATTGAGTTCATGTATGCTATACGTTCATCTGTGTTGAGGAATCTGGTTACAGCTCACTTGGACATGTCCCAGACTTCATGGACACTCTGAAAACACAGGCAGGTCCATTTTACACTACAAAATTGAACCATTGAGGGAGAATTGACATGGTTGAAATTCAAGTGCAGATGGTACCAGTATGAGCAGGAATTATTTCATGTAAACTGTGCTGTACTGTGTTTTGGAACAATGCTGTAAAGCTCTCTGGGTGTTTGTTTTTATATCCTAGACTCTGTAGCATGGTTTGGCTAGCAAGTTGCTCAGGAAACAAATCCCTGGCCAAGCTAACTAAGAAACTATGGTAGAATTGTGTTAGTGTCAACAACTTGTTGCTAGCATGGTTTCAACTATAGTATAGACAGGATATAAAAAAATCTGCTGGCCTCCTCCCACAAGAAATTAAAATCAGACACTGAAGTGTAAAGTATACATGAATATAAGCAAAAGATAAAATACTTTTACATATAATCCACAATTTCATTTTACTTCACTAGGTCAAATTTTGAAATGTAAATTTTAATGACTAAATATAAACCTTTGCAGAAGCTTTACCACTATTTTTACGATGTTGGAATGACTGCACTGTCTGACAAAGAACAGTGACCCTACTTCCTGCTTCCACTGTGGCCAAGCACTAGCCAGATCTGGCCCTTGGAGAATATCATTGGTGTAATCAGATTGCCAGGATAATATAGACATGCCTCCCTCTCCCCATTATGCTAGTCATAAGGCTATGCTAGGAGCTTTCCCAGGGAAAGGGGAATGAAAAAAGTGCTGTGATCTGGCTATTCTCAGCGACAAAAGTTTCTTGTGGACCATTACAGCTGAGTGTAAATTATAGCAGCCCTCTGGCTCCTCTAGCTTTCACCAAAGTTCAAATCATCCCCCAGCCGGCCCAGAATCTGTTATCCCATAAATGGGCCATGAAGTACTTTTCCCCCTTGAGCCAAAGCTCAGAACTGGGGGTTCAATGCATTTGTGATAAACATCCAGGAAAATATTGTCAGCTGGTTTTAGATTTGGTTTCAAGAAGGATATGCCTACAGCAGCTTAAGCATATTCCAAAATGAAAGTGCTTGATGAAAACAGAATATTTTTTCCCCAGACGTTAAAGAGGCCAACCATGAAACAAGTGTAGCCAACTTTTCTGCTAAATCTCATTAAATTAACCTGAGCAGTAAGTTGCCTATAGCATCTACTTTTGAGACCAGGAAATTAGAGACAAACCATTCCCTCCTGTGAAAAAATACCCCAAGGAAATAAACACTTCTACATTGTTGTGAGGTCTTACAGTGGTTTCTTTGCTGTATCATTCCTTCACTGAGTTGGGATTGAGACCTGTGGAAAGAACAAGGTCTCTAGTACCCACATAAGCAGGGAATCTGTGGGAGCCTGAAGGAAAAAAAATCAATAGATCCCTGACAGCTATGTGAAGCCAAAGATTATTCACACTCACCTTCTTCTACCCTGACTTACATGGCATGCTGCCATTCTCTGAGTAAAGAGCAAACATTATATATAGTGTCTTGGATGCTGCAGGAGATCATTGGTATGTACTGGATGGAAAGGGGGCAATAGATTGGCACACACAAAAACTGTCCAATTTCAAATGACTAGCCACAGCACCTGATGACATTACTTGATGAATAAATCATTTTAGGAACTGGCAGGGAACTAAAGCAGTCAGGTGGTATGATTTCATGAGAGAAATATAAATCAGACCTGAAGGACATCTGTATTTTTCTACATCTCAAACTTCTGAATAACTAGAATGAACTGAGATTTTCATAGTTTCTTTCCCCATGATGCATTCAGTAAAAGAGAACAAACCTTGTGGGCATAAGAGTAAATATCTTTCTGAGGTGCCTTCAAGGGCATCATTAGCTGCAGGGAAATTACTTCCACTGCAAATGATGCCATATCACAATAGCAAAAATGCTAGAACATAAGCAACTTAATTTCTTCCGAACTAAGACCTCAATCCTGCAAATGCTTGCATGTGAACTCATCGGGACTACTCAAATACTCACATGTGTAACTGTTTGCAGGTTCAGCCCTAATGTTATAATGTGGATGTATCAAAGGTAAGCAGGTGAAAACACACTATCAGAATATGATTAATTGACTGGTATGCTCTGTCACCTACAGTTCATTTCTCAAACTATCATGATTTCTTACTACTGCTAATCCTTTTTTCTTTCAGGTTAACAAACTCAGATCTTAAAATATTTGATTATTTTCCTAGACTCTTTCTTTATCACATAAAGAAAGCATTTGGGTTGCAATTATGAAAAGCACCCAAGGGATGGATTAAACCTAAATGGGGCCCAGATGCATCCACATATTGGCCCTCCTCCCCACTCAGCCTCTATCTCCTAGTCCAAACCTGGCCCCTATCCCAGATAGGCTTTTGTCTTCCTCCCACTCCATTCTTCATTCCTCCAAGTGAGTCAATACAGCCACCCTCAGGCAGTCATATAGTCACCCAGTTAGCTGTGCATTGTGCTGCCACCTGCTACGCTGCTTCTGACTCACAGCTCTGTCTGGGCTCCTTCTCACTAAGGGCCGAAATCTGCCAGGACTCAGCGTTTCTTAGTCACTGAGACCAATTCCAGAATGTCCGGGACCCAAAATAGTCCCAGCAAATCTCCACAGAATGCAGATTAGAGGGAAGGAGCCGGGTGTCCTGCAAGCCTTCTAAAATATTGTCCAAATAATTCTAATTTGCTAGCTGGCTTCATTCAGTGAAAAGCAGAAACGCAACTAGGCAGAGATTCTCTCAATGCTACAATTTTGAATTTTGCTTTTTCTGTGCAGTCCCTCCCTCTCCAAAATTAAAAATAACTCCCGCAACTCTGACTTCAAAAAACCCATCATCTTTTGAAATCCCTTCCACACACTTTCTACACCCTTTGTATGTCTGTAATTGAAAATAAACACTCAGAATTACTGGAAATCCATCAGTTGTCATGAACCAGTCACTTGATCTCTCTTAGCTTTTTCATGTATGTGTTCATAAGGAGACAGTGTCATTGTGGTCCAGTGGTTAAAACACTGACTGGGGAGGCAGAAGACATCAGTGCTGGTCCTTACTCTGTCACTGACTTGCTGAGTGGCAATGGGCAAATTAATTAACTATGCTTTGTCTGGGCTTCTCATCTGTACAATGAGGGTAATACCACTAATAGTAAAGTGCTATGGGAGCTTTGGATGAAAGGCACTACATCATTGTAAAGAGAAGTGTTAGAAAATTTTACACACTCACCACCACAGTAAAATAAAACTAATAATTGCCACAGTTGGAAATTAGCTTCCTGCATAATCATTTCCTTCTCTTCTAATCCCAGGAGACTGCACAGACAGTGAACGTACATGTTTATGAGAAATGCAAAACCACATCATTTGTTTGGGTGCCATCCTCTGGCTTTTGCTGAAAGTGAAGCTAGAAAGCGTGGAGCTCTGCAGAACTCTTGCAGAGGCTGTTGAAATGCACATGGGGGGGGGGGGGGGGTTTACTGTGAAAGTAAAGCTTAGCTCTCCATGGTATTATTATTTATGAGGTGTAACATGCACCTGATGTGCTCAGCACTGCACAAGGCACAAAAAGAAAGACAATCCCTGCCCTGAAGAATAAACCTCTAGTCAAGGGTTCATAAACCTGGATTCCAGGGTCATGCAAATGTTCATGAGGTCAGACTCTCCATGTTTCCTAACAGAGCATTTACCTGGCTACTCCTCTAGAAGGAATGAAAATGGAGAGTGACCAACCCAGCTGCCTCCAAAAGATCAGGAGCTGAAGTGGACATGAACAGAAGGTGATAGAGGGTGGGGGTTAGGCTAGTTATGTATATGAAGGGGAGAGGGGAGCTAGCCAGTGCCCGGTGGGGAGAGCAGCTTGGGGGAAGGGGCAGGAGATAGGACCATAGAGATAGGCTTTGGAGGGAGGTTCCTTGTGAAGTGGGAAGCATCCTCCTCCATAACCACTTGGGGGATGGGATATTCAGGCAAGGGTCTTCTTCTTTTGCGCCCCTGCCTGGAAAATACTATCCCCAGCCCATGTCCTCCCTAGCCTGTGGCAGAATCCCTAGCCAGTGACCGCCTCTCCCCCGTGGCATGTTTTTTTCCCATTGTTTTCCTGCCTCCCCCTCCCCTTCTCCCTTGCTCTCACCCAGCGCTTCTGTAGACAGCATCCTCGCACTGAGCATGTGCGCTGCATCCCTTCCCCTCCTCCTCCTCGGGTACCAGCCCGGCGACGAGGTGCAGTGAGCTCAGCAGCGCCTTCCAGTCCAGCCCAGGAAAGGGCTGAGCCGGAGCCCTGCCGCCCCGGCTCGGGGGGAGTGAGCCGGGGAGCCCCATGCACACAGACTGCCCAGGCAGTAGCCATGCACTCAGGCGTGGAGTTAAAGAGAGCCATCTCTGCCAGCATGGAGACAGAGAAACCAATGAGACGCTACGGGGCAGTGGAGGAGACTGAGTGGAAAGCTGAGGGGCTGGGGAGAAGTAAGTGCTTTGGATTGCTAGTGCAAAGGATGAAAACGCGGAGATCCCCGCATCAGCACTTTAAACCAGAGGAAGGAGGGGGTAGAGGGAGAATAGCGATTTAAAGGGACATTCTGTTTGATCGCTATTGTGTTCAATCCGCACTGGGTAATGACCTGATCCCCTTAGCTTAGATTGGGCAATGCATACATACATGCAAATGAGCAATGTGGTCTTGGTAACAAAAGGAAACAGCCTTTGCTTTGTTTGGGGCTGGGCAAGGTTTGTGTGATCATTTTGCCCATTGAGGCTGGTGGGAGGGAGCCTCTGCTTTCTGAACTGGGTTGAGTTCAAGACAAAGGTCTTTCCCTCACTGACCCTACGAATGGACAGGGGCTGGATTCATTCTAAGGCAGCTCAACTCACTTTGTTATTTCATTGAAAAATGGATCACTGACTTAGCTCAATGAAGTGCAGAGATGTTACTGGTTTGGAGGCTGTGGGATGGGGAAGGATAATTGGGACATTAGTTTTCTCTCGATGTCTATACAATGTGATTTAATATATGGCATTTAACAAATATTGGCAGCATTTTATAGGCTTCATGTTTGAGAGGCACAAGTGACATCCATATTATTCATTCCTATGTTCAGTTGGAGGGTACTGAAATACTGTGCTTCATTCAATTGTATACTAATGGATGTACTGTAGTTATTGGCTCAATAAAAGCTCTCTAGTGCAAGAGTGCTCTTCAGTGAAATCAACATTTTTCAGAATGCAGCAGCTGACACATCATTCCAAAGTGCTGATGACAAGAATAGGTATAGAGATAAATGCTATCAATTCAAGCTGTCAGGAGGACTCCTGACTGTCCCAATACTAGTAAATGTTACTCTTTTGGTGGCAGAGTCACCTCCCAGCACAACTTGATAAACCTGTAAATTCCCTCCCATTTTCTAAATAACCATTTGTTGCTAACATCCTTGAAAAGGAAGTCACTGAAAAGCCGTGCATTCGTTGCAGGACAAAATATATGATAAGTTCTAGCAAGGATTCTGATTACGCTCTATGGAGAAAGCTTTGTGGAGAATGAAATGTTTGCAATAACGTCTTTGTTTAGACAGGTTGTGGGCCATAATGTTTGCTGGTTTCCGAAATCTGTCATCCACCTTTTGATATTGTGCATCATGACGTCTTGATAGAATATCTTTAATATCTTTGGTTTGCAGCAACTTGGTATCATATTTTATCCACTACTTCCTGCTTTGCTCAAGTTTCTAAGATATTGCAGTGTTCCTCAGGGCTGTGTGTGGGGTTCTTACTTTACCTCTGGCTTCAGTTTTCCATGAATATGTTATCACATAGATCATATGCTGATGACAGTGAAATCTAACTCTCCCACACTCCTGATGTTTCAATTGCAGCATTGGTTTTGTTGCAGTGCCTGGCATAGGTTCAGGACTGAATGGCTCAACGATTTCCCAAACTGAACTGAACAAGACTGAAATCATGTTGGTTGACTCATACACATGTAACAGTTTCTACTGCTTCTGTGGCATGGAATAGACTTGTGCTCGTCTCCTTGTTTCTAAAAATAAGACTCTTGGTACTGTTTTAGACCCAGATCTTGAATGTTAGTGACCATGTAGCATCTGTAATAATGATAATAATTTGTACTTATAGAATAACTTTCATCCAAAGTCCACAAAGATCTATATTACTACCATTCCAGTAGCTCTACACAGTAAACTCAAGCTTAGAGAGGTGACTGGCATGATTTTCAGAACTGCTGATCACTTATAACTCCCACTGAATAGCAACTTAAAGTCATAGAGCAACTCATTGGCAGAGTAACTGGCAGGGAGGAATAGAACCCAGGTGTCCTGACTCACATGTCCAGACGCTAGCCAGTAGAGCTCCACTGCTTCACACTAGCCCCTGTTTATTGAGGACTTTTTTTTTTAAGTCACTTGAAGAACATTACAGATTATATCCCAGAGTAATACTGAGGTGCTAGTTTGTTCTCCAGTCACCTTGAGTACTATTATGAGGCTTTACTATTTGAATAATTGATCAGTTGGTTCATAGGCTTCAACTTGCTTCAAATATTATAGAGAGGCTATTTACAGTAGCTGTTCTAAATGATCATTGCACATCTTTCCTGCTCTGATGCCTGCACTGACTTCCAATCAGCCTTTTACATTGATTTTAAAATCTTAGGCCAGGTCTACACTACACCCCTAATTCGAACTAAGGTACGCAACTTCAGCTACGTGAATAACGTAGCTGAAGTTCGAAGTACCTTAGTTCGAATTAGTTCGAACTTACCTTGGTCCACACGCGGCAGGCAGGCTCCCCCGTCGACTCCGCGGTACTCCTCTCGGCGAGCTGGAGTACCGCAGTCGACGGCGAGCACTTCCGGGTTCGACTTATCGCGTCCAGACTAGACGCGATAAGTCGAACCCAGAAGTTCGATTTCCAGCTGTCGAACTAGCGGGTAAGTGTAGCCAAGGCCTTATTTTTGACTTTGTAAGGTGATTCCAAGCGCTTTGGTGCAGAAAAAGGTGGCAGAAGTACTCTCCAGAAGATGTGGGAAGCAAAATGTAGAGGGTCAGAACAGAGTCACTCCTCCCAGTGCCACAAATTGGCTTTTCATGTTGGTATAGCACTTTGAACATGTGAAGTGTTTATTATTATTATTATTATTAACAAAATCAGATGCCCAGTATAACCCTACGTAGTTGCCCTCCCTGTTCTCTTGTTTGTCTCATTCGTTTGCTGTGTTTTGTCTTAACTTAGATCGTGAGCTCTTCAGGGCTAAGATGATCATTTTATTGCCTATCTTTACAGTGCCTATCACAATATGGCTCTGTTCCCCAATTAGTGCCTCTAGACACAACTGTAGTACAAATAAATAATAATAACCAGGTAACGTACATTTGTTTTAAAGTCACTTGATTGTATAGGTAATGTGGTGGAAAGTGATGGAAGCCAATGTAATGGAAATAATATAATGGAAGCCAGATAGTTTCCATTTAACTTTTAAAGGAGAAAGAACTCTTTGCTAATATACGTCTAGATTTGCAAAACTAGAAATAACTTACTTATTGGTTGTATCAGAGATTTGTTATGTTTAGGGCAATTAAGTGTAACACTGAATGAAATCCTATTCTACAACAGCCACTTTTAGCCAGTGTGACAATCTGAATGAATTTTACATATAAGTCTGAAACAGCTCTGTTGTAAGACATGTTTTTTTAAAAGTTTGTGAGGCACTGAGCTTGTTTACTCACATGTGTGGGAGAAAATTTCTGAAGAGAGGAGAACAAGATAAGAACGACTGCTTTCCATGCATGTTCTTGTGCTCAACAATAAAATGCATTCAGACTTGTGAATGGACAGCAGTTCCAGCAAATAATAATAGTGTGGTGACAACCTTCTCTATAAGTGATATTTATAATATACTTTTGGAAAGGCTTCACTGAACCAGAGATACATAAATGTATTTCTTGGCCATTATTAGCATACACACAACTTTATTTGGAAGCAACTGTATTGGCTTCAGTAGGGTTATAGAATTTCCAGGGTAAATACCAAAATGCCAATTCAATGAAATAATCACACAGAACGAGTTGCACAGTATCCTATTAAGCTTCACAGTTCACAGGTATATTTCTGTTTGTTATTGTTATGAAGTTTAGAACCAAGGTCAGGATACAAGGTCATGCCCCAATTTTGGTCAGCACAAACAGAAGTACATGTCAGGAGACTGCAAATGAAGAGCTTTGCTCTAATTTAATATGAGATTAAACAACAAATATTCTGTTTTTCACTCACTAAGCTTTAGGAATTTGTGTGTTATTCCTATTTTGTGGTAACAATGTCAGATGTAAGCTACAGTGGTTAATTCAATAGGTTTTTTTTGCTTAATTTTGAATAAGAATGGTAAGCTAGACAAAGGGATCAGATCCTCATTCAAGGCAACTGGAAATTCCCGTCACATGGGGATTACCCAGTAGCTTAAGGCCAGCATAGCCAGCTCTGCGCCACCTGCTCTTCCTCTGCCCTCCCAGCACATGGGGTATGTCATAGGTGTGCCATTGACAAGAAGCAGTCAGCCTGGCATGAACACCAATTATCCTGGGCCATCAGAACAACCCCTGTGGGGCTATTCCAGCTGGCATAGAACAGTCCTGTGGTCGCTCTAGTTTGTGCCAGGAGTTGAATGCCACCTCTGCGTCCAGCCCTGCAAGGGCACTAGGTAGAGCTTTGGCCCACTTGAGGATTTATTTCTGAGTGTTTTGTTGATAAGTCTCTGAAAAGCTTATTGCCTGGTTTACCAAAAGGCTATGTTGGCAGCTATTCTAACTGCTCTGCCATTGAGTAGTATGGCTGATCTATGCACTGAAAATATGCACTATGTAATACATGCACTCATTTGATAAGAGACTGTTGAAGAAACATATAACTCCTTTGCTGTTGCCAGAACATGCATAATACTGGGGAACTAGATTCCTCAGGTAATGGGAAATCTTTTACGTTTACACAACTGGTTCAAAACCAGGTCATGTTAGTGGTGCTCTTTTGTGCAGAGGTAGTCCCCCTCCCTGAGAATGAGCAGCCTGGAGAGGCTGAAAAAATAGCTGAAGGTTAGTATAGCACAGGGGCATGATTAGGCATGTCCCATTCCTCTAGCCATGCACTCTTTTTCCTGCTCTGGCATTGGCAGGAAGGGGGAGAGGCATAAGAGCTCCTACTCAAGTGCCACACCCCTAGAGGTCACTCTTGACCTGGGGCAATCCCCCCTTGGCTGGTTAAGTCAGTTTTAAGACCAGATTTTGCTAGCAGTGCAGTGTAGCCTCATCACAGAACAGAATCTGTCTCAGAATGTTTAACATGACTTAATAATGTTTTATAATTCTTTGGAGAGCATCTGATGTAGTATTTAAAAAAAAATCAAACAGCAGTAGGGATATACACTTGGACTGCCAAGACAAATACCTACAGTGCCTAGCTCCAAGAGTTTGTCACTCTTGTCATTCTGTTTTTAAGGTAGTTTAAGGCTTTTCATGTTGGATTCACATTTATCATTGTTGATGTTAATCAAATACTTGTGTACATTAGACAGAAAACAGGCAAATGACAATTCTTCCTGAATTTGTGTGTCAGCTTCCTGAGATTCTTATATTTTCATAGCCCTTTACAGACAGACAGTCAGACACACATGTACAAACAGACAGACACACACAGCATTTTTGGGCCCAGTCCTATATCATACTGAGTGCCTTCTGTGATTTCTGACTTCACTGGGAATTGAGGGTGGTCATCTCCTGGCTGGATTGTCCCTATTACTATAGAAAAGACGCAGATGGATTTGTCTAAATACCATTGGTCTGTCCATGGCAGAATAGATTCAACTAAAGCTTCTGCAGAGCTAAAATAAAACATGCCTTAATTCAAACCAACATCCAAATGAGTGAGACTCTACTGGCCCAGACACCGTAAGTTATTATTATTAATTAGTATTATTAATAATAAACTTCACTGTATAGTTACCCAGGTCCAAAGGTTTCAAAACAATTTAATACAAATAGCAAAAAACAAAATTAATCATAAATGGATGAATCATGAGCCAAAGGAATAAAAAACAGATGAAACAACATGGGGGAGACTTTCAGAGGCACTAATGGGAGTTAAAACATCTAACTTTCATTGATTTTCAATGGGAGAGGCCCCCTAAACTGCTCTTTGTGTTGCTGAAAATCTCCCCTGTGTGTGTGTATTGTGCACCCACATTTCTAAATATAGAACTATTGTAAGGTGACTGTGGTTTATATATACAAGCAATGTCATTCAAGGTAGTGAATGCCTGCTGTTTAGAAGCTCAGGATTAGATTTGTGGTAAAGAAAGGAGGAGAAACATTTTCATACACTTCTGTGTGTGTTTATTGTATTGAAGAGTGTCATGTGTGTCTAAGTGAAGAATCTGCATGATACTAAGGGCTTCACTCAATGCCTATTTAAGTCAATGGGAGTCTTTCCATTGATTTCTGTGGCTATTGGATTGGGGCCATTGACAATTAGACCTTGTCAACAGGAGAAAGTTGCACTGGTTTCTCTTAAATAAGTTTTAAAACCTATTTAGTTAAACTAGTGCAAATATGTGTATACATACTCTTATTTCAGAGTGGCTTAATTCAGTTTAAATTGATTTCTAATTTATTTAAGCTAAGATGAAATAAACTTGGTTTAAACTGAAATAAGACATACCACACAGAGGTTTGCACTAGTTTGGCTAAACAGATTTAAAATCACACCTTTAATAAAATTGACGCAACTTTCTCATGTATGCAAGGCCTTAGATGTGTGTTTGCCATTGATAATTTACCTCAAGCTAGTGCCTCAGATGGTTCAAGTTCTGGGGAACCATAGAAGAGTTTCGCTACCAAATGCAGAGACAAAGGGCCTAGTTCCTCACAACCTTGCACCAGGTGTCATAGAAGTGTAGGGCTGGAAGGAACCTTGAGAGGTCATCTAATACATCCCCCTGCACTGAGACGGGACCATTATCATTTATACCTATGCAAAGTAAGTATAAAAAATATTAACATATCAGAATGGTACCATTTTACACTCACTTTGCACAGGAGTAAATGATTACACAAGGAACAAGGCAGTGAAGAATCTGGACCCCAAAAGGTGGAGAAAAAGGTAAAGTGTAAAAAGAATAGAAAATCAAAGCTTTATACAAGAAAAGATATTGGTGGTAAAATAGTATTTAATGCCACAAGTGTGAAAGAAGTTAAAAACTTGTTTGAAGTTCCAGATGTGGAATAGACCCTTAGCCTCTCAACAAAATAGATTTAATTTTGCAAAAGATTTTTGCTTCACTAAAGAGGCAGTATGGTCAAGAGA
Source organism: Trachemys scripta elegans (assembly GCF_013100865.1). Lineage (NCBI taxonomy): Eukaryota > Metazoa > Chordata > Testudines > Emydidae > Trachemys > Trachemys scripta. Next base: position 19,678,680 of record NC_048307.1, on the reverse strand, counting down.
GTAGAACAGGGGTGCTACTCCTCACTGTTACTGACTTGTTGTATAACACTGGGCAAGTAATTTCATTTTCTTGTGACTCATTTTCCATTTCTATAAAATGGGGGTAAGGAAGCATTGTAAAGCACTTGGAGATCTCTGGATGAAAAGCTCAGCATTAAAAGCTAAGTATTAGTAACTGTAGCTATTCCAAGCAATATCATAGACAAAACCATTTTGGTTTATTCAGTGCCAGCCCACTGGGAAAAGTGGGAAAGGATCTAACCCAAGGGTATGGCAATTAAATATCTCTTTACAGAAGTAGTGAATCTGCTGGTTTTATGAAGGTCTGAAGACAGGCTTTAAATAGACTGAGAAAGTAATTAAGATTCTTAGCATGTTTCTATTTTTAAAAGACCTGTACATTAATTTTTAAAGAAACACAGAGAAACCAAGAAAGCAAATTTGCAGTGATAAAACAGCAATAAATAATCCCACGGCAGTAGACAATATCGGCTCAAGTAAATCCTTGTAGACTATTTTGGCAGCTATTTTCTAACAGGCAGTAAGACAGACATCGAAGGATGAATCCAATCTAAGATTATTATTGTCTCTTATTATTATAATTATTACTATTAACATATTTATATTGCATTTCTTCACTGAGGAAAATCAGCTTTTGTCTCATCAGTGCAGCAAAGACAATGCTTCTGACTGAAGAATTTTATCCTTTCTATAGGATGGAGTCTAATCCAGTTGAAGTCAATAGCAAAACTCTCATTAATATGGTAGGAGCAGGAGTGGGCCCTAAAATTCTGCTGTGTGAATGTTTCTATAAATGACTGATGGCTTTGGCCAGTATCAGAAACAAGTAACTGTGCTTGTATTTCTGGCACAATTGCAGATCCTTTTATTTATTTGAATTCTCTTCTTGTATTTATTTCTACCTGTGCTAGGTCCTGATCTTCCTTTTTCACAGAATATTCCTTATATATAGGAAATAACACTTAAAAATTCCCTCAAGGTCGAGCCTGTGTTGCATGTAGCTCTCAAAGAGGAGAGGTTTTCCTACTTCACGCAGGGGGCAGGAGCATTACTCACAGACCGCAGAGAGCTTGAAGATTCACAGAATGACTAGTTTCCAAGCTAGCAGATTCTGTAGTATTGACACAGATACCGCTATCTCCCCAACAACATAGCTCCTTCCGCTACAGCTGTGGACTCCAAGGAGCTGCAGGGATAGTGTGAGAAGGCAGAGGGAGATCGCGGTTTCCAATACCAGTACACACATTTTTGCTCAGAAATCTGCCATTAGTAGAAGGAAGAATGCTACTTTGAGCAGCTGCTTTCTTGCTTCGGTCCCTCTTGGTCCTTGGAACTTTACTTACAGATCCACAGAACCCTGATAGTGCAGATTGGCATGGAGGGGCCGTTTTGGCTTCTGGTGATGGAAGTGGAAACAGACCAGGAAGCTACTGGTTTCCTCCCACATTCTCTCTATCCCAATTCAGTATGGCTAGACTTGCTCCTACATACCAGTCCCTTTTCTAGCTAAATCGCACGGTTGCAATTTACTGCAATTTACTGCCTCCGCATTCTATGCACAAGCTGAAACCTCTGATTTATTATTCTACCAACTCAATTTACACCACAAAAATGGTCTAGTGAGAAAAACTGCAAAAAAAACCCCAAAACAAAACAAAATAACCTCCCCAAAAAGGGAGTGGTTTGAAGAAATATGGGAGGTATCTGGGCAAAGCCAATATATTATGCAGAGTACAATGGAAAAACAATGAAAGTTACTGCAACAAATAAATAGCAAATCATTGCTGCACTGATAAAATGTTTTGGCAAATAAATTGCCTGTTAAAATACTCAGAGGTCAAAGAGTTAATGAATTCCAAAGTCTTTATACATGACAGTGAATACTCAGGAAGGTAAATTAAACATAGAAGTAACTCAGTGTTAATATTTGGGTGAGTGTACACCAATAATTATTTGAAATGTTATTTGTGGGGCTCAAGTGTCATATTCGGGACAGTTTCTCATTAGCTTTCATATATCCTTTAAATATAATTTATGAAAAATAATATGGTAGATCTGTCAAGTAGGACACTTTGAACATAAATTCCTGCCAATAACCAGTGGCATTATGCACTTCTATTATGTAATTTTCTCCTTGTGTTTTTGAGTTTGGTCGTTGACTCCTATGAGCAATAGTCAACATGGTTTCTGTAAAGGGAAATCATGTCTTACTAATCTATTAGAATTCTTTGAAGGGGTCAACAAATATGTGGACAAGGGGGATCCAGTGGACATAGTGTACTTAGATTTCCAGAAAGCCTTTGACAAGGTCCCTCACCAAAGGCTCTTATGTAAATTAAGCTGCCATGGGATAAAAGGGAAGGTCCTTTCATGGATTGAGAACTGGTTAAAAGAGAGGGAACAAAGGGTAGGAATAAATGGTAAATTCTCAGAATGGAGAGGGGTAACTAGTGGTGTTCCCCAAGGGTCAGTCCTCAGACCGATCCTATTCAACTTATTCATAAATGATCTGGAGAAAGGGGTAAACAGTGAGGTGGCAAAGTTTGCAGATGATACTAAACTGCTAAAGATAGTTAAGTCCAAAGCAGACTGTGAAGAACTTCAAAAAGATCTCACAAAACTAAGTGATTGGGCAACAAAATGGCAAATTAAATTTAATGTGGATAAATGTAAAGTAATGCACATTGGAAAAAATAACCCCAACTATACATACAATATGATGGGGGCTAATTTAGCTACAACAAGTCAGGAAAAAGATCTTGGAGTCATCGTGGATAGTTCTCTGAAAATGTCCACGCAGTGTGCAGAGGCGGTCAAAAAAACAAACAGGATGTTAGGAATCATTAAAAAGGGGATAGAGAATAAGACTGAGAATATATTATTGCCCTTATATAAATCAATGGTACGCCCTCATCTCGAATACTGCGTACAGATGTGGTCTCCTCATCTCAAAAAAGACATACTGGCACTAGAAAAGGTTCAGAAAAGGGCAACTAAAATGATTAAGGGTTTGGAACGGGTCCCATATGAGGAGAGATTAAAGAGGCTAGGACTCTTCAGCTTGGAAAAGAGGAGACTAAGGGGGGATATGACAGAGGTATATAAAATCATGAGTGATGTGGAGAAAGTGGATAAGGAAAAGTTATTTACTTATTCCCATAATACAAGAACTAGGGGTCATCAAATGAAATTAATAGGTTTAAAACAAATAAAAGGAAGTTCTTCTTCACGCAGAGCACAGTCAACTTGTGGAACTCCTTACCTGAGAAGGTTGTGAAGGCTAGGACTATAACAGAGTTTAAAAGAGAACTGGATAAATTCATGGTGGTTAAGTCCATTAATGGCTATTAGCCAGGACGGGTAAGGAATGGGGTCCCTAGCCTTTGTCTGTCAGATGATGGAGATGGATGGCAGGAGAGAGCTCACTTGATCATTGCCTGTTAGGTTCACTCCCTCTGAGGCACCTGGTATTGGCCACTGTCGGTAGACAGGATACTGGGCTAGATGGACCTTTGGTCTGACCCGGTACGGCCTTTCTTATGTTCTTATGTTCTTATGCTTTACAGCGTGCTTTTCATAGGAGCCACTGTTTACTTATGACTATGTGTGTGCGCCAGTGCAGAGGCAGTAATAAAAAAGTAGCATTGTAGGATCAAGCCCACCTGCACTGAGCACCTCTGATCATTCCTGAGGTGCTCAGTCACTGCAAATTGAAACTCAGTACCTAGCAATATTGAGCCCAAAGGTGCTAAAATCTGCACCAGGATAAGCCCCTTTTGGTAGAAAACCACAGTGGAAAATAGTTGATTATTTTCCTTTTGGGCTATTAAATAAAGCCATTTCATTTCCCTGAGAAGCATTCTGCTGTATAACTAGATTAAAGCTATAGTATAAATTCATTCACACTTCAAAGATGAAAAATGCATGCTTGGAGGGTGAAGTGTATGAAAAAACAGTGTGTGTGTCCCTGGATAATTCTGTTAGTTGCCCTACAGAATCAGCAATGAAACATTAATTAACCATCTTTTGTCAGTTCATAAAGGGCAAAAGGTTTGAGAAAATCATTTCAAGAAAATTCTTCATTAAATGAAGAATAATTTCCAGTGAGACAGGTGGCTCATTGAGCAGTTCTAATGATTGTATGTGCTCCCAAAAATGCAAAATGTAATGTGTTATATGAAGAGCAGGAGCAGTGTTGTAAGTATCTTTTTACTGGCCTGAAGAAACCACTTTATTGATTGGGGATTTATGGGATTTTGTACAAACACGTTTGTTTTTTATACTGATAAAATGGAAAAATATCTCATCTCCAAGTGATTTCATGGAAATGTGACAGCAGCCTCTGTTCACCTCTTAGCAAAAACAATTCAGAAAAGGGCAGAAGAATCAACAGGGAATTTCACCTTTTATGTATTTTCAGAATATGAGGCCAAGCTCGTTCCTGGAGCAACGCCACTGAAGCCAGCTGAGCTACTTCAGGGGTGAACTGGTCTTATGGTGAACTGGTGCAGCAGTGTAACACCCATTCTCTTATTTTTACAAACACAGAACCCAGTCCTGTTCCACTGAAGTCAATGGGAGTTTCGCCATCAACATCAGTGAGAGCAAAACTGGGATTTGTGCTTGCAGCTACGTAAGTCTGGATCACTCTGATTTCCTGCAGAAATTCTCAGGGGAGGGAGTTTGAAAGATGTGTACAATCTGTGATGATCCCCATGCAGAGATTTTCTGGGATTGTTCCATTAGCATGGTGGAGATTGCGTCCGGTCCTCCTCTCCGAGCCAGAGAGAGTGGTCCTGTCCCTGATTCCCAGGAATCTAGGTGATCAATGGGGATTCATCTTCTTGGAGGCCCTGTGCATCTACATTTGTTCTAGGGATCATTGTCTCCATCATTTAGCTCCTGGGCAGAGTGGCACCATTGGGCAATAGACCTGGAGCATCGTGAGCCAGTGGCTTTCCCTAAAACCAATGTGTTTCCCAGTTGCAGAGGGAGAAGAGAAAAGTTAATGCTACCTGAAATTAATGAATTCCCTTGGCCACACTCTTGGTCCTCCCTGTCTGTCACCTCTGTCACTAAGAATACTTAACCCCTCAGAGGACTTTCCACCAGAGTCTGGGCTGAGGAGAGGCGAACAATGCTGCTACAGTGAATCAGTGCAGAGGTTTCCCTCCAGGCTGCTAATTTTGGAGCACATAAAGAATGAAACTACCTTGTGGCATGGCATACACAACCATAGGGATGTGTCAGCCAGTGGAATTCAGGTAGATTTGTCACTGTTGTGATGAAACCTACATATAATGAGGTTAGGAAAACCCCTCCACCGACAGGCTCCATAATATTAATTCCTCCTACAGACAGAAGGTAAGTATCCTGAATCCATTCATCTCTGAGCTGATGTTTAGGGCTCTGTTACAAGGTCTCCATTTCTTCATCTCTAAGAACTCTGGGTAGGCAATCAGCTCAGTGGTTTCAGTTTTATATCAGGCCAGTGACAGTTGCAATGGAGAATGCATTAGCACGTTTAAAGGACATTGAAATCAGAATAAAATTAAACAATTAATTTTGTGAAAACGAAGGCTCATAAAGTGTCTCCAGATCCTCAGATGAAAGGTGCTGTTTAAACGCAAATAGTCATTATTATTTTGTGTAAATATAAACAAATAAGAACCTCTGCTATGCCACCAGAGCTCTGTTAATCAGTAACAGTTAACACACACATGGGAAAAGTACTAGAAGATCTTGGTTCCACTGTGGGCCGACCTAGTAATTTTGGAGGTAGGTTGGTCAGTGGAAACCATTTTCTTGGGGATTGCTTGGGGCCTTGACTGTGGCAATACAATGGGGGAAATCCTAAGAAACAGGACAGTGCAAAGTCTATGCACCACTGAAGTCCCACTTTAGCCTTAAGAATAAAGGATATCCATGTGACCACCACCGCTACAGTCCAGGGACTGTAGTAGTAGCTGTGGTCCCTGAATACTCCTTATGTAAGAATATAGGCTATAGAATCCTCATAGTTTTGACCCATTTTCCAGGCCATTCCCTGAACCTGTCCCTGTTTCCCCTCCATGGATCCTCAGAGAGCATCATCTATGGCATGCTGGGGGCGCAGAGCCTCCTATGTGGCATCTCCACAGCCTGGCCCCACCCTGTGCAGCAGGACTGTGCAAGTCTCACTGTATTTTGAGCCTTGTATGCCCATGAGGTAAGAAAAAACAGCATATGACCTTCTGAGCAATTAGCAATCATATCTCCTACAGTGAATCTCCTCTTTTCCTGGCTTCTGAGAAGAATCTCCTCAATATTTAATTAGTGACCTGTCTGGGAAAGTGCTACATGCACCAATTTCTGTAATGTCTGAAACAATTCTCTATACCAGTATCACTTTGGGCTTTGTTAGACTGGACTCAGATATCTAGAATTATTTATTCAACAGCTACTAAGATTATCTAAAAATACTTACCTGCTGTTTGGAAGGTGACTAGATGCTTAGAAACCCTCTTCTAGATAACTGTATTAGGCTATGTCCACACTGCACTTTCATCTGTAAAACTTTTGTCTGTCAGGGGTGTGAAAAAACACCCCTGATCAACAAAAGTTTTACTGACAAAAAGCGCCAGTGTGGACAGCTCTTTGTTGGTGGGAGATGCTCTCCCGCTGACATAGCTACTGCTGCGTGTTGGGGGTAGTTTTATTTTATTGGCAGGAGAGCTCTCTCCTGCCAACAAAGAGCGGCTACACTGTGTACCTTACAGCAGCGTTGCTGTAGCAGCACAATGTAGACATAGCCTTAGAATACTATGTTATTACAGAGTATTACGATAGTGTACTGTGTTACAAAGTACTACTATAGAGTACTGTGGGCTTGTCCACAAAGGGACACTCAGGAAAGTTAATCTTAAAGTGGATTAGTTAAACCACATTAAACCCCTGTGTGGACACTGTCATTCAGAATTAGAAGGGTCTTAGTTTAGTGTAATTCACTTCCAAGCCTTGAGTGTCTCTGTGTAGACAAGCCCTAAATTATTACAGAGTACTACGACAGTGTAATGTGGTACAGAGCTCTATGAGAGAGAACCAAGTTTTATTGTAAAATGATTGGATAATTTGAAAACCAAAGGAGACTATTACAGAGAATTTAAATTTGGGGAAATGCCATTGGACATTTTACTACATAAATTCACCCAACTGTGTGGATTTCTACCAATTATTTTTCATTGTTTAAAAATATTTAAGTGAATGATATTGGTGATACTGTGAGAAGTTTCATATAAAACTGTATATTTTTAAAGGAATGCAGTATGTTTGGTTAGTCCGTCCCCAGATTTCAGTTTTCGGGCTTTTTCGGTGAGGTTGGGAGAAGAAAAAAGAATAGAATTAGAAAATACCTTTTAAATAATTCAATTTAAATTGGGTGTTTGGAGTTTTATTTGAAAACTGAATTTTGACATTCCCTTGTAGTGTTGTGGTATTTGAAACCCAAACACTTGCTCTTAGTGCAAGAGGAGCAGAAAATGACCCTGGCTGTAAACCAAATTTAAACCCACCAGGCTGTTTTCATTGTTCAAGGCAAATAAAAAGCAAAAAGGAAACCAACAACATAAACCAGGAACAGTCACTTGCATTTTTAAACATTCTTTCTTTTTTTAATAATCTATTGTGTTATAAATACAGGTAAGAAATGTGTTATTTGAAATGTGATATTTAACCTGGCATTAGTCCCAATTCCACATCACTTACTGCCTGGAACTTCCATTGACTTCAGTCAGAGTCCCATCTGAAAGGTGAAATTCGCCCTGTGCACATGCCCAGAATAAGATTATACACCATTTAAATTCTATTTAAGTCTTCAAATTGGGGCTGAATATCAACCAGGGACTGGCTGAGGGATAAGGACAACTGACCCTTTAATGACAGTCTTCTGAATCAGATTAAAATATCCTATTTTAAGTAAAGGTCCAATCCATCTCCACTGAAGTCAATGGTTATTGACTACAATGGGAGTTGGAGCAGGCCCTCAGAGACCATTTTTTTTCTTGCTTTTCATGCATTATTTTGAGTCTTTTCTTTTTTCACAAGAGTAGCTGTCAAATCAAATATGGTTAGCAGCTTTAACACAGAGGAAGCATACAGATGAGTATTTTTCACATCCTTTGAAGGTCTAATTGCTGTTAATATGTAAGGCCACAGTATTTTAAATTCACTTTTAACAAGTGCTGGCAAAAGGAAAAAGTGCTATGCAACAACATCAGTAAATCTATAGGCAATATTATTTATTTGAATTTAAAACATTTTTTGCAACTTATGCACACTGGTTCATGAAAAATAAAACTAAGTTTAAACAGCCAACTATTAAATCTCACCAAATGTACCCAGATATTAAGGGACAGATTGCAGCCAGCCCCTGTGAGGGGTGGGGGTAGGTGCAAGGAATCCTATTCCTCTTATTCCCCAGCATAAAGCTAGTTGGAATCTCATTGGGGACCACAGTCTCTGCTCTCAGCAGCTCCCTACCAGCTATCTGAAAGGGGGAGAAGAGAGGCAGGGTTAGAGTGGAGCTATGGCCATGCATGGGGTGGAGAATGTGTTTTCAGGTTCCCTCTTTAGGAATGAAAGGATGATCTCTTGGGGTATGTTTGGTCAAACGAGATAAACATTTATCAAACGCAGCGCTATGAATACAGGGGCTCAGTCCTAAAGTTTCTTGCTCAAGCAACACTCACACTGACTTTAGGACTGGGCAGAGCAAATCTAGTAAATATAAAGTACGTTGATTCTGAGGCCTTTGCTTGGAGTAACTCAGGGAGGTTTAGAATGATGGATCAGTGTAGCGAGAGCGCCTGAGCTCATGGTGTGAATCCCAGCCGAAAGCAAAGAGCTTGTATGAGAACTGCCTTATCTCACCTGTGCACCTTTAAGAATGTCCTTCCAGTTTATTTCTCTTTGTTACACTGATTTAATAAGAACTTCTTAGGTGATTTTTTTCTCTGTGATATAGAAGAAACTCATTTGTGTTTACTTCTCATGCATAATACTTAACCTGGATTTAAATCCTGCCTTGGTAGGGTTTCTCATGGTAAAAGGCAGTCAAGTGTAACAGCACACTTTTTTCATCTTTCTTGAATTCCAGGGCCAGATTCTGCTTGCAGTCACAGTAGGGTAAATCCAGTGTAACTGCATTAACTTAACGGAGTCTTGCTTAACCCAGTGTAAGTGGAAGAAAAAGCTGCCACCATATATGAGTCATAGAAAGGTACAGGTGTTTGAGTCAAACAAGTCAATGACTCCTTTCTGCATCGTTCAAAAATGAAATATAAATCAAACATTGTTTCTTCAAAGCTAAATATTGCTTTATAACCGTGTTGTTCCACTTTATAACACAATTACAAGGAGAAGGCCATGTACTGCCCTACATGGGAACAAAACATGCAAGATGCAGGATACTCCGAGTTTCTCTTTACAGAGTTTCCTTCTCATTATACCACCATGGGCACTTTTTCTTTATGGTAGAAAGTGTAAATTTCAGAGATAAATGTCATTTTATATCTACTGTAATAAGGACTATCAGAACTCTCATTAGTTTCTAGATACTATGGTGATTAGTGTCATATAAGTATTATATGAAGGACGCATAAAGTAGATGGATGTCAAAGGGAATTCGGTGTGCAAAACAAGGACAGTATTAACCCCTAATTAATGACCTAAGTGTATGCTAATAGGCAGCAGGTTTAAAATTAATAGGCAGCAAGTTTAAAACAAAAGGAAGTATTTTTTCACACAACGCACAGTCAACCTGTGGAACTCCTTGCCAGAGGATGTTGTGAAGGCAAAGACCATAACAGGGTTCAAAAAAGAACTAGGTAAATTCATGGAGGATAGATCCATCAATGGCTATTAGCCAGGATGGGCAGGAATAGTGTCCCTAGCTTCTGTTTGCTAGAAGCTGAGAATGAGCAACAGGGGATGGATCACTTGATGATTACCTGTTCTGTTCATTCCCTCTAGGGCACCTGGCACTGGCCACTGTCGGAAGACAGGATACTGGGCTAGATGGACCTTTGGTCTGACCCAGTAGAGCCATTCTTATGTTCCTGATTCACATATAGAGACTAGCAAACATGAAAGACCATCAGTTTTTGTCATAACTTCTCCTACAAGAATTAATACTACAACTGAATAAAAACTTCTAAACTAGATGTGAATAAAATACAATAGAACATTCGCAACAGCAGAGGAAGAAGGTAAGAATATACATACTGTACTAGCTTGTGCTTTATTCTTTAGAAACATAAATTAGATGAGAAATATTTAATTCAGAAGAAAGGTCAGTAAAAATGGACATTCATCACGTCCCTAGAGGCAAAGACAACTTTGATGAGTTAATTAAAAGATTTATAAGCTGTAATGAATCCTCTACAAATAAATGCTAGTTTGGAAATATATCTATTCTGTGCTTACAGGTAGAAACATTTATTAAAAGGTAAATCCATTAAAGGTGGAGAGTCTACTTAAAAATATCACACTTTTGTCAGACCAACTGTAAATATACAATTACTAGTAACAGGTAAGATTACTGGCCTGAAAGAGATTATAATGAACATTTTTTTCTGTTCATTTTGTTTACTTTGTGCATTTGATAATACTTTGTGACGCACAGCCATAATTTTCTCCTGGTGCCTGTGAGAGGTTTTCACACAACAGCAAGGAAGAGATAAACACTTTAGGAAATAGGAAAATGCAATTGTAAAAGCTCAGAATGTTGCAGGGGAACTCAGGAACAGATTTAGTTTAACATTTTTTTTTTTAAATTGACAGAGTTCCTGTTGCTGGCATCCCAATAATTTATTCACTGACAGGTATCTCTCCAGCCTCTCTCTTCACACTGCAGCATATTTAATTTGTATAGGGAACTGCAAGAATTTCCACCCATACCAGCCTCAGAAATCAAGAGTTCTGATCACTGACAATCAGAAAAATATATTATCTATTACCTTCCTTACCAATTTATTATGGAGTAACTCTCTAGTTGGAATAATTTTTAATTTGGTTACTCTTTATATGCAGACATGGCAACAGGGGAAATTAAATGTTAAGGAAAATTCAGAGCCAGAGAAATTGCTTGCAAAATGATTCTGAGGGAAATAAACAGTTTGATTAAAGTCCATGTCATAGTTGAAGGGCTGGCTACACCTCTGTCCCTTTTCTGATTTCTCTATTAGCACCCCCTCAATCTTAGCCTTGTACCTTTACCTATCATGGGCTAGAATTCCATAATTCTTCCACTCTTAGATCTAGCTCTGAACTACAATACCCTGCATATCACTCATTGTTCTTACTCAGTAGGTCCAACCAGACATCCATGGTTCTTTCCTTCAGAGTCTGGGACCAGTGGTGTATTTAGTGACCTAACAGCCTTCTTAAATCAAAATATTGTTTATTTTAACAGTAGGAACAAAGTACTTAGAGAAAAAGGATTTTAAATAACAATCTACACATATCTCACCTAAACTCTTACCATCCCCTGACAGCAACCTAGGCAGTCTAACTTCTTCAGATACCATAGTGGGTAGCTGCCTGGTTCCTTGAAACAACTCTATCCCTCTTCAGTAATGTTCTTTTTTTAAACCTGTCACAATTTTTCTAATCTCTATTTCCAGGCCTTTTCCTATCCTAGCATTGTGTCAGGAGTAAGAAACCACAGCTAGCCTGTTTACCTGCTAGCTTAACCCACAGGCAGTCTAACAAGCGCAGCTTGTGCTGTCTGATTGGCCAAACTGCCCAACTGGCTGAGGGGATCACCAGACCTGCTTTTAAGACCAGCAACAGGGGAAGAGGTAGTTCAGAGCATTTGCTCATGGTTGTGCTAGAGTCTGTATCTGTTTATTTTCAGTCTTGTTCTAGCCCTTCTCCTGCCTTGGTCCACTCCATGAATCCTGGTTTTTAACCCTTGATTCTGACATGTGGCTTCTGACTCCAGCTCTGACCCTTGATGCTAATTCCTGACTTTTGGCTTTGGCCTCTTACTCTAGTTCTGAGGCCTGGCTCTGATTCTTGGCTACTAACTCCTGTTCTAGTCACTTGGCATGACCACCCACAGCCCAGTCTTTGACATAGTGTCTCTTAATAAACCCTCAAGTGTTTGCAGAGATATGCTATTCCTTTTCTTTCCTGCTTGATTTTTCTTACAGTTCTCTATTCAACTAAAACAATACATTCTACAGTAAATATCCCAGTAACCAGGTCAATGCACAGTATTCATAAATTATTATGGATCACTTGATAATTACCTGTTCTATTCATGCCCTCTGGGAGACATGGCATTGGCCACTGTTGGAAGACAAGATACTGAGCTAAATGGACCTTTGGTATGACCAGAATGGCTTTTCTTATGTTCTTATTACGGAGCTGCTTCAAATCCATCACAGACAGTAACTTTGATATATTGGCATAGAATACCCAGCTGATAAGATCCAAGTGACAAGCACTAAAAAACCTTTCACATTCTGAACAGAATGTTGTAAACAGTTGGACTCTTCAATTTCAATGTAATAAAAATCTGTGCTGTATTGTAGAGTAAGTGTTTATGTTAGTGCAAGAAAGAAGACCCCCTAAATCAGGAGTGAAAATTCATCTTGAACAGTAAAGCATCTGTCAGATGAAAATATACTGAGCTAGGAAAAAGACAAGATAAATAAGAAATTGCAAAAAATGTACAGGCACAGTCCATGTGATCAGGGCAATAATATAGCAGTTATAATAATTGTAAAGCCAGTGACACTAGTAAAAGGACTGCTGGAGATGTACTTACAGCCACCACATACACCAAGGACATGGCACTATTTTAGAGGCATAAAGCCATTTTCTGCCTTTCATGTATAATTCCCATTGACTGACGTAAATTTTACCTATGCATCACAGGGAAGGTATTGGGACCCAGGCTTTTAAAATGGAGATTTACTGAGATCCAGACTGGGATGTCAGGTGAGAAAGCTGCTTGCCTTGCAACAGTTCCCTCAGGATAAAGCTGACTTTAAAGAATGGTATTTCTTTAGAGAAGATGGTGTCCAATGGCTCATTAATCTCATACTAAAATCTGTGTTACCACATAACTATATTAGAAAATATTTATCTGAGCAACATTTTGAAATGGGACATGTTCCTGTGATAGGTGCAGTGGTGAGGAAGTCCTCTCTGAGAGCTAGATTATGACATGGACTATATGCTTGTCCAAGGAAATAAGAAACCCACTCATATCCCGGTGAAGGCTATTTGAACCATGGGTCTGGGAGACACTGGGTGCATAACAGTAAGCAGGGCTTCTTACCTGCCAACTGCTTCCCTAGAGCAGGTAGATGGGGAGTAGTAGCGAATGAGAAGAACCATGGCTCCACTCCTTACTTGCCAGTCAGGGTCACTGAGCCAGCATGGGGTAGAAGGGTCGAGATTGTAATTTACTACTGGCCTAGACAGCAAAAAGAACGGGGAGTACATCAGATGCATGCAGTGCATGCATCCGATGAAGTGGGTTTTAGCCCACAAAAGCTTATGCTTAAATAAATGTGTTAGTCTCTAAGGTGCCACAAGTACTCCTTGTTCTTTTTGTTGATACAGACTAACACGGCTGCCACTTTGAATACTGGCCTATACAGTGTAAATTATTAACCTCCCATCCCTAGGAGTAAGCAGGGAGCATCGGTGTAACAGTGCCTGCTAGGGCTACTCCAGGTGCTGGTCCCTGAAGTCAGAGTCTAGTCCTCAGTCACAAAGAATAACAAGGAAATAAAGTTCACAAACGCAACCTGCAGCCGTCTATCAATACTGATGAAATCCACTGCAGGATGAGTTGACTACACAATACTATCAGCAGCTTCTTAGTCACAAGCAAATGAACTCAATTCTTGGGATCTCTGAAACCAAAAGCAGTTTTTCATATTCAAGCTATCCATCCCCCAATCATTTAAATGCCAAAACAATGCTGGGCAAGATGAGGTTTATGCAAGATGTGGTGCAAGGTGAAGATTTGTTCAGCCTATATACCTCATATTAAAAACAATTTTTTTGGTCACATGTACACTATGGAGAAACAAAATACAGGAAGGATTCTCACTTTGCTTTTAAATGCTAACACTACTAAGACACTGAAGGCAGCTTTTCCTGGAAATAATGATGAACGGGACACTCAGGGACATGACAAATAAGTTGGTGCATCTTTTCCAAAAGAAAGGAAGAAAAATGCTGATCCATTATGGTGGATATAGTAGGACAAATTAGGTTGCTTAGTTTCAGATTGGCATAAAAGGTGGCCTGCATGAAGTTGCTTTCATACTTCATCTAAAGGTCACCATCTAAACCTGTGAAAAGACCTGCTGTTAGAGCATCTGACTATTACTAACCCTAGCAACAATTAATAGTTTCCATTAAGAGAGTGGTTCGCATCAGGGAATAACAGTATCAGCCATATAATGTCTCAGGTGGAGTCTTGCAGTTGACTTCAAAGGCACAAGATTGAGCCCTATAATTGGAATGTCAAAAAGTGTCCTTACCCTAAGGTTTTTTGAACAAACCAACAAACCTTCGAGCTGCTGTAAGGTAATTCTCATTAATGGACACATTTCTGTACAGTGTGAATCCCTGTGCTGTCTGCAGATTTTCAACCACACAAAAACTATGTGGATTTTTGATTTGAGAGTAAGGCAATTTACAAAGAGGTGTGAGGTTGTTAGTTGGCTGATTACAAAAGGACTTAGTCACAGAATTTCTCCTATATTCTGAATGTTAAATTCAAGATAGGTGATTGTGGCTCATTAAGCATTTGTTGCAATGGGGGCCCCAAACTGTTCTCTGATGTGTAAATATATGTGTTAGCTTCTGTATTGCTGTGTGTTTAACTTGTTGAGGAAATATTGTCTCTCAATAAAAACTGCATTGTCAGATGTACCCATTTGGGGGGGATGTACCCATTTGGGGAGAGACACAGATCAAAGGCACTATATAAACAGGTAGCATTATTTAAAAAAGATTAAAGATCTTAACGGCAGCAAAATTACATATACATTATAACTAGAGTACTACAAAACAGCACCAAATCAGATACAACTGAGTCTCATTACAGATAATTAGATACCATATTGCCCTATAGTACTGAATCAGCTACTTGTATAGGAAAACACTCTCAGATCCAGATGGAGTAAAATGCCAGGAAAGACAGCACATTATTTTGAAGTGGGTGGATTGTCTTTCCATCCGCTAGATGGTTTCATTTGACAGGATGACTACTTTGATTCTCTACAGATGAGAGAGAATATTGGAACCACTACATTGCAATATAATTTCTGGCTATGCAGAGTGCCACATGTAAGGACTGGATACTCAGCTGGTATACACTTCAGTGGAGCCTTGCCCCTTTTATCCCAGATGAAGATCTGCCCCCAAAACCCTGTGTAAAGTCTGCCCCCCTTCTAAGAAGCCATTAGGTAAGACATTTGGGGGTTCTTCAAGACCTGAACTTCTTCCATTTCCTGCTCAGAAGAGGACATCTGGGATGAAACTCAATTTTTCATCATTGTTGACTTTAATCATAGGCAGGGCCTCATCTACTTATCAGCTCTGGATTTTGTCTCAGAATCCACCTTGTTCTGCAGAAGAGTGCTCCAGATGTTAAACTTTCATTAAAAAAATTATAACTCTAGCCCATGTTATCATAAATAAAACCTCCTAAATGTGACTCAACAGAGGATGATTTAGTGAAATCTGCCTGAGTCTGCAGATAGCACGAAACAATAGCTCTAAGAGGTGTGACTGCTCCATTCATTTTAGTTGGGTGCTAGCTCTGAAGACTAATGGTAACATTTTAATTATAAACTTTTTTATTAATGATGACAAATATTGTTAGCAGTGTAATTATTTTCTTATATTTTATCAGAATGTAAATTTACTGTACGTGTAACTTATATTGCCTCAACTCTGCTTTTACATCAACATTGCTAACTGTTCTACAAATGATCGTTTTAGCAGAAATGTCCAACTAATGTTATCACGCAGTCCGAAACCACCTCCCAAGACTTCTTGGATGCTCAAGCCCCAACTATCCCCTACACAGTTACCAAAACCTCCAGTTTCATCCAGCAGACAACTTCTACAATGTTTGTTAGGTATTATAAGTACAAAAATCCGAGGAACACTGAACATATAGGGATAGTGTAAAATGAACGGAATTTAATAATAAAATAAAGAATGGCTGTTGGCCTGATTGTATTTATGCACATATTTAATTTAATTTAAAATGTCCAGTGTGTCACTCTAGAGTTCCACAAGAACAAGGGGCCTGCCACCAAATTTAGGTGTCTAACTTGCTACCAAATACACAGGGCCTTGATCAGTGGACAAGACTGAAGGAACAGTTAGTGAGAGATTAGCTCATTGTTAAGGATGTCAATATAAGCTGGACTGAAGACTTTTTTCCACAGTTAATGAGGAAATGTTGAAGGTTCTCAAACTAGGAATATCTTTTTTCAAGTAGAAAAAGTATAATGCTGAGGGGCTGCATAATTATACACTTAGGAAATTGGAACTGTTAAAAATTGACAAAATATTGAGCCAGGATTAATTACATCTCCGAATTTTCTCAGGGGAATAAACAAGACAAAGGAAAGAATTTGATAGATTTTTTTGGGAGACAGTAAAAAGTCAAACAAGATGTTTAGATGTACCTTAATTTTATGGACATATCTTGACACTGATCTCCACATAGGGGACAATAGCAGGATATTGTCCATAATATATAAAGCTGGAGAAATTATTTAACCATTGAGGCCCTGACTCAGCAAAGCACTTAAGCACATGCTAAAAACTCATCCCTAATCGGCAATCAATTTTGCTGAATCGAGGCCTATATCTCTCCAAGTAGAAGTGGTTGAATCTTAGAAAGGGAAAAGTAGGGTCCACTTCAGATTAAATTTTTATACAAGTCTTATTTGTCACCTAGGATTTTGCAATGGTCTGTATACCTAATGTACACCAGATACAAGGCAGTAAAAATCTCATTTTGAACAGTGGGCATGGAGATTCCATTCAGGCTGATATAAGAAGGTGTATGTGACACATTATGCACAATTCTCGTCACAACCAGATAGAAAAGTTATTCCAAGTATCAGACAAGAGAAGTCAAAATGAGTGGAATGAGTTAATATTTTACGCTTTGAATCTGGCCTTGGTATTTCAGGAGAGATCTCACTGAGGATATTGCATATAGAATCCAGGAACAGAAGGAAATGGAGTGCTGCCAACAGGCCTTTTGCAATGGTAAATAATGCAAAAATAAAAGGGCAAGGATTGAAGATAAGGAAGAGAAACTATAATATAAGCAACTCAAAAATAATCTCTTTATATGAGAGATTGTTAAATATGGAGCAAAGAGGGCACTGATTTTTGGAAAAGCATGCAAGCAATTGGACACATGGGTAATCTTTATAGTCTCCGCTGATCTAATTTTAAAATTGGGTCATGTTGTGGCTTGTCAGCTAGGCACCATTTTAAAGTGGAAATCTAAGGGCTTGTGCAGACTGTTTTGTGCAGAAGTCTAACTGTGCCAGTTTTATGTTTGGAGTATAAATTACACAGCATAGTGCTATAACTGTGCTGTCCCATCCTATTCAACAAACAGACAATTCTGTTTGAACATGGTTGCTTCTAACTGTATCTGACAAGCAAGCATTTATAGCTTGGGAGGAGGTAATGTAGCAAGTGTGGACTAGTTTCTAATGGTTTTTGTCAGTGAAACCTCTTGATCACACTTATAATGAAACTCCGCTTTTGATTTAAGTCTTTAAAGTTATGTACATGTGCTTATTAAATGTTGGTCTATCAGAGCACTTAAAAAATTGAAATAAATACATAAAAATAAATTATAATGGACCCCCAGCTGTGCACAGCATAAGTAGGCTCTGCTGTGCTATTATTATTTTGTATTAAATAAGCAAAGTAACACCTTATTAGCTGATATTGAATGTTGATGCCAAGCAAGATAGAGAGGCAGATCCAATATTGAATGAGAGAAAGAAGCTGAATAGGGCAGAAGAACTAGTCATATTATTTGCACACTTTTTTCTCCAAATGAAGAATTAGCATTTAGTTCAACAAAATATCAAAACAGTGTGTTCTAAGCTTGCTGTGTTTAGTATACAGTACATATTTGTTCAATTTGTCTATTCAGAGTGCATATGCTTTTCTCAGTTGTTAATTACATTGTTAATATATCCCAGATTCCCTAATTTCCACTTTGATTACATAAGAAGTAATTTACACTAACACTGTGTAATTGCAGCTATTATCTTGACACACACTAGGAAAAAGGAGTTTTTATTCCCTTCAACTGTAACATAGTGGTATTTACTCTGCATCCGAGAGCACTATTTCAAATGATTCCAAATACCACTAGGAGATCATTTATCAAACTTAATTTCTTACTTACTGATAGTCAAAAGTAAGCTTAAATATGTGATAATTCCTTGTGATCATCCTTGTGATCATGTGAATGTCTGAATTTCTCTATGCAGGTCTAAAGATTGTAGGATTTCTGATCAGTTGAACTGTGAGATGCTGGATGTAATACGTAGATGAAAGGTCACTCTTGACCACCAGTGCCTTTTCAAACTGTAAGTGGTTTCTGCAGCAGGTCCAAGGACTTGAGAGAGCATTTTCAAAGAAAAAGAACAGGAGTACTTGTGGCACCTTAGAGACTAACAAATTTATTTGAGCATAAGCTTTCGTGGGCTACAGCCCACTTCATCGGATGCATAGAATGAAACATACAGTAAGAGGATATTTATACATACAGAGAACATGAAAAGGTAGAAGTACCCATACCAACTGTAAGAGGCTAATTAATTAAGAGAAGCTATTATCAGCAGGGGAGAAAAATTTTTGAAGTGATAATCAAGATGGCCCATTTTGGACAGTTGACACCAAGATGTGAGGATACTTTAACATGGGGAAATAGATTCAATTAGTGTAATGACCGAGCCATTCTCTGTTCAAACCTAAGTTAATGGTATCTAGTTTGCACATTAATTCAAGTTCAGCAGCTTCTCATTGGAATCTGTTTTTGAAGCTTTTCTGTTGCAAAATTGCTACCTTAACGTCTGTCAGTGTGTGATTAGAGAGGTTGAAGAGTTCTCCTACTGGTTTTTGAATGTTATGATTCCTGATGTCAGATTTGTGTCTGTTTATTCTTTTGCATAGAGACTGTCCAGTTTGGCCAATATACATGGCAGAGGGGCATTGCTGGCATATGATGACATATATCAAAACATTGGTAGATGTGCAGGTGAACGAGCCCTTGATGACATGGCTGATGTGATTAGGTCCTATGATGGTGTCGCTTGAATAGATATGTGGACAGAGTTGGCAGCGGGGTTTGTTTAGTGTTTTTGTTGTATGGTGTGTGGTTGCTGGTGAGTATTTGCTTCAGGTTGGGGGGCTGTCTGTAAGTGAGGACAGGTCTGTCTCCCAAGATCTGTGAGAGTGAGGAATCATCTTTCAGGATAGGTTGTAGATCTTTGATGATGCACTGGAGAGGTTTTAGTTGGAGGTTGAAGGTGATGGCTAGTGGCGTTCTGTTATTTTCTTTGTTGGGCCTGTCCTGTAGTAGGTGACTTCTGGGTACTCTTCTGGCTCTGTCAATCTGTTTTTTCATTTCAGCAGGTGGGTATTGTAGTTTTAAGAATGCTTGATAGAGAGCTTGTAGGTGTTTGTCTCTGTCTGAGGGATTGGAACAAATGCGGTTGTATCTTAGAGCTTGGCTGTAGACAATCGATCGTGTGTCCTGGATAGAAGTTGGAGGCATGTAGGTAAGTATAGCGGTCAGTAGGTTTCCGGTATAGGGTGGTGTTTATGTGCCAATCGCTTATTAGCACTGTAGTGTCTAGGAAATGGACCGCTTGTGTGAACTGGTCTAGGCTGAGGTTTATGGTGGGATGGAAATTATTGAAATCATGGTGGAGTTCCTCAAGGACTTCTTTTCCATGGGTCCAGATGATGAAGATGTCATCAATGTAGCGCAAGTAGAGTAGGAGCGTTAGGGAACGAGAGCTAAGGAAGCATTGTTCTAAGTCAGCCATAAAAATGTTGGCATACTGTGGGGCCATGTGGGTACCCATAGCAGTGCAACTGACTTGAAGGTATATATTGTCCCCAAATGTGAAATAGTTGTGGGTGAGGACAAAATCACAAAGTTCAGCCACCAGGTTTGCCGTGGCATTATCGGGGATACTGTTCCTGATAGCTTGTAGTCCATCTTTGTGTGGAATGTTGGTGTAGAAGGCTTCTACATCCATAGTGGCCAGGATGGTGTTTTCTGGAAGATCACCAATGGATTGTAGTTTCCTCAGGAAGTCAGTGGTGTCTCGAAGATAGCTGGGAGTGCTGGTAGCGTAGAGCCTGAGCAGAGAGTCCACATAGCCAGACAATCCTGCTGTTAGGTGCCAATGCCTGAGATGATGGGGCATCCAGGATTTCCAGGTTTATGGATCTTGGGTAGCAAATAGAATACCCTGGTCGGGGTTCTGTACAGATGTGTCTGTACAGATCTGTTCCTGTGCATGTGTCTGTACAGATCTGTTCCTGTGCTGTACAGGGAGTTTCTGGAGCAGATGGTGTAATTTCTAATGGTAATCCTCAGTGGGATCAGAGGATAATGGCCTGTAGAATGTGGAGTTAGAGAGCTGCCTAGCAGCCTCTTGTTCATATTCCAACTTATTCATGATGACAACAGCACCTCCTTTGTCAGCCTTTTTGATTATGATGTCAGAGTTGTTCTTGAGGCTGTTGATGGCGTTGTGTTCAGCACGACTGAGGTTATGGGGCAAGTGATGCTGCTTTTCCAAAATTTCAGCCCGTGCACGTCGACGGAAGCAATCTATGTAGAAGTCCAGTCTGTGGTTTCGACCTTCAGGAGGAGTTCCACGCAGAATCCTTTTTTTTGTAGTGTTGGTAGGAAGGATTCTGTGGGTTAGTATGTTGTTCAGAGGTGTGTTGGAAATATTCTCTGAGTCGGAGACGTTGAAAGTAGGATTCTAGGTCACCGCAGAACTGTGTCATGTTCGTGGGCCTGGAGGGACAAAAGGAGAGGCCCCGAGATAGGACAGACTCTTCTGCCGGGTTAAGAGTGTAGCTGGAAAGATTAACAATATTGTCGGGTGGGTTAAGGGAACTACTGTTGTGGCTCCTTGTGGCATGTAGCGGTTTAGATAGTTTAGTGTCCTTTTTCTTTTGTAGAGAAACAAAGTTTGTGTTGTAAATGGCTTGTCTAGTTTTTGTAAAGTCAATCCATGAGGTAGTTTGTGTGGAAGTACATGATGCCTTGCTCTGTTTGTGTGGGCTCTGGGTGTGTTCTCTTGGCTCTCCCCAACTTCATCCTTTGTGGTACAACTTCAGTTGCAGCCCAGGCCAGTGATTCCAGAATGAATAGCTGTGCTGCTCATCCCAAGTGGGAGAAAGAAGAGATTTTTTAGCACTTATGCAGCCAGAAAAACCCTTCCTTTCATGCTGGAGGCTGAATAACCTTATGTTCTCCCCAGTATTTGGCATACCAAAGCTTTGGAAACCAAGTGGCTTTGGGAACTTCAGTACATATAATAGCAGTGCAACATTAGCACTTTGCTCCACTACCAATTCCCCATGTATTGTACTAGCAGCTTTATAGGCTATTATATGTTTCCATTGCTGCACTCTACTGGGTAGAATGGTAGAACTAGTCATGTATATGTAATCAAATGGATGACCTATAGAGCTCTGGTGCATTTCTAAGTAGCTAGCCTATAACCCAGATATTACGCTAAATATCTGGCCTATTGAACCCTGATACCATCCTGAATGCCTTATCATAGCGCTACAATTGACAGAGATCCTCCAATAGCTTATGTGAAGAGGCTGTCTTTCTGGAACAGAAGACGCTGAGCGCAATCCCTATTGATGACCATAAAGTACATGTGGCCACACTGTATAATGATTGCAGTGCAGTCAGTAAACACGCATTGCATAAGGTTGGATGCAGCTGCCAGCCCTGTTCCAGAGGGTAAGCTAGGGAAATGTGTTCTATTTTGATAATTTAAACTTTAACAGCAGAGGCAGATGCTGTTCTGTCTTTAGTGTAAAGGGAGAGGTTTTGGTGACAATCAATAACCAGGAAGGGAGAGGATGCCCTGGGGCAGGAACAGAGGCTGAAACAGTTGCAAATCTTCCCTAAATTAATGACTTTAAATGAACTATAGATTTCTTCAAGGCAGGAATGGTCAGATAGGATGTGTTTGTATGTGCCTAGCACAATGGGGCCCTGGGTTTGATTGGGACTCTAGGCGCTACTGTAGTACAAAAGACATAATAATAACTGGTAGCAGGTAACATAACTGTTAACCATTATCCAATACAGGTGTTTACAGGTAAAGATTATAATAATTATTTTTGTAAACACACATTTCTTTGCAACATTTTAGAGAGAGAATCATGAACAGGGAAGATGGAATAGGCCACTAAGCTGATGCTGGGGAACTTGGGTCTGATCCAAAATCCATCGACTTTGAAGTCATTGACTTCAATGGGCTTTGGTTCAAGCCCTTTGTGTACTGATGCTATTCCTTGGAAAAACCTTGCCGCCCCATTTAAGATCACATTAACACTGTGCACCCCAGAGACATTAGAAACAAAACATAATGCAGCTATTTGTAGTGTGTTTAACTATTATTCAGATTTCTTTGGTAATTCTAGCATAATACATTGAATAAATAAAGCTGTACTGATGCACCAAATTACATCATCTTTAGTGCTCACAGTGACAAATTTCTGCAGCAGCCTGGACTGGGAGTGAGTATTTGGGTGTTTTTCTTGCCAACATAGGCTAATTATTAGCCATTCCATTTTGCCACCCTAGATGTTAATTCCTAAAAATACCATAGCAGGAGAAAACGGAATGCATATTCACAGAACAGAACAAGGTACAATATCTGGCTAGATGGCTATATTTGGTTCATGTTTCCAGGTGGCAAGTTAGTGAGCAATTAAATGAATCACCTGCTCTTCTTTACATGTGTTTGTTATCCAGAGTATTATTTTGTACAGTACCAATTCATTTTCCTGCATAATGTAGCTATTTTGGTTTCCACCAAGCATGTTGATTTTTAAGCTGCACCATCTGGTTCTCTTCTCATCTGCATTTAACCTGTACCTCCGGCTTGCTTCTGCTCTGGCTCATCAATATAACTGCTCTTGAAAGTCCTAGCTTTAGTACATGAATCAGTCTTCAGAATAGACTTGAAACCATATGTTCCATAAGCATTTGGGAAACTTTAGTAGGAAGGGTTGTTTTAAGTGTTTTACTGAATAATTGAGGGAACTTGCAAAAGTGTTGATTTGTATTTGAAATGGAAACTCCAGACATTTATGAAATTTTAACTAGGATTATCTTTTTATTATGGGATGGCTCAGGGATTGGAATAGGATAGGAACCCTTACACCTCATATTGGCCAGTTTAAATTCAGTCCAGGTCAGTAACAACCTAAAATCATTGCCATCTGAGGGACAAAAACTAGGTAGTCTGAGTGAAACAAGTTGGTCTTCTTGATCCCTTATGTAGTGGAGAAGCCTCAACATTAGAGGAGCCACCATTACAATTGGCATGAGTTGGCATCCTCTTTTGAGAGTCTCAGAGAGTGTGTTTATTGAATGAGTGTGGAGACTAAATTGAAGGTGGTGGAGCCTCCAAGTCAGAGGTGAAACAAAGTGGTAGGGTAGTGTGGCAGTTTCGGACCTGTTGATAAAGGTAGGATATTGTCTCCAAAGCTATCTGTCTGGCACTTTTATCAGCAGCAAATTGCCAAGCAAGAGAAATGTGAAGAGGAAGAATGATGCTTTTAGAGACACTGTAGTCTCACTAGATACGGCACTGGACCTATTACTGGCTCCACCACTGACTGCTGCATGGTCGTAGGCAGGTCACTTTACTTCTGTGTGCCTCTTTTTCCCCTTTCAACCTTTGTCTTTCAAGTCTGTGCTGGAAGTTGTTTGGGGCAGGGACTGTCTCTTACTATGTGTTTGTACAACTCCTAGCACAATGGAGCTCTGTTTGCAGTTCAGGCCTCCAGGTACTATTGTATAGTAATAATAGCAACAATTTTGTGCTTGTGGCATAAGAGCAGGTGCCAGAATATTAGGTTCTTGCACAGACCTTGGCCTAGTCTTCACTTACCGGCTGGTCCGGCGGCACGCCATCGATGTTCTGGGATCGATCCCGGAAGTGCTCACAGTCGGCGCCGGTACTCCAGCTCGCCGAGAGGAGTACGCGGCGTCGACGGGGGGAGACTTCCGGCCGCGTCTGGACCGCGGTAAGTTCGGACTAAGGTACTTCGAATTCAGCTACGTTATTAACGTAGCTGAATTTGCGTACCTTAGTCCGAAGTCCGGACTAAGTGGGGACCAGGCCCTTGTGACTTTGTTTCTGTGTGACCTTGGACACATCAGTTTCTCTGTGCCTCGGTTTCCTATGAAGATGTGGATAACAATTCCCTCCTTATGGGGCTTTGGGAGACTAAATCAATTCATGTTTGTAGAACACAGTGGACTTCTCTGATGGACAATGCTATAACAGTGTAACGTACTGAAATTATTCCCCATTTTATCACTGTTTTTCTTACAAATGTGCCTGAATATGCCTACAATTTGATTTATACATTCTTCCATTTCTCATTCCCTTACTTCAAGCTTTTTCCAAAGTTTTCTTTCCACGTTGAAAGACTTTGTACTGACATTTTCTTTTCTGTTGCTTTTTGTTGCATGTTGCTAATGTTCCTTTTAAGGCTGTCACACTGGGGATGAAATGTCATCATTAAATTAATATGCAGTTTTACTATACAGGTCTGCATTTAGATTGAAGCAAAATATGTGTAAATTGCTTTGGCTTTACCCTGCATTCCCTCTCATTATATGTAATAGCTTGATGGTTTTATTTCTACATAGTAATTATTTTAATGTTAATGCCTCTTTGTTCATACAGTATTCATATTTCACTTTTTTCTTCTCCACTGAAAATTATTGTGATGATTGCAGATAAGGCAAAATATTCTAGTGCTGTCATTTCCTATGACTAATTTTGGTGGTGTCTTCACTATTGCTTTATGGATCTTGGCTCATTACCAGAGGCTGAATTTTGATTTCTCTAATAATATATGCTAAAAAGTAGTTGACTAACACACACGCACGATTGCAGTATCAATTCACATTCGCTTTAAATAAAAAAGAATACACTGTTCTTGTGTGTTGCAGTCTGCCTACCCAGAGCCTTGTGTATGAGGTTTGTTCAGAATTCTAAGGGAGCTTGAATCAGAACAGTGTATGTCTAGCTCACCAGTGGGTCATATGAAGAGCATGCTCAAAGACTTAACATGTTGCCTTTTTTTTTTATAGCATTTTGCATTCAAGGAGCTCAGGGTGTTTTATAAACATCACAACACTCTGTCGGGTAGGGTCAATAATATAGTCCTCCATATTAGAAGTGGGGAAACTCAAACACAGATAGGTTGTTGACTTGCCCTAGTTTGTAGAAACAAAGTGAGGAACAGGATATAGACATTTTGACTCCCAGTTCTGTGATCTCATCACTAGATCATGTTTCCACTGTGAGCTGCTAGTGGTTGTTCTACTGTCTCAGGATCTGCAGGACACACTGTGCTCTGACCATGCCCTTTCTATTTCCTCCTGCTGCTGGCATGGCTTTAGAGTGCCCACTATTCTGGCATGGGGAAGGGCTGGAGTGGGTAACATACTGTCTGCTTTGTTGCCTTTACACCTAAGGATTCTCTTACATGAGGGGAATTTCCTGCTGCTCTGTTAAAGCAGTTTTCAGAGTCATATTTGTTAAGAAGTTATGTTTGGAAAGCTGGATATTCTGGGCAAATAATGTACCACCCTAAATTGCATAGCAATGAATATGGATTGCCTTATTTATATGAACTCATCATTATCAAATCCTTCAGTCTCTTGCTCTTCCCCTCTGTCACATCCATCATTTCCACTCTGGAGTTGTCCCTTATTCTCCTCCACCAATACGGCTCTTCCTCCTATCTCTGATTTCCCACATCCCCACCTTTAAGTTTCCTCCCATCCCGATTGCCCTTTGTCTGGATTCCTTCACTCCCATTCCTTCCTCTAGCTCTAGCTCCCCACAGACCCACCAAATGAGCCCCCTCTTTCTCCCTTAAGCATGCTTACAACATGCTCACCACCATAGAGATATGGCTAGAGCAGCGGTTATCAAACCGCAGGCCGCATGAGCTGTGTGCTAAAGGCCGCTGGGGGAGGGGGGTTTTCCGGGTTCCCGGCTGCCTGGATTAGCGGGGTTGGGGTCACTGGCTTGCCCCGTGGAGTCTGGGGCTGCTGGCTGTCCCCGTGGGGTCAGTGTCGGGGCTGCCAGCCGGCCCTGCAGGGTCGGGGTCTGGGGTCCCTGCTGCCCGGCTCCCTGCCCAGCGCTCCACTCTTGTGGAGGGGTCTCTGGGCAGGAGGTGCTGGGCATAGGAGTCTGGAGGGGGTGCTGTGGTTCGCAACCTGTGGCCCAGGTAACACATTGTGGGCCACCTCTGCGGCCCACAATGATAAATAGGTTGAGAACCACTGGGCTAGAGCAATGCCCCACATCACACTGCTCAGGTTGGGGCTTGCACTCTAGGCAGGTTTTCTGTGGTTAGAGTCCTTGCATTGTGTGATCTCTATGATGAGCGGAAACTAATTATAGAGGCTCAGGCCCTATATTGCCTCCTCCATAGCTCTGTAGCTCCCCATCACCTAAAATCATTACACTGAGATTGGATTGTGATGCTGGCAGACCAGTTGCCATCTCATGCCAAGGCCCCTAGGCCTCACCTGAACATTGACAAATGCACTGGAAACCAGTCTGGCTCACCTGTGTGTTAGTATTGTTAAAATAGGTACTAGGTTTACAAAAATGTGGTTAGTGTTTATGAAATGCTTGTAAGTTACTGCATGCATTAAGCTCACTTATAATATCTGTATCTTATGTTATAAGGTAATATTTAAGTATTTGCTCTGAAATGGTAAACCACCACAGTCGGGAGAGAAGCATTACCAAGTGTGAAATTTATTTGCCACAGCAAAGGTTATTTTCTGCCCAACAGAAGAAGGCCCATAGATACCGGACAAACCGCTGTGGAACATCAGAGGACAAAAGACTTTGTTGATTGCTCCCCCACAGCCATGAAGAAGAGATGTGCATGGGGATTCGTCCCATTAGCTTGAACTCTGGGGGAAGGGAATAAAAATCCCTGACAGGAATAAACTGCATCTCTAAACTGCTTGGATTTGGGGAGGGCAAGATTTCTAAGCATAGGCGAGGGATCCCCAGCTACTTAGCCTAGGTTAGCCAGAGAGGACATATAGATCTTGCATATTACAGCAGCTTCTGTTACCTTTTTGAACTTAAGACTGTAATTCATTTGTGTGTATATGTTTACCTGCTTTAACCTTGTAAATAACTTTCTTATTTATTTTTCTTAGTTAATAAATCTTTATTTGGTTTATTATAGGATTGGCTACAAGTGTTGTCTTTGGCGTAGGATCTAAGGTGCAAGTGACCTGGGGTAAATGACTGGTCCTTTGGGACTGGAAGCAATCACAATATTGTTGTGATTTTTTTGGTGTAAGGGACCATCTATCACAAAGGCAAATATGCCTGGGTGGCAAGATAGAGTGGAGTATCCAAGGGGACTTTCTGTGATTCCATGTTAAGGCTTTTAACTAGTGTTTGAGGAGTTCACATTTGATATTTGGTTGGTGAAATCTAAATGTAGAACTCACAACCTCTGCCGTGAGGGTGGTATTCACACTCCTGAGCTACTCCAGTCAGCTTGGCATGAATGTATTTCTAAAAGAGATGATGTAGTTCAACCGGCTCGATACAGGTGAAATTTTTTGGCTTGTGTTATGCAGTATGTCAAACAGATTGTCACAATAGTCCCTTCTGGCCTTAAAATCTATGAGCTTATAAGGGAGCACTAAAAATTTGGGGAAACTTAACAGGTGGGCACAATGCAAAGGGAACAAGAGGCCAAAGGTCTGACCCTAAATGTCTACTGGGCACACTGCTTTTTTTAATATTCACTTCCAGAATTCCTGAGATCACAGTGGGGTGTTTGGTCTTGGTCATAGCAAACACTGGGGTATTTATAGGTAGATATAAATAGCGGATAAGAAAAAAATTACAATTCTTAAAGTAGAACATAACATTCACTTCTATTTTACATTATCTTGAAAACTATTTTTAAAACTTTATGTATTATTTGCACGTTTGGCAGATTTATTGGCTTTAATTCTTTGTAGAATCAGGATGATTTCCTGCATCCTGTTTAAGTATTTGGAAAATAAATTTGCATCAATGCTATTTTTGATCCATCCAGTTAAAATAACTCTGTAGCAATGGAACGTTACAAAAAACAAAATGATGATTACTGATTCTTTGATCTAGCAATGAAATGCAGTTTTACAAAGAGCAAATTTGGAGCCCTGAGCAGTTCTGCTGTAAGTTTGCCAGTTAAGGGATTCTTATTAGTAAAAGCTAAAATTATAATTTGTTGGGTGACTCAAAAAGCAAAAGTAACCCAGCCAGTGCCAATGAACATGTTGGCCAGTTTAAAAGGTTTTTAAAATACAGTAATGATCCTTTACCACACTTTCCATTTTTTTCTTAATAATTAGAATGCAATCCATTTTCCTTGTTTAAATCTCTAGTGTTTCGGTTTCTTCCAAGGCTTCTTTAGATTGATTCCTGCTGTAACTTCTACTGGATAAACAATGAGGAGTCCTTGTGGCACCTTAGAGACTAACAAATTTATTTGGGCATAAACTTGTGTATCTAAGTGTTTCTTTTTCATCAGATGCATGAAGTGGAAAATACAGTAAGCAGGTATAAATATACAGCACATGAAAAGATGGGAGTTGCCTTACCAAGTGGGGGATCAGTGCTAATGAGGCCGATTCAATTAGGGTGGATGGCCCATTCCCAACAGTTGACAAGAAGGGGTGAATATCAACAGAGGGAAAATTTATTTTTTGTAGTAACCCTGCCACTCCCAGTCTTTATTCAGGCCTAATTTGATGGCGTCAAGTTTGCAAATTAATTCCAGTTCTGCAGTTTCTCACTGAAGTCTGCTTTTGAAGTTTTTTTTTGTTCGTTGTTGTTGTTGTTGTTGAAGAATGGCTACTTTTTAGTCTGTTATTAAGTGTCCAGGGAGACTGAAGTGCTCTCCTACTGGTTTTTGAATGTTACAGTTCTTGATGTCTGATCTGTGTCCATTTATTCTTTTGTGTAGAGACTGTCCAGTTTGGCTACTGTACATGGCTGGCACATGATGGTATATATTACATTGTTAGATGTGAATGGGCCACATCCACCATGACTGAATTGGCCTCGTTAGCACTACAAAAAGTAATTTTCCTTCTGTTGATATTCACTCCTTCTTGTCAATTGTTGGGAATGGGCCATCCACTCTAATTGAATTGGCCTCATTAGCACTGACCCCCCACTTGGTAAGGCAACTCTCATCTTTTCATGTGCTGTATATGTATTTTCCACTCCATGCATCTGATGAAGTGGGTTATAGCCCATGAAAGCTTATGCCCAAATAAATTTGTTAGTCTCTAAGGTGCCACAAGGACTCCTTGTTGTTTTTACTGATACAGACTAACATGGCTACCCCTCTGAAACCTTCCACTGGATATTATATGTAATTCTGCCCATTGGTCTTGTGGTAGCACAAAGTGGCACATGTATTGGATTGAAGTTCGGAACTATAGTGGTCCCTTGATCCCAGACAGGCCAGGGCTGGAAGGACTTTGCAATAGGGACTAAGCCAGAATTTCCAGAAGGGTTGGAGTTCAGCTCTCATTTAGGCACCAAAATAAGTGACTGGATTTTCAGAAGAGCTTTTTGGAAAATCTAGCCACAAGTTTCACAATGCAGAGAATCATATAAATCATAGAAATAGGTCATTTCCAGCTCCTATTAGAACATCTAGATCATGCCCATGCCTATGGAAGAGATTCTAACAATGTTCTAACTGAAAAAAAATCTTCATTTTGCAGAGGAAGCAGGTTGTGGTCATAGTCTGCTCCCTTTCCTTTAGCCTGCCACCCATTAGAACTGCAAAGCTTCAGCCCCAGGGACCTTCATCAGAGGGGCTTCTGTGGTGTCGGGGGAAGCATGTTATAGAGGGATGGTTCCCTCATGCACATTTTTTGACCTGTTTTGCTGCCCTTTGCAGTGTATAGCAGAGGGAAGGATGTGTCTAAGTGTTTCTCCTTCACTTTGAATATCTGCTTATCAGATTATTTTCACCCAGATGGATAACTGTTTTCTAAGATGAATCCCATTTTGTTGCCTCATGCCCATATTTCTCACCTCTCAAAATTCCTAAGTATTATTTCTGTTATTTTAAGGCCTCTGTTTAATAGTATATATACTTTTCATTAATGTGCTGCTCACTCCACTGGTCACTAATAATAATATTCAGTAAGATGGGACCTAATACTGATACCAGCTAGAAACCTCTCCTAAATGAAATACATCATCATCATCTATAATTTTCTCCTTATTTAGGCCCTTTAGGTTGTTTCCAGTCCATGAGACAGAATCAAGTCAGTTTGGCTTAATGCTGATAATAAAATTTTTAATTTCCAAATATACTTTATAACATTCCTTCATCTATCAGTTTTGTAATTTTATTAAAAAAGCTATCAATTTTTGTTCTTTATAAATCTGTGCTACTTTTGCTCATGGTTCTGTTATCTTCTAGCCATTTAGTGATTTTACTTTTCTTTTCATATTTGCTCCATTGTTTTACTAGGAACTGAAATTGCCAGTCTATAGTTGCCAGGGTAACTCTTCTTTCCTTTTTTGAAGATTGAGTCTATATTTGCTTTTTTCAGTCCTCTGGTATTTTCCCAATTCTCGACTTTCCAAGAATAGGTATTGGTGAGTTAGCTAATACAGAAGCCATGTTGATTGCAGGTATTCTGAGGAAAACCAGATCTGGATGTCTTCCTCTGTGTTAATAATAATAATAATAATAATAATAATAATGTCTATTTTTTATACAGCACTTTCCATCATTAGATCTCAAAGCACTTCACAATCTTCTTAATGTTCTTCTCACAACACCCCGGTGAGATAGTAAAGTATTTCCCCCCAATTTAATGAATGGGGCACGGAGAGGCTAAGTGACTTGCCCAAGGTCTCACAAGAAGGCCATGGCAGAGCAGGGAACTGAACCCATGCCAATGCCCTAACTACTAGATGGTCACTGTAATATGAGACCTTAAGAGCAGTTGGGTAGAGTAAAAAGGAGTATATAAGGAGATTGATAGTGCTTGAAGATGGATAACGCCACAGAGGGGACTGTAGCTTTATTCATATTCCAAGTCTTCTTTGTAAGAAGTTATGTTCAGCTGCCTGGGCCTGGTCTTTATGGTGGTAATTTCAGAATTTGTTTCCTTGTAATTGGCTAGAGCTGCATTCTCCTAATTCAGAAATGCAGCTAATGCTATCATTTCATTTGTGTCCTGTACATATGGGTGTTCAAATGTAGCTAGTGAGTTTGGGTGTCTCAGTTTTTGTTATTTAATCTGAGACTAAAGGGGCCTGATTTTCAGAGGGCAAGTGCTCAGCACTGTCTGAAAACCAAGCCTCTTTAAGTTGCTTCCCAAAAACTAAAGCACCCCAAAATCATTAGTCACGTTTGAAAATTTTGGCTAAGATAAATAAATGTGATAAAACATCAGTATAAGGTTTCCGGAGGCCAGACTCCTGCTTCCCAAAGCAACTCTCTGTAGACTGATAGTACCTACTTCTACCAATAGGGAAGAGAGAACATGTCAATTACACAAAAATAATAATAAAAGGGGCTTGATCCTGCCAGCTGCTGAACACCTCGTACAAAGTACTGTGTATCCTCCACTCCACCTGATTTCAATGGAAATCATGATTACTAGCATTTCTCTGGGCTGCCCTTTTAACTGCTTGTCTCATTTAAATCAATGGAGTGCCAGGAAGAATCATAGGAATTAGATAGATAGAAAATTCTTATTAGTTCATTTTGTCCATATCTCTTCCAATGCAGGATTGTTCACAATAGTGAATTGTTGTAGCTGGTAAGTTTTGTAGCAGTTATATTGCTATATTTTAAAAGGCTGTAGTGATGTAAAATAAGACACAGCAGCTCTCACTGTACACTGGGTTACCATAGGTTAGGCTTTCTTATGAGTTGTAATATATTCTGACCAGGGCTGGCTCCAGGGCTTTTACCGCCCCAACCGGCGCAAAAAAAAAAAAAAAAAAAAAAAGCCGCGATCGTGATCTGCGGCGGCAATTCGGCGGGAGGTCTTTGGCTCTGAGCGGGAGTGAGGGACCGTCCGCCGAATTGCCGCCGAATAGTTGGACCTGCCACCCCTGTCCGGAGTGGCCGCCCCAAGCACCTGCTTGGCAAGCTGGTGCCTGGAGCCAGCCCTGATTCTGAAACACACGTCAAATCGTATTAGAGATTTATAGGAATCCTTTTATTTTTAAATGATTAAAAATCATTGAAAGTACCCAGCAAAACAAGAAAGGACCAGTCCACCTACCATCCAGCTACTATGTTCCTTGCTACCCATATTAATTGCACCATGGCCTGGCACCTCTGTGATTAAGTTGCATTCTTTAAAGATCCTGCTAAGTCAGTTTGACCATCCTCATTCATTTCCTGTCTTCCTTCACACACATAGATCAACTTGACATCATCTCAATGGCTGAAACAACAATGATGCCTGAGGAAATTGAATTGGAGATGGCAAAGATCCAGAGGCTTCGGGAAGTCTTAGTCAGAAGAGAATCAGAGCTCAGGTTTATGTAAGTACCAACTCTTCTGGGAAAATGCTAAGCAAAACTAATCAACATAGGAGTTTAGGTTTTTTTTTTATTCATTTGACACTTTATAAAAAGATGAAGAGTGCCCATTTTAGCTGAATGTTTGCAAAATGCCACTGGGAAATGATTTCTGTAGTTGCAAAGGAAGTTAAATTTTTTATCCAACATGTTTTACAGAATTTACAAAGAGGATCTATTGATTACAAAAGGAAACATTGGAGAAATGCTTCTGGCAGAGTATGTTTTCACACCAGAGCTCATATCCTATGTGGGCATGAAGAAACAACAACTAAATTCTACTCAAGTCTCATTGAAGTTAGTGGGATCTGCACATGAATACCCGAGGGAAGAATTTAGCACTACTCATATAGGGTCAGATCCTCTGCTGGTGTAAATTAGTGATTACATTGATTTATACCACTTGAGAATCTGGCCCTTTTCTCTTCCCACCTACGCACCCATTTTAAAGGATAAATATAGAGCCTGATCCTTTAACTCTTACTCATGGGAGTAGTCCCATTGGCTTCAATGCTCCCTTACTTTCCTCTTCGATTCACTTGTGTGAATAAAGCGGGGTTGGCCTCCTATTTTTTTACAACAAATCATGCAAACGTTTTTTTTATCCAGGTCTGGAAATTGCACTGTATTAGTGAATTTCAGACCAGAGCAAATGTACAGCCATAGCTTACATCCTTTTGAAATAATAGCTTTCTGACAGACTCTTTGTAATACTGACTGGAGTGATACTGCTAAAATAAACAAGAACAAGATTGGTTTTGTCACACCTGCTTCTAGGTAATCAAGTAAATACTTGGCTATCAGCTTCTATATAGATAGTCAGGTCAGGCAAAAGCGTTGCCAGAGACTCCTGTATTTCCCTTGAAATTTTCTATATCAAACAGTGCAAAGGGATTGAAATAAATTCTCCTAGTGAAAGTACAACAGTAGCTGTCTGTCTGTCATACTTTACTATATTCTTTCTCTTCACTTAGTCTATTTTTTCCTCATTTCCAGTCTCCCTTTTTCATTTCCCCAGTGCTCATGCTCATAGCTGTTCTCAACGCTCCTTTTCTCCTGTTAGGGGCAGAGTCAGCAGATTAACATGGAGGATTTGACAGTCAGACTGTTGAAAAGGGAACTTTGCCAAAACTGGCACCAACTACAGTGCTTTCCCAGTGTTATCCATAATCTGAATACACTCTGCTTAATACCCAGGAGCAGGCAGCAGCTGTCCACCTGCTGAAGTAGGACAGCTTCTCTGAGCACATACCATCTGTGCTGTTCTACATTGACTTTGGGATGCAATTCAAAATGTGGATGACGATTGATAACTTTTAAAGGCCTGAATGGTCTGGAATCTGGCTGTCTTGCAGGCTGCCCCTTGCTCTATTTCCCGCTACAGCAGATAAGAGCATCTAGAATACTCTTGCTATTGGTTCACGAGGTGAGACTCTGAGGCTGGCTGCAGTGACTTCTCTCCAACAAGGGCCTCCAGCATTGGAAATTGCTTCCCTTCACAGTCCCTAAGCACCCAAGACCAGTGAACTGCTGTGACTAAGACTAGTAGACATGCTGCAACATGTCTATTTGGTTTATTTCTTCTGATTTTTAAAATTCTTCTATTTTATTCCTGAAAAATGAGAGGAATATTGCCAATGTTTCCATAAGCCAGATTAGCAGGCATTCTTTACTGCCACTCATTATGGATAGCTCATGTAAGTTGTGGTGGGTTTTAATTTTATAACACAAACCCTGCTTCCCCTCAAGCTAATGATACAACTTCCGTTAACTTCAGTGGGTCCAGGGCTAAGCATTTTACAGCTGCTCAAGCCATACATGGTTTATAAATGAACCTATAAAAATAAAAGGTAGGTACTTTCATTTATGGATGAGTTTATTACTTTCAGTTCTTTCCTGAAGTAAAGGAATTGTAGATGTCCTGAGACTAGTGATCTGTAGATAGTTAAGGCATTTCAGTAGCGGCATTCTCTTGCCAGGACTTGGGCTCTTTTGAAAGATTTGTATAGTCCGCTATATGGGCTGAACACAGCAAAGGGCTGAATTGATTCGGCCAGACTTTGAACATGTGATAGCTGAGAAACTAGCTATGCCATATCTAGTGCTCAGTCCACTAAGTCTTCTCCGGCTTGGATGAGAACTCCAGTCTCTAATTAGTTCTGCTGCTGCTTTAGATTTCAGTTAATGGCATGATCAAAGCAAGCCAAAGAGTATATGGTGATGGAGCCCAGAGTGTGGAAGTGTGCGGGAGTAGGACAGAGTTTAGTAAGTGTGATTGCATTCCTTATAATTAACCAAGATGCTAAAAGACTTTCTGGTATTGGAATATTGGACCCTTTTTTGAATTCATACAATAGTGAAAACAAAATGATGCCCTTATTCCAGATCAACTAACTGATCTTGCCACAAGCAGACTAGTTATTTTTTTCCTGTTACTTTTTCCTTTAGGCATGACTTTCCTTCCCACTGCCACTCTGTGATGTTGCTCTTTTGTGTCCTGCAATGCCAGCCAAGGCAATGAAGTCTCACATTTACTATGTATTACTGCCTCTGCTTAAGAAAAAAGAAAATAAGTGGGGCTGGCTCAGATGCTGAATATGCCATAAACCATCAGCACAGTGGTGGTGCCGCTTCCCACCTTATAACTTTTAGCCCAGTGCTTAGTGCACTCACCTGGGCTCAATTTCCCCCTCTGCCAGAGGGTGAAAAAGGATTTGAACAGGGGTCTCCGGGGAGTGATTTAACCACTAAGATAGGGGATATTGTGATGTGTAGTGTTCTCCTCTCTTGTTTATTCTTGCCTAAGTTTGGATAAATAATTAAAGAGTCATTAGGCCAGAGAGAATCAGACTGAGAATAACTCTATAGCTTAGTGGTTAGGGCACACACCTGGAAGA
Source organism: Trachemys scripta elegans (assembly GCF_013100865.1). Classification (NCBI taxonomy): domain Eukaryota; kingdom Metazoa; phylum Chordata; order Testudines; family Emydidae; genus Trachemys; species Trachemys scripta. The sequence continues at coordinate 19,642,784 of NC_048307.1, read as the reverse complement.
CCCCAGCATCCAGTCTCCCTGCTCCAATGACTAATTATTTATACAAAGTGGAACAACTTCAACAGGCGAGACTGAGGGAGCCCAACATCAGAATATCCCAGAGCTCAGTGATTAGAGCACTTAGCTGACAGACCCCTGTTCAAATCCTTTCTCTCCCTTGCTGAACTGGGGTCTCCTACAACCCAGGTAAGTGTTCTAACTAGGAGGCTAAAAGTTATACGGTGGCATCTCCTCCTCCAGCCAGCTTTTGAGTGGGTCCTCATCCAGTACGTGGCCTCTGAGCGCACCTACCAAATTGGGTCCTGTATGCAAGTGAGATGGATGAATCCCTACCTTCCCCCACTTTGTGGATCACTCTGGCAGAAGACAGGTGTTCAGATGCATAGAGTGAGGCAGCAGAAATTTAGGTGTCAGGGAACTTTAATTGCAAAAACGTAGGCACTGAGTGTGTTTAGGGACCTATAGGGTTAGGCAGCAGCTGAGAGAGTTTTGTGGGTCGCAGTGGAGCCTAAAATTGTGACTTAGGTGCCTAAGTACCTTTGTGGATCTGTGCCATGATGCCTAAAGTTAGGCATCTAAATAATTGGCCTGATTTTCAGCCCTATAGCTCCGACTGAAGTCAATAAGAGTTGTGGGTCCTGAGTAGCTCTAAAAAAAAATTCAGACCACTTTCTGAGGTGTTTAAATAATGATTTAGGTGCCTAACTTCAGGCACTAAAGTTTTAAAGTGCAGGTTTAAGTGTTTTGCTCAAGGTCACAGAGGAAGTCAGTGTCGGAATGAGATTGAGGACTCAGAAATTCCTGTCCCCAAATCCTGTGCTCAGATCATTCCATTCTCCAAGAACCATTAAAGATAAGGGCAACCATGGACTGAATTTTAACCTTTGGGGCTTCCATCATTTACAAGTAGGATTTTCAAAAGCACTCACAATAAACCTAACTCTATAATATCTTTTCAAAGCCAATTGTAAAATTCCCATTTATTTCAAGGGACAAAGAGTGAGGTCATTGTTGAGTGGTTTTGAAAATCCCAACTATACTTTTACAACTGTGGTCTAAAACACTCATTTTCAGCAGTTTTGTTTTGTTTTGTTTTCATTTAACTACAGAATAGTATCCCCAGTTCTCTGAGAGGAATCTAGGGAGTTAGAACAACTTTATAAATTATATTTTATTATGATTTCAAAGTCCATAAAACTACAGATAGTAATCGAAAGAAAGAAAGTCATGAAATGTACTGCTAGGCATCTATTAAGTAACAAACAAAATGAAAATGTCACTGCAGAAAGTATATCTATTTAAACACTTTAGATTAATTTTTCTTCCTTTAATTCCAAATCTATAACAGGCCACTATTTTCTAAAAGAATTACTTTTGCCAGATACATCAATTTTACCATTATTGCATCACTGGCGTTAGAAAGGTCTCTCCATTTTATAACTTAGTCCCTGGTATTTAATTATTTAATTAAACTATCATTTACACAGATAGTTAAGTGTAATTAGACACATTTTGTAGTTTTGTTTTTAAAAAGCTGTCTTTGATACTTTTAGAATTTGATCCTGAGCTTTCAGAACCACTGACTCCTGAGAGAATCAGCAGCAAACACGTTTAATCATAGAACGTTGACTTGGCTCTTGGCAAGCTTATGGTCACTGGAGACAAAGCAAATTAAAAGAGGCTTTTCCATTTCAATATATAAAGCATCTAAAATAAAACCTATTCCCAGAAACCTGCTGCTCAGTCCCATCCCACTTCACCAAAGGTTGCAAAAATGGACAGTTCCCAGTGGAATAATGGGGCTGGAGCATTTGTCTGCATTGGTTTTCTGTTAAATGTTATCAAGTGTTGTTCCAGGAATTTCCCCATTGCCTGATGGTCTCTGCACACAAGCAGGGCAACAAATCTCAGGTGAAATGCATCTTTGCTCGTTGGGTAGGACTGGCTGAGATAGGAGTTTCATAGGGTATCACATAAGATTGTCAGGGGTTTAACCAACAGTTAGTTCCATATGTAGGGTTATAATTACACGTGTTCTTGAATCCATAGGACACTGAGGACATCACTTATGCTCCATGTCCTGTACTGCCATGGTACCTGCCTATCTGCATTACCTACCCTGGCCTAATCTAACTCCCACCAGGAGCTCTGCTTCCATCTCCATTCTCATTCCTTCCCTGAAGCACATGAACCATCCCCTCTTCCTCAGCCAACCCATCAAGCATCAAAACATCACAATGATTTTAGGGAAATGAGAGCTACAGGCTTCCTGCTTGCCATTCAGCACCACCAGCGCTGCTTCCCAGCTGTTCCATGCTGCCAGCTCTTCCTCATCCATGCCCTGTTCTTCCAATATGACCACATCCCCTAGTGCAGTGGTTCTCAAACTTGTGTACTGGTGACCCCTTTCATACAGCAAGTCTTTGAGTATGACACCCCACCCTTATAAATTAAAGATACTTTTTTTATATTTAACACTATTATAAATGCTGGCGGTGAAGCAGGATTTGGGGTGGAGGCTGACAGCTCACGACCCCTCACATAATAACCTCATGACCCCCTGTCTGAGAATCCCTGCCCTAGTGTGCCTGGGGATCTGATGGAAGGATTTTAGCCTAGCTTAATTACAGATCAGTTATTGTATCAAAAACCTACCCTTTGATGATGTATTTTAGGAGCTTTTATCTCACTGCTTTTTCTACTCATACTGGAGTGTGAATAAAAATAGAGGACCAGATCCCCAGTTGGTGTAAATCAGAGTAGCTCTGGCTCCACTGAAGTCAGTGGAGGGGTACAGATTTACAGCAGATGAGAACCTAACCCAGAGATTTCGAACTGAAATGATATGATGTTACTTTCCTTGGGAGGTTGTGCTCTAACAAGCTCAGCAAAGGGTTAGTGGAGCGATAATAAAATTCACTTATACTGGAGGCTTGAAATGGCTTAGCAATAATATGTGCATTGCCTTTGATAGTCACAACATTTACTGCAGCACATATTTTAGCCAATGAAATATGTGCTTCCATGAACAAAGGACATTTGGTGAAGAGAAATTCTCCAGGTTAACATAGTTTCTAATACAAAAATAACTAGCGAGGTCTGGCTGCTCAGCAGTCAATTAGCATTTCCCAACTCTCTTGTCTTCTGTGTATAAACCAGCAAGAAATTATCCACTGGTATGTGATTTGATGGATAATGTAATGTTCCTTCAGGCAGTTCCTTGTTTATGATCTATGTATCACGCATCTCCTACTTTTCTCTTCTCCCCTGCACACAGCATGAGGTGCAGTTGAAGACTGTCCTGCCTTTATTGTGGTTTAGAGACAGATCTGCTTGTCTGGGAAGTTAAGGTGTATGAGTCCAACTCTAGTTATTATAGTTGGTGCTGTACTGCACCATGCTGAAGATAATTAACTACTTCTAGATCCTTCTCTGCCTTGAACAAAATGACATGAATGGCTAATGAATCTTGTAGGAAAACCTTCACTAAGGATAAAATGAAATCTGTTGCTTCTGTGTCACTAGGCAAATGCCAGCATGTTACATTACAGCATTCAGATTGGTAACACTCCAGTATTTAAATAGGACCTTTACTGAACAGATCACCACCATCAGGAGCTTTGTAAAAGTCATCCCAATGGGGGAGGGGGGTCCTGAGGAGGACAGTACAGGCGGCTGATGAGATAAAAGCCATACACTTAAACGTCCTCATTTTTTAAGGCTAATTTTAAAGCACTTGATGATGGCAAGGGAATACAGAGACAGACCCTAAGACTGAGCTCAGAAATAAAGGAATGTAGTAATATCTGACTAAATATTCAGCACTACACTTTAACTTCCCTGAAGGAGTATATATGTATGTTCTATATTGGACATATATCCAAGTTGCAAAGTTCAGGTGAAGTCAGGTCTTTGGTTTTGGTTCAGACCCCTATACAGATATAGGGGCCCTATATCTTCAGAGGGCCCTATTTTTCTGCTTACCATGTTATGGTTATGTCTGAAGAACAAGTAGTTTCATAGTAAGAGCAACTTTTTTCAATCTTTTAATTTTTGACATTTTGATGAAATTTTGAAACAAAAAAAATGAGGACAATTTCAATGAAACTGAAGTAATTTCCTGCCCATTTTTTTGACCAGTCATAGAACTGGTTGAAATTTTTTGAATTTAAAAAAAAAAGGGGGGGGATTGGACAGGATGCCTCTGAGAACATTTGCTTTGTTTGTCTACCACCTCAGTGAATCTAGAACATCCTGAGGCATGGTGACAAACATCTGAAGACTGTCCTGATTTGGTGTGTAGATCAAGATGTCCAATGCTGCCTGCATCTCATTTTGAGAATAGCAAAGGGAGCTACATAATTGGTAGCTGCCATCAAACCCATGAGACCCAGTAAGATGATTACCTTCCAGGATGGGTAGTCTCAAATTTGCTAAACCACTTGCTCTATTTTTAGTAATCTGTCCTCTGAAAGAAAAGCTTTCCTTGCTTCTGAGTCCAGTATAGAACCTATAAAAGGAATTCTCTGATGTAGACAGATAGTTGACTTTTTTTTTTGACACTGAGATACAGACCCAGATCTGAAAAGATGGAGATTGTAAACATGATGTGGAGTGACACATCCTCACATGAAGTAGCTTTTAGCAACCAATCATCCAAATATGGGTAAACAAAACTACCCTGTTTTCTCAGATGTGTTGCTACTACAGAAAGGCAGTTTGAAAAGACTCTTTGTGCAGTTGACAGGCCAAACAGGTGCACCTTGTACTGGAAATGGTGCCCACCACCATGAAATGCAGATATTTTCAATACTGTGTGAGAGAGAGATATGAAAATAAATTTCCTTTAAATCAAGAATGGTGAACCAATCCACAGCTGAAAGCTGGGAAATTATGGAGGCTAGGGTTAGCATAGAAAACCAGAATTTCTAGATATACCTGTCCAATTTTCCTACATCTAAAATTGGACGAAGACTCCCATTTTTTTTCTGTGTCAGGCAGTACCTTGAAAAGAACTCACAGATGTTTGGGCACCTCCTTGACAGCTCCTATCTGGAGCAGCTTGTGTTCTTCTGTATAATATTGTAAGAAGGTTCCCTGAAAGGGGAAGGATAGGGAGAATTAAGAGGGGGCAGTTTTTCAAACTGACTGGCACAGCCCTTCTCTATAATTTCTAGTACCCATAAGTCCAAGGTTATCTGCCTTGTCCCCAAATAAAAGAAGAGATGGCTCCTGGCTGATTGGTCCATGACTCTTGATCCTCACATCAAATCTGGTGTTCACAGAAGATGAAGAAGAGGGAGAAGGTTTTTTCATCTTAGGTCTCCATCTGAAAGATGCTTTTTATGCTGGGTCTGGAATGAAGACGGAGATTGCTGATGCTGTTGCTGATGACTTTGATTTGAAGAAAAATAATTAGACAACTAAGGGTAATATTGCCCCTGGTATTGAAAAGAAGAAGTAGAAAGTCTCCTTCTGAGTGCGGGATAGATACCCATAGAACAAGCAATGGATCTAGTTTTCTTTAATTTTTCCAACAGTTCATCAATCTTATTGCTGCAAAGACCATCTCCTTTGAAGGGGAGATCTTCCTCCTTGACTCTAGTGTCCACAGTCAAGGAAGAGGAACGGAGCCAAGATTGCCTCCTCAAGGTAACTGAGAATGCCAATGCTCTGGCGGAAGAGTCTGAAGCATCAAATGATGGTCTGAGAACATGCTTTGCCATATGCTGTTGTTCTGTCAAAATAGCATTAGCCAGTCTTCTTTTATCCCCTGGCAAATCTTGGACAAATGAGCCATCCTTTCCCATAAGTGGAATTGATAACAGGCCATCATTGACTAGCCACTCCAATTCCTAGAGAAGAAGACAAGAAACTTTTCGGACAAGTGTATCAGTTTTTCTCTTCTCTCTCTCAGCAGGAGTAGAGTGAATTTGACCAGACCTAAACCTATATTGGCAGCAGCCACCATTAGTGAATTTGCACAGGCTGTGAATGAAAGTAAGAGAACCATTCATGTAGACTCTAGTACTGTTTGTTTTCTTGGAAATAGGTTGTCAGGTAGCAGGAATTGACCAAACAGTCTTCTTGACTGCAACATCCTATTCATGGAGGTAGCCACAAGAATGTCAAGTACTGGATGGGAGACTTCCTCCACAGCCACCAAAGGTAAGTTTAATGTGGCAACCATGCAATCAACAAGGTCATGCAGTTGCAAAGCATCCTCAAAACAGGAAGAAGCAAAAGTTACACCCACATGCTCGTCAGGTAACAAATGGAGATAAAAGTCAGTATCCATTTGTTCCTGGTCAAAAAGAGGAGGTGTCTCCTCATCCACCTCTTCAGAAAGTGTATCAGGTACAACCGACTGAGCTACAGATGGATCTGGAGGAACCGGATCTGAGGAGTGTTGAGCCACTGGATCCTTATTGGATAACACTACACCTCTGCGTATATAAAGGAGGATAATCCAAAAGTTGTTGTGATGGAACCCAACATGGCCATGAAGACCAGGGCTGACAGTTTCTTCAGTATGTGGGATCTGGAAATATACCTATAAGAGGAGAAGTAAAAGGATAAGGGAAGAATCAGATTTCTTGATTCTTCCTCTAACCTCCACCAAAGAATTCCTTGGATCTGTTATGGATCCACTGGAGACAGTGATGGAATCACAGAGTGAAGAGAAATAAAGGGTGAAAAATAGCTTTCTGGAGATCCCATAGGTGTCTCAGCACACTTGGAAGCAGTGAACAGTGGCTTTAAGACACCTTTCCACTTGCTCATTCCTGGACCAGAAATAAACCACAGGAAGTATAATCATGAAAAATCCAATGCTAACTCATTGACTAAATCTGAAAAGTATTTCTGTACAAAGAAACCAGCCTGCAGTTGAATATCTTCATTCTGAAGCTAGAAAAGGCAGCAATAATCCTTTACATACACATGAAGTTTATTTTAAATTTAAATAGCAGGACCAAGAAATTCAAATACTGGGTCCCAGCGAGCATCAGGAGAACTGTTACTATTACTGGAATGTGGGGAGGGAGTGCTCTATTAAAGTGTACAGATAAATGGAGAAAGGGACAGTTCCTTGGAGAGAGTCAAAATGAACAGGGCCCAATTCTCATGTATACGAAAGTAGTGATTTTCAAACTGTGGTCCGCAGACTGTCTAAGATTTCCAAAGAGGTCCACACCTCCATTCAAAAATTGTTATGGGTCTGCAAATAAAAAAAGGTTGAAAAGCACTCCACTAGTGCCTCTATAAACCAGGGATAGCTCAGTGGTTTGAGCATTGGCCTGCTAAACCCAGGGTTGTGAGTTCAATCCTTGAGGGGGCAATTTAGGGATTTGGGGCAAAAATCTGTCTGGGGATTGATCCTGCTTTGAGAAGCGGGTTGGACTAGATGACTTCCTGAGGTCCCTTCCAACCGTGATATTCTATGATTCTCTGGCAGTGTAACGAAGCCTTAGAATGGACACTTTAAGGCTTTATGCTGACAGAGCAGTGAAAAAGGCTTTAGTGTAAATGAGAGGCAGGCTGCCTTCCTAAACTGTGTCAAGAGATCTCAGGAACTGGTGCTGGTCCATGAACCGGTCATTGAGAACCACTGTTATAGAACATCAAGAAGCCTTCTAGACAGTAAAAATCTTGTCATGTCTTCCTTCATCTCTTTTACACTGTTCCATCACATCTACTTGTCTAGAATTTTAAATCTTTTAAATATTTCTGTTTGTTTTTTCTCTAAAACTCTCTCCGCTTCAACAAGCTGGAGATTTTAGGTGGGATTCTTTTGTGATCTGACCTATCTGCCCCTTTACATTTCTTTTTTTCTTTTCCCCTTTTTCTCCCCTGTATCCCAATCTCTCCTCTCCATTTCTACTAATCTTCTCTCTCTCTCCTCTCTGCCCTGGGACAAAAGTGCTGGACCTGGAGTCCTAATCACCCTTCAAATGTGGTTGGTCAGAGTTTTGCAGGGTGTCTGCATAAATTGGTGGCTGTCTTGCTTCAAATATAGATGAATGGAGATCCCTGAAAAACATACATTTAAATTATAGTGTTTCTTTAATTATATTAAGAAACATGTGCATTTTGGAATGTTATTATTTGTGTTTTTCAGCAAATAAGTATCTTTTTAAAAAATGTGCCGTGACTATGATAAATGGAGTAGGAGCCCAAGATAAATGTGTTATCAGCAAAGTATTTAAAGAATTGCAGACACTATGTTTATCTTGCAGGATGTTTGTATCCTAAAAAAAGGAACAACATAGAAGGCAGAAAGCTCATTATTTGTAGCGTGCAGGTGGGAAAATAATTATTAAGATGTTTGCACACTGAATTTGTGATATGGTTATTATGAACCTATGGAATAGGAAAGGGAGCATTGCCTAGTGACTAGACCAAAGGACTGGGAATCAGAAGCTCTGGATTCTATCCCTGACCCTGCCACTGACTTGTTTCATCTCTTTGGGACAAAACTTAAGCCAACATTTTAAAAATTGACCTTTAATTTTGGATGCTTCTGTTTTTGGGAACCCAACTGCAGACACCTTGGGATTCATCTTCAGAAGTATGGCAGACTTGCAGGTCCAGTCGAAGTCAATAGGAATACTCACAGATGTTTACAGGATTAGGAGCTTATAATATATGGTGCAGATACAATATTTGTGACAACAGAATCATCATCTTGCATAGTTGTTCTTCATATATGCCAAGATTCTCTCCAATAGCTTTAATATCCCTGTGTAATGGTATTTCAGGTATAGCACTGCTTCTGCTCACAAACACACAACAGATTTAAAAAAAATGTTTTTTAAAAAGGAAATAATTATAGGAAATAATTCTATTCAACTTCCAAGAGGGTAATTGATTGAGATAGTACATTGGTAAATTAGAAAAATCATAAAATGGAGTCATTATTCTGTTTTGTTTTTTCATTACTAAATGAAATCTAAATTAAGAACCATGACTGACAAAAAGATCATCTGCAGCTGCTGGTACAAAATGATTGTTTAAATATATGGAGGGGTGAAAACAAATGGTGTAAAGTGCATCCATTGTTTGCAACAAGATGAAGAGTAAGGAAGAATGATTATAATCAGTGTGCATAACAATTTTGGAAAGGAAATAGTGTTGACAGGCCAATGCAAAATAGCATAACTTCTTTTTCAGATGTGTTTAATTGGATTTTATCATTGGGTATAGCACTGACATAAATTAGTGGTTATCATTTGATGGATGATGCACTAATAGTTGGTTCCTTACAGGGTTAAAAAATGGTTTTCATCAGTCTATAGATGCAAAAAGAACAGGAGTACTTGTGGCACCTTAGAGACTAACAAATTTATTAGAGCATAAGCTTTCATGGGCTACAGCCCACTTCTTTGGATGCATAGAATGGAACATATATTGAGGAGATATATATGTTCCATTCTATGCATCCGAAGAAGTGGGCTGTAGCTCTCGAAAGCTTATGCTCACATAAATTTGTTAGCCTGTAAGGTGCCACAAGTACTCCTGTTCTTTTTGCGGATACAGACTAACACTGCTGCTACTCTAAAACCAGTCTATAGATGTTCAGCATTCGATTTTTCTTCTTCTTAAAAGAAAAACTGGTATTTCATAACTAAATGAAGGTTCAGTTGATAACTGGGACCCTGCACTCCTTCAATGGATGGATGATGCAACATGAATACTTTACAAATGCATTATGGGTGAGTTATCACTGAAAGAGCAGTCAGCCAATTCCAGACCCTTCACAAAAAGATATTTTTGTGATTTCATTCATCATTTTGTGACTGGGTCTGTCGGTTTTTGATATTATCCCAAACAACAGAGAATTTATCTGTTAATGGATGATAAATCCCATAACTGGCTTCTAAAGAAACCATCAACAGATAATTAAATGATTGAAGAGCTATTCATATAATAGTGAAGGCTGATTAACTTTTCATTGAAATGATATCCATTCTACCAGGAAAGAAAAGCCTGGTTCCTGGGATATTACTTTCTGTTTAAAGACAAAAGTATTAATTATCTAACAAAACTGATGGTCTGCCAAATTATTGATAAGAACTAAGGGTTCATCCAAAGTCCATTGAAATCAATGGAGCTTTGCCACTGACATCAGTGGGCGTAGGATCAGACCCATAGTCAATAGCAACAGGCTGGTGAATTTCCTAAGAAAGTAAGAAAGGACCCCAAACTAGCTTGTAATCCCTGTGCCAGATCCTCAGCTGCTGTAAATTGGCATAGCTCCATTTGGAATATGGGTCAAACCAGTGGCCCATCTAATAAAGGATCCTGTCTCTAATTGTGGCTAGTACAGGTTGCTTCAGATGAAGATAGAATAAATGCTGTAGTAGGCAGTTACGGAATAACTTGCCAATAAGGCATGTTTCTTCCTGGTTCCCATTAATTGGCTTATGCCCTGAAGCATCCCTTCACAACTCGGTTAATTTTTATCCCTTATCGCTAGATATTCTTATTATCCAGATAAATGTCCAGTCCTTTCGTAATTCTTGCTATGCTTCTGGTCTCAATGATATCATATGGCAATGAGTTCCATAGGCTAATCACGTGCTATGTAAAAATGCATATCTTTATATCAGTTTAAAATTTGTCACCTTTCAGTTTCATTGAAAGTTATCTTGTTTTTTGTATTATGTAAAAGGGCGAGTAGACGTTCTAGATAGAGAATCTCTCTTCTCTATGCCATTGAACTCAATGGAGCAATATCGATTTAAACCAGCTGAGAATCTGGCTCTCTGCATTACACAGTATCCACCCGAGTCTCAAACAACGGCTGTTATAGCATCCATTTTTGTTTTTTTATTATTCTACGTTGTGGAAATTAAAAAGAAACACACTGGTTCTGATTTAACAAACGAAACTGCAAAACAAAAAAATCCTTATGTTTCAAAAGAAAAACTCCCATACTTTGCCCTGCGGATTAAGGAACAACCTGGAGACAAACTGTACACGAAAGTTAATGATTAACCAGTCTAAGATCAATGACTTCTTATTCTTTCCTTTGGTGCAAACATCTGAGCACATAGTTCTTTCTTTAACCTTTAGTTTAATCACTTCCATATAATCCTGAACCAAGGTTTAGTGCACAAATTAACCAACCATTAAGTATCATGCACTCCGTGGGAGATCTGGTCTCCAATCAGTTCCTTATATTCAAAAGCAATGGTGGTTCAACATAAAACAACACAGAGGATCCCAGATTATTTATCTGGGCAGTTGCAAAAATCCACCCATAGTTTTTAAATTGAACTCCTTCACAAATCAATGCCTCTGTTTTTGATTTCCCACTGTTAATGCTGATGTTGTATGGAATCTGGAGACACTTTATGATATTGTTGATACCAGTATTATAAAATTGCAAGGAATTTGCCCAGATATGCCATGTAAAGTATCTGTGAAAATGTTATGATTTGCCAAGTATGATGATCTTGTTTATATGTTTGTGTCATTGTATTGTGAGTTATAGATATGTATGGTATATTTGTATTTCAAAATTTGTGCTGTTTCTGGGTGACACCCCCAGACAGATTGGCATCAGCACTGCCTAACCTGTTCGATGGCCTACCAAGGGTCTTCAGCTGTACAATGAGAACCCATTGAAAGTAGTCAGGGGATACACTTATGAGTCAGCAAAGCATGTGGGGCATGCAGGTGGACAGAGAACTCTAAGGCTTTTCCATGCCATGTGCTGTGAAACTTGTGTTTGGAACACAGGAAGTACAAGCCACATGACAAAAGGAATAACAGGCAGCTGCATCATCTCCATTTTGTCTTAGTTCATTCCTGCTTCTTACCTCTGAAGTAACTTTTCTACAAACTGAAGCTCTGAACAAAGGACAGAATGACCCAAGCTGTGGATGTGTTCCAGAGGGTTTTTCAAGCCAGCAAACTCACCAGTGCTGCTACAAACCTGATGTATGGACTTTGAAGTCTCTGTATGTATCTGAGTGTTTTATCATTTAACAACTCCCTTCTTGTTCTTTCTTTCTTTTACAATAAACCTTTAGTTTTAGTTACTAAAGGATTGGCTGGCAGCGTGGTATTTGGGTAAGATCCAAAGTAATATTGACCTGGTAATGTGGCTGGCTCTTTGGGGTCAGAAGAATATTTTGTATAGTGAGCAGTGTTTTTAAATAACTTCTCACTGTACTGGACCTATGTGCTGATTGGGAACCAGAGAACTAGAATGCAATAAAGAGGGCTGTGTGATTTCTTTTTTTGCTTCTTGATAACCAGTGTGCACAGTTTGTGACTGGCTGGTGAGTCTAACCTTAGTGGTAATCACCTGTTTTGGGGAGAACCTCCTCTCCTTTATGCAGCCTGCACTTACCTTGACATTTTCAGTGAGGTACCCTGGTCACAAATGCCTCCAAAGTAGAAATAACAGAAAGTGAGAATACATAAATATTGAAATGAATCCAATAAATTATTATCCCAATAAAGAGGCTAGTCTAGTGGAATTAGCCCAGGGCTAGGAGTTAGGAACTTCTGAATTCAAATCCTCTCTCTACTGTATGGCCATAGGCAAGTCAGCTAGCCTGGATCTCAGTGACAACATCTGTAAAATAGGAATAATCACACTTAGTCTCCTACCTCATAGACATGATTTGAAGATTAATCAGATAAATAAAATTTGGGGCATTTGGATCTAAGGTTTAGGGGTAAGCAGACTAATTTGCTACTTTTACTTATTATGTATAGAAAAGCCACCTTCATAAAGTGTTACTGCCAGGAATGTCCCTGATCCTGTTGCCACTGAATCATAGAAATGTAGCGCTGAAGGGACCTTGAGAGGTTATTTAGTCCATCCCCCTGTGCTGAGGTAGGACTCAGGGCTTGTCTAGACAAACAGTGCACAGCAACCTGGAATGTAAATCTACAGCGTACTAGACTGTTATGCACTAAGTAGCTGTGTGGACCCTGCTACCATGAACACCAATCTAGTCTAATTTCAAAGTGGAGTAGATCAAAGCATACTAGGGAACTTTTAATGTGCAATAGCAGCATTCACATGGACAGCCAGTGTGCAGAACACTAGTGCACTTGTTATAAATATAAAGAGAAGGGTAACAACCTTTGTGTATGCAGTAACATAAAATCCCTTCTGGCCAGAGGTACAGAATCATTTACCTGTAAGGGGTTAATCAGTTCAATTAACCTAGTTGGCACCTGACCAGAAGGACCAATGGGGAAAGAAGATATTTTCAAATCTGAGGGGGTGGGGGAAGGTTTAGTTTGTGCTCTCTTTGTTGGTTCCCTCTCAGGACAAAGAGAGAAACCAAGCAGGTAAACCAGCTCCTAAAAACATCCTAAAATGATGCATCTAAAATTACAGAAATTGTAAGTAATAGCAAGGAAATGCATTAGATTATCTTTTGTTTTAGCTTGTGAATTTTCCCTATGCTAAGAGGGAGGTTTATTCCTGTTTTTGTAACTTTGAAGTTGAGCCTAGAGGGGAATCCTCTACGTTTTAAATCTTATTACCCTGTAAAATTACCTTCCATCCTGATTTTACAGAGGTGTTTCTTTTACCTTTTTCTTTATAAAAGTTCTTCTTTTAAGAACCTAATTGATTTTAAAAGCAGCAAGGAGTCCTGTGACACCTTATAGACTAACAGACGTATAGGAGCTTGAGCTTTCGTGGGTGAATACCCACTTCTTCAGATGCATCTTACGTCTGTTAGTCTATAAGGTGCCACAGGACTCCTTGCTGCTTTTACAGATCCAGACTAACAAGGCTACCCCTTTGATAATTGATTTTAGTGTCCTAAAGATAAAGGGGCTGGTCTGTACTTTTATTAAAGGCAATTGGTTGGTATATTATTCTCAAGCCTCCCCAGGAAAGGGGGTGAAAAGGTTTGGGGGATATTTTGGGGAAATAGGAACTTCAAGTGGTCCTTTTCCTGAATATTTATCTAAATCACTTGGTGGTGGCAGCAATATTGTCCAAGAACAAGAAAAGGATTTGTGCCTTGGGGAAGTTTTTAATCTAAGCTTGTAGAAATAAGCATAGGGGGTCTTTCATGCGGGTCCCCACATCTGTACCCCAGAGTTCAGAGTGTGAAGGGAATACTAACAGCATTGTAGATTTAGACCCCAGCTTGCCGTGCACTGTTTGCCACCAGGAGAAGCCCTCAAGTATACTTAGAACATCCCTGACAGATGTTTATCTAACCTTTTCTTAAAAACCTCCAGTGAGAGGGATTCCACAACCTCCCTTAGTAACTTATTCCAGTACTTAATGAGCCTTGTAGTTAGAAAGTTTTTTCCTAATATCTAATCTAAATCTCCCTTGCTGCATAGTAAGTTGATTACTTCTTGTCCTACTATCAGTGGACAGTGAGAATAGCTGATCACCATCCTTTTTATAACAGCCATAACTTGAAGACTCTGATCAGGGCCCTACTCAGTCTTCTTTCTCAAGACTAAACATGCCCAGTTTTTTAACCCTTCCTCAGAAGTCATGTTTTCTAAATCTTTCATCTTTGTTGCTCTCTCCTGGACTCTCTCCAATTTGTCCACATCTTTCTTAAAGCATGGTGCCCAAAACTGGACACCATACACCAGCTGAGCCCTCACAAGGGCCAAGCAGAGTGGAACAATTACCTCCGGTGTTGTATATAAGACAGTCCTGTGAATACACCCCAGAATGATATTTGCCTTTGTTTGCAATTGCATCACATTGTTCTCTCATGTTCAATCTGTGATCCACTATAATCCCTAGATCCTTATCTGTGTACTACTTGCCAGTTATTCCCCATTTTGTATTTGCACATTTGAATTTTCCTTCCTAAGTACTTTGCACTTGTATTTATTGAATTTCATCTTGTAGATTTCAGACCAATTCTTCAATTTATCAATGTCCTTTTGAATTCTAAACCTGTCCTCTAAATTGCTTTCAAACCGTCCCAGTTTGGTGTCATCTGTAAATTTTATAACCCTACTCTCCACTCCATTATCCGAGTCATTAATGAAAATATTGAATAGTACTGGACCCAGGCCAGACCCAGTCTGACAAGAAACCATTGAGAACTACTCTTTGAGTACAGTTTTTCACCCCCAGTTTTGCATGCATTTTACAGTAATTTCATCTAGACCAAATTTCCCTAGTTTGCTTATGAGAATGTTATATGGGACTGTGACTAAAGTCTTATTAAAATCAAGATATATCACAACTACTGCTTCCCATCCACTAGGCCAATAACCCTGTCAAAGAAGGAAATTAGAATGGTTTGGCATGATTTGTTCTTGTCAAATCTATGTCAACTGTTACTTATTACCCTATGATCCTCTAGGTGCTTACAAATTGGTTGTTTAATAATTTGTTCCATTATCTTTCCAGATATCAAAGTTAGATCTGATTGGTTATAATTCCCCGAGTCCTCTTTGTTCCCATTTTCAAAGATAGGTACTATGCTTGCTCTTTTCCAGTCCTCTGGTACTCACCTGTCTTCCATGAGATCTCAAAAATAATTGCTAATGGTTCTGAGATTGCTCTAGCTACTTCTGTAAGTACCCTAGTGTGAATTTCACCACTCCCTGCTGACTTGAATACATTTAACTTATCTAAGTATTCTTTAACCTGTTCTTTCCCTATTTTGGCTCATGTTCCTTCCCCCTTGTTAGGGGTGCTGGCTGTGGTGTGGGACCAGGGATGAGGGATTTGGGGTGCAAGAGGGGGCTCTGGGCTGGGGCAGGGGGTTGGTGTGTGGGGGCTGAGGGGAGGTGAGGGTTCTGGCTGGGGATGCGGGCTCTGGTGTGGGGCCAGGGATGAGGGATTTGGCATCCAGGGATTTGGGGTCTGGGAGGGGGCTCTGGACTGGGGGGTGGAGCTGAGGGGTTCAGAGTATGGGAGGGGACTCCAGGCTGGGGGGTGGAGCCAAGGGATTCAGAATATGGGAGGGGGTTCTGGGAAGAGGCAGGAGGTTGGGGTATGGGAAGGGATATGGCTCTGGGCTGGGGGTGCAGGTTCCAGGGTGGGGCTAGAAATGAGGGGTTCAGGGTGCAGGAGGGGGCTCCGGGCTGGGGTAGGAGGTTGGGGTGTGTGTGTGGGGGGGTGAGGGCTCTGGCTGGGGGTGTAGGGTCTGGTATGGACTGGGGATGAGGGATTTGGGGTGCAGGAAGGGCCTGGGGCTGGAGTGGACTGCTTCCGGGAGCTGCATGGAGTCACAGCAGCCAGGGAGCCTGCCTTAGCCCCACTGCGCCACCACCCAGACTTTTAATGACCACCACTAGGGTCCCTTTTTGACTGGGCATTCCAGTCGAAAATCGGACGCCTGGCAACCCTTCACCTCAGCCTTCTTGGTGTTGTCTACTCTGTTATTAGCTCTCCTTCCCTGCTAAGTAGTGGGCCTACATCTGCCTTCATCTTTCTCTTGCTCCTAGTGTAATTATAGTACCTCTTCTTATTTCCTTCAATGTCTCTTGCTAGATATAACTCATTTTGTGCCTTAGCCTTTCCGATTTTTCTCTAAATGCATGTGCTATTCTGAAGTTGGCGGTAAAACTCCATGCCTGTCCTCAGAAAAGATTTCAGCCCAAGATAGTAGAAATGCCCCAGAGGACACAATTCAGGCAGCTTCAGTGGTGTTGAATTTATACTAGTTTGAATTTGTCTGAAATATATTAAATATGAACTGCAATGGCTGGGATTTTCAAATACCCCTGCCTTCACCTCATAACTGAATTACAATACTATTTCAAAGTACCAATACAGTACTTTCCCCCCATGCTTCTTCAGGATCAGACAGTGCTTTTAACTAAAAGAGATAACCCCACTTGCTTTAATACTTGAAGTTAATCATAGGACTTTTGATTTGGAATGTGACCAGCTAGGCAGGGCTAGGCAGCAATCTGTTACATTAATTGCATGCTCTGTGTGTTCCTGTCTGAGCATCACCAGGTGTCGAGCTGAATAACAACGTGATAAACACACACCATAATGACTCAGCTAACATGTACTATATTCTCCTCTATTAAATGTTATCTGGGAATTCATGGTTTTATAATTAGAAGCTTCAGAAATCCAAGAGGGAATCTGTAATGTATTGACAGGGACAAAATGAAATAAAACAGGCCAGTTTTAGAAAAGGGACACATATAACCTTTCCATATCAATACAAGAATCTCAATTAGCCTCAAGATTTAGTTAGAGTTTTCATTCCCCAAAAATCTTTACTGAAGAAATCCCATTCCATGTTCCCTGTGTCTACGAGTTGGCCTGTGTCTACGAGTTGGCTCTGCAATTCTCCTAGGCCAACCCTACCTCTCCTTCCAGTCCTACTGATAGATGGGGAGAAATCATGCCACTAATCTCCCTATCATCAAAGATTTTGTGGCCAGACTACTCCCCACTATTTCTGTGTCGATTTTTACTCCTAAATGTCCAATTAATTCTGCTATCCTCCTCTTTTATTTAAATTATATTCTTCCTTTAAATCACAGAAACTCCCTCACCAATGTCCCCTCTCTGAACTAGTGTTCAATAACCACTCCTGCTCATGATGTTTAGGGGCAAGACTACTATAAACTCTCTCAATAGATCCTCTGCTGATGTTAGTATAATAATATCCGCTTATGGGTCTGCATCATCATCCATAATTCTCCTTTTATAATCTCCCTTAGGGTGGGTTCTTCCATCTCCTAAGACTCTTATTGCAACGAGCAACTTCACTTCCCAGACAGGAATATGCCCGAGCAGAACTACAGAATGAAATACATGCTGGCAAAACCAGTAAAAGGGCTGTTAAAGAGAGTGGACCCACAAAACCATCAAGTTGAAAATGTGGGTTTGCTTTTGATCTGCACAAATGAATTCAAAAGGGCTTCAAGCAACATGGCCCAATAAAGAGAGAATAAGAGAAGCTTAAGCCCACTCCTATGGAGGCTCCAAGGAGACAATAGATCTATTTTTTAGCCTTCAAAGTCAGTCAATAAAATTAGCAGACACTCTCTTGACACGCTGAACTGCTAAACTTATGCCGAAATCATTGAAGAAAGTACTTGAAGTACTTATACAGTTCTGTTATTAACAGCAGGAAAATAAACAGGGAAGTCAGGGTTTCTGGCCACACAGAGCTTTTATGTGATAGTTTGATAAATGAGAGACAAAGCGGGTGAGGTAATATTTTTTTATTGAACCAACTTCTGTTGGTGAGAGAGACAAGTTTTGAGCTATACAGAGCTCTTCCTCAGATCTGGGAAAGGTATTTAGAGTGTCACAGCTAAATAAAGATCTACTAGGTGCCTTACCCTGACCTAAGAAACAGCTCGAATGCTTGTCTCGCTCACCAACAGAAGTTGGTCTAGTAAAAGATATTACCTCACCCACCTTGTCTCTCCAATATCCTGAGACTGACAACAGGGTGACAATAATACTGCTTTGATAGATGCCATAGGCCAGATTCTCAGCTGGTGTAAATCAGCATAGCATTATTAAAGTTGGCGGAGTTATGTTGATTCATGCAAGCTATGGCTCTTCCATGTGTGGCTCAAGTGTCTGACTGCCCTATGTGAACAGTGTAGCCACCTTCAAATGGCTTTAGTGTGAAACTGGCAGTTCAATGTGTCTAGAGAATCCTACTTACTTTTACTAATTTGCTTCTGTGATAATGAAAACATAGCACCACAAGAAAGCTGAGTGTGATTACTGCAACTAGGGTTGGGAAAGCCAAGTTGGGTACAACAAGGAACTCTTTTTTCCACCCCTCAACTCCACTCAAACTTGAACCAAAACTTTGCAGCAAACTGAAAGAGCTCAGTTAACTCTGCTTCCCTATTTCCTAATTTGGTGCATCCCTGAATTTTTAGAACCTAGCAAGGCCTGAGAGCAGAAATGGCCAAATAATCTGTTTTCATGGTAGAAAGAAGCAATGGAAATTACACAAGAAATCCTGTTCCTGCAGTTTCCCTGCCTGGTAATGCAGGTGGACAATTCAGATAAGCATTGAATGAAAAAATGAATTAATATTGTGATAGCACTTTCTGACTGAGGATTGGAAAGCACTTTGCAAACATTAATTAATGTAGTTCTGTGAGTTAGGGACTTATTATTATCCCCTTTCTTCAGATGAGGAAACTGGAACAGAGTTCCAAGATTTGCCCAAGATCACATAGGAAGCCTGTGGCAGGCTGCGAATAAAACTCAGATTTGTGCTTTACCTACAAGATCTTCCTTTTTCTTAAACAATGGCTTGTCGGGGTGAAGTTTGTCCCCAAACCACTGAAATGGAGCCTAATTCTGAATCTTAAACGTTACTTGGCAACATAACCACCGTCGCTCAGCAATGCTATCACCTGAAACTCTGAGATCCAAAACTTTTCAATGTTTATTCCAATCTTTAAACAGTTTGATCTTCACCCACCATTAATTGTAATTAAAACTCTTCAGGACATTTTTTCCCTTTAGATGATCATTACAGTTAAGGGAACAGCAGGAGCGGCGCCAGGGTTTTTGCAACCCTAGACGGCAGCACTCCTCCTCTGAAGCTGCGTTCTCGGCGGCGGGGGTCCTTCCGCTCCGGGTCTTCGGGGCACTTCGGCGGCGGGTCCCAGAGCAAGTGAAGGACCCGCCGCCAAATTTCCGCCGAAGACCCGGAACGGAAGGACTCCCCGCAGCCGAAATTCCGCAGAGGGCAGCGAAATGCTGCCCCCCACATCCTGCCACCCTAGGGTCGCCTAGTGGAAGCGCCGGCCCTGGGGAACAGTGGGAAACAGAATCTGCTCAAGCTTTTATCATCTTTCCCCCCCCATCCCCTAATGGAAGCACAATTCTGTATAACAGCTGGATCTTAAACTATAAGCACAGGCCTTTCTTATTCCTCTGGGAGAAACCTCATGCTAAAGTAGAAAACAAAAAAACTCAAGTACAGAATAAGCATGAATCATTTTTAAAGCCCTGTTAAGTTTTTTACAATCTTCTTATTATCAGGAAAGTCTTCAGGCAAAATTCTGCTCTCACGTCTGCACAGTGGGTCTCAACTCCAGGATGCTGCACTTCCAGTAGCAGTGCTGCACAAGTATGGAGGCAGAACACTGGAATCAAGATCCAGAATTGGATCAGAGAATAGAGCTATGCTCTTCCTTGGCAAAATATATTTCAAGTCAAAACATGAAAAATGGCTCTTCTCTCTTTCTCTTGTATTTCTTTACTCTTTTTTTTTTAAATCATCTCTGACATCTATCTTCACCTTACACTGAGAACTGGTTAGACATGATTTAATGGAATTTCCCCTGTGGTCACTGCTTTCTCTCACTAGCACTGTGGAGAGCTGTGATGACTCAGGCTGTATATCAAACCAGTGGATGGTATGGGAACTACTGCATTATGGCTCAGGGCATTCTTCTCCTAGTAAATGGATCATGGCAGGGTGTATCAGTGGGCTGTGTCATTATACCAGCTAACTGCAAGGCTCTTTAAAGCTGTTTATTTTTCTGTCACTTATAACACGTTTGTAAAGTCATTTGTTCACATTTTTATTCATTATGTGCCATTTTATAGTCCATGGGCAAATAGATTGTATGGTTTTAGCTTTGGAAGATATATTTTAAAATCGCAAGAGGGTTGATAATTCTTGCTATGCAGAGGTGCTATCTCCTAGCCATGTACAGGATTTATTGAAAGAAGCTATTAAATAACGGAAGAGGAATTATAAAAAGAGTGTCAGGAATGCTTTAAAGTACATGCCCAGATTCATCCCTGGGGTAGCTCCACTGAAGTTACTTCAGGAATGAATTTTGTCTGTTATTAAGAGAAACACTTTATCATGCTTGTAAGTCACATAGATAGCATTGTTGTGCCTAGAGCAGGGCCGGCTCTAACTTTTTTGCCACCCCAAGCAAAAAAAAAAA